>NC_047660.1:682857-1016785 GCF_011762505.2 Arvicanthis niloticus
ATGCTGTCTTTTTAATTGACTTTAGAATTCTCTTTTATTTAAAAAATGTAAATCTATCAGAATACTTCTATTTTTATTTTCTGCTTGAAATGATGGTAGACAAGCTTTGCTATGAATAAAAAACAATGAAATAAATGGAGAAGGACATGCCTACTCCTAAAGTATGAAGATTTTTATTGTAGATATAAGGGAGAAAATAGGTAGAGGGAAGCATCTGGGCTGAATTTTATGGCTGACTAAACTGAAGCATGAGAGGAAAGAAGGGGAGGGAGAGCAAGAGGATAGAGGAAGGGAAGCAGAAGCCCAGCCCCTGGGAGGAAAAGGTTTAGGGTATGAGGTTGAGAAGTGAGAGGAGAAACCACAGGCAGTAAGGGATGCTGGGAGATCTGGGAGGAGCCACAGGTACTGAGAGCTGCTGGGAGCACAGTCCAGTGGACATTTTGATATGTTCATAGGCACCTCAGCCATTTGTCTTGCATTTCAGAGACCTAATATGCTATATGTGTAGAATGTAATTGTCATTCTGTCAGGTTCTCCCAGGTTACACAGTACATGGAATGGGTGGGCTAAAGCATTCTAAGAGGAAACCAGCTCTCATAGGGAGAAGACTTACAGGTTTCTCTAAAATCAAACTTTGATGAAAAAAAATGTATCCAAATCATGTATATTTACATACATGAATATAATACACTATACATGAATGTATACATGTTGAACAACATACAACAAAATGAATGTGCATGGAATCTAAATTTAATTGGGAACAATTATTCCTAAAAAAAGTTTCATATTAAACACTTCTTCCCTTGGTTATCTAGATTATGAAAAAAATATTGTCAAGTTTTACTTTAAACCAGTTGTGGAAACCTTTTTTGGTAAAGGACTACACAGCAAATGCTTTAGGGTCTGGTCTTTTTCTCAGCTCCCCAGATTTGAACTTTGGAGTTTCTTGAAAAAAGCCACACCTATGCTGAAGGTTCTAAAGACTGATTTCAAAACTGTGATTGTGGAAAGTCTGAATGTTACAAATCTTGAGCCCAGATTTAGCTCTGTTAGTAGGGATGTAGTTCTCATCTCTGATTTTCATATAACAACTTTTAAACTAGCAGATAAAAACCTCAGAATACATTAGCTAGACTATCTGTTTCTAAAAATTCAGGCTCTAAGAACATCACAAGATAGCATGTAAAACCTATTAACAGAGCCCCCATTCTACTGCCTACCTGATGTCCCTACCAGTGTTTTTAGTAAATGCATTTATTTTTTCTGGAAGCTCTGGCTTCTGCTCGGGTCCCTGGTTCCTGAATAGAAAAGAGAGGAGGATAGAATGTAGCACACAGAAGGAGAGAGTTTATGGCCTGGTACAATGCAGCAACTTCAGGGGATGACAGTGGGCAATGGCCCAAGGGACCAAAAAGAAGAAACACATGTTCTCAGGGTAGTAGTGGCCAGTGCAAGAGACTCCACTGTGCTGATTTGCATGTTTAGGGATGATTCTTGGTATTTCTTGAAAGAATGATTTGAATGAACTCTTAAGGGAGAGACAGTGCTAGTCTCAAGTAACTACACAGATGTTAGCAAGCTTCCCTGGAGGTCCTAGAGAACATCTGTCTCCTTCATAGAGAGTGGACTCCACCTCCTTTTTGCCAGAAAATAAGTGTCTTTTGAGGACTAAAATCAGCATATAAAAAGATAAAAGACTGGTGCTTTTTTGAGGACCATTAAGGTCAAAAGACTAGGACCTCTAGACTTGGATGGAGGCATAATATTCTCAGCTACATAACTGGGTGGGGAGATTTAATTTATATTCTAATTAGTACTATGTTTTTCTTTCACAGCAACCTTCCCCTTGTAGTGCAGAAAGCACTGTCCAGCCTACTTTCTGAGTCCTAACCCAGAAAAAGCATACAGCTCTGTTCTTTCTACCCTTTTCTTCTCTCTTTTCCTTTTGTAGTAGACTTTTTCTTGTGTTCTGGGCTTTCTCACTTTGCTTGTGTAAGGTCAATTCCCCACTCTTTCTGAACCTCATTGCTGTACATGCCAGATCCTAACAACATATTGTTGCCTTCTTTTTTCTCTCTTCATCATCTATCAACATAAACATATCAGTTTAAAGTTCATCTGTCTTGCTGTTTTTCTATTAAACTTTAGTAAAATTGTTCTCAATCTTTCTTCTATTTCTATTTTAAAATTCTCTTACTTGTTAAACTAGAAACAGCAGAAGGGGTCTTAGATTTTGTAAGTCAAATATGGCACCCAATGTGGGGCTTCTCAAATTTCTCTGGTAACAAGAGGTCTTTACTGTTAGCCATAAAGCCTTCTGCTAAAATATCTTATGATCTTTTGGGCAATTTAGAATGTCATATCCCCACCCAAAGCAAGAGATACTCTTCAGATTTAATCCTTTTAACTAGCAATCAGATTCCTGCAACAATACTCCCTGCTTTTACAAGCTAATGATTACAGAAAAGAGGAGTCCTTCCTGAAGGCCCTTCGAGTCTGCTCATTCCTCACTAGGTTTAGAACACATTGCTTATGACTGTCTTTTATTCTGTGACTCTGGAAGTTTATTTAACTATTTCATACTGGAACTCATCTTTCAGGGAAACCTGAATCCATGTTTCCAACCATAATCACTGACATTTGCCTCAAAATAAATGCTCTTATTGCCTTTGGAGATGGATTTGACTCAAAATAAATGCTCTTAATGCCTTTGGAGATGGATTTGTAGTCACTCCACAAGAGTTAGACTTGATCTTGTGAAAATATAAAAAAAAAAAAAAGTTTCTGAAATAAGAAAAATGAAACCTGCGCTTGCATTGAACTTTCTACAAGGCTGAACTTGAATTGATAAGAACTTCCACGATTGTGGGAGATTAGAATGTTGCAGGTCCAAAGCCTAATTATAATTTACCTTGTATGGTCTTTACCCACCTAGCTAGCCATTCCTTGTCCACCTCTGCATCTGACCTAACATCTTTGTGACTAACAGATAAAAATCTTTGGAATTTATTAACTTAAAAAATACCCTCATTTCCTCTAATTAAAAGTCTAAGACTGTCATCAGATAGCATCTGAGGCCAATAGCTGAGAATTCTCTTGCTTTGCTGTTTTTCTGATGACTCCACTACAGTATTTGAAAAGTGTATCAATTCATGACTTTATTCTGTCACTATAAAATCTTCAAAAGATTGTTATTTTACTGGGACATGGAATTTGGCTAACCTAAATATGAGTTCCCAGGTGGCTTCAGCAAAACAATTCTCTTTTCAACTTAAGGTGCGTCAACAGTCTGAACACTACAGCCTACTGCACATCTCAAGGTCATGTCATTACTGACATTATGCTTTGTTCATGCCAAATCTTCTGGCTTTATGGCTAATTCATTTCTTATGAACTGTAGAACATGGATAGTCTCTTTCTATCAGGCTCCCTTTTCATCCACAACCAAGAAACCTATCTTTGCACATGCAAATAGACCATCAGGGGTTTTCCTGAATAAAGAAGAGGGATTCTGCTGCTACTGTCAAGATAATAAGCACACTGCAGATGGTGCTTTCATCCCAGAACAACCACAACAGAAACGGAGATATGAAACTTCTGTCTGCATTGTGGTGTGCCTTTTTTTTTTTCCTATTCTATAATTTGACGGTTTAATTTGGCATTGGTGCAAATAAATACTTAATCTTCTACTGGAACTCGACTACTGGGCTTGTTGTCAGGGTGGTAGTTCTAAATATATGTAGGCGAGGGGAGAAAAAAGACACATCAAATTTCTTATCTATCTCATTTTGGTACTTTCAAAGAGTTTATATTTAAGCTTAAATTTAAATAAGTGTTCTCGTATTACCACTGCCAGTATTCTGTCACAGTAGTCCTTTTAGTTCACTAAATAAGAAAAATAAATTAGAGCTTCAGAGATAGTCTTGAATCCATGCTTTTTCAGTCTATCAAAGGTATCAAATTGGAAGCATACTGGGTCTATCCCAGACCTTGACCTTCTCCATGTTGAGAAACACACTAAAGAAACAGTCAAGATGAAAAGGCATTATGACCAAAAACATGTTTTCTTTTTCCCGAAACCTCAGATCTTCTCAAGATGTAAGGTTTTAATTTTTCATGCAATATGCAGCCTCTTCAGTTTGTTCCTACCACTGTCTCTCCAGTGCAGGGCCCAAGCTGGACATTTATCCTCATCTGCGGATCCTGTTTGCCAGCTGGCTTTGCTCCTGTTTACTATAGCGCCCAAAGGCCAGATGATCCCTCCTCTCATCAATTACAATTATTTCAAGTTCTACTCATTGAACTTTCTCAATGCAGTCTATCTCCCTAATGCATTTGGAGTACTCAAATATAAAACTGCAGTTGTGTCTACTATCAAAATTTTTTTCCTTTGTGTTGCTCAACCTTTTATAGGTTTCTTTACAAGTTAGCATCAAGAAAAAGATTTTACCTCCTGAATAACTTAAATAACATGTTTTCTTTCTCTTTCTTGGATATTACAAAATTGAGAATTCCATTGTATAGCTTATCATTTGTCTATGATCTGTACATCGTACTCATACTAACTACTGGAGTGAACATAAATGTACATCTTTGAACAACAGCTTCCTGAAAAGTCTCATATTTTAAGTCCAAAGGGGACATTGGGATAGACTTTCTTTTTAGTAAGAAGTTTATTAAAAGTAATTGAAGCCATAGACAGATGGCAGCATAGCAAGAATATTGAGTACAGTTCAGGCTCTGGACTGGCTGGTTTTGTGTGTCAACTTGACACAAGCTGGCATTACCACAAAGGAACTCCAAAAAGCCTTCATGAGATCCAGCTGTAAGGCATAGTCTCAATTAGTGATCAAGGGGGGAGGGGCCATTGTGGTTGGTGCCATCCCTGGATTGGTAGTCTTGGGTTTTATAAGAAAGCAAGCAGAGCAAGGCAGGGGGAGCAAGCCAGTAAAAAACATCCCTCCATGTCCTTTGCATCAGCTTCTGTATTCTGACCCGCTTGAGTTCCAGTCTTGACCTCCTTTGGTGATAAACAACAATGTGGAAGTGTAAGCTGAATAACCCTTTCCTTCCTAACTTGCATCTTGGTCATGATGTTTAGTGCAGGAATAGAAACCCTGACAGGTTCCTATGGCAAAGTAAGGATCCATTTTCATGCATTTTAGAGGAAGGGGGAGAGGAAGTAGATTATAAAATTTTATTTGTGGCCTGCAGTTAGCCATTGGTAAAGACAAACAATGAGTAGTCAGGTAAAGAATGTCAGGTGTCTAAAGGACAATCATCTTTCCTGGATGGTTGTGACTTGAGACTGATGGGGCAGGAAAGACACAAACCTAGAGAAACAACTTAATTTAGTTCCAGAAACTAAAGTACCTTGGTTTCCAGAATTATAAATTTAGTCAAAAAGAAAAAAAAAAACTTCACAAAATAGCATTGCCCTACCTAACACTTGCCAGTCCATTTTTCCAGAGATTAGGAATCAACATACTAGTGTTGAAACATAACTAATATTATAAAATTGTCTTGCACATTGACAGTCACTTTGTGTTTACTCTGCTTATTCAAGAGTGCCATGTTTCTTACTCACTATAGGGTTCATTATCTTGGCAGCATATAAAACCTTTATCACAAATGCTAGCTTGCCTTTCTACCCATATTAGTTTCTGTTTCTCCTCTGCAGCCTGTATTGCTACAAACTACTCATGGTTCTCCAGGTGTACAGTGGCATTTTCTGTCTCTGGTTTGTCACAATGATTTATACTACATCTATAATCCTTCTCTCATCCAGATACCAGCCTTCTATAATAATATGTACTTATATGATCTCTTGAAATAAATGAATAATTTTATTCATTTTTGTCATATCTGGTGGTCAACTCGATACTTGATATAAAGCCATGTTTGTATCTCATAGTTGAATTTTAATCTGTAGAAATATGATTGATTGAAATATTGAAATAATTGATACAGAAAAGTTATACTATATAATCAATAATGTATTTCATAACAATTAGTGAGTACTTATTATTTTCTTAGCATTCTAAAATGAGTTAATTCATACCAGTTCGCTCACACAACTTTTGGTCCTATAATTTCAACTTTGTTTTAGAAATTGGACTGAAACCCAGGGAGATAAAACCATCTTCCCAAGAATACTCAGCTAATAAGAAATCAAACCCTGATGGAACCTTGTCTGTCTGAACACACAGATCACAATCCTCTGTTCCATTGGCTTCCAATGACATACTGAAAGTATATTTATAACAAATGCTAATAACTAGGCCCTCCTAGGTTTAGTTTTAGCATTTTTCTTGTGAATGCTGACATTGCTTTAGACTGTTACATTTGAAGAATAGATTCACTTCTTTCTTTTAAAGTCTTAAGAAAACTGTGTTAGATAAGAGCATCTTAGGATGTTGTATGTGTATGTATTTACTTTGATTATTTAGCTAGAAATAAATGACCCCAAACATACCAACCAGTCTTCACAAGTATTACATAGTTCTCTCATGATGTTTTTTTGGCTTGTTTGTTTGTTTTGATTTTTTTCTGAGACAGGGTCTGCCTGGTTGTCCTAGAACTCACAATGTAAACCAAGCTGGCCTTTAATTCACAGAGATCCACCTTTTTCTATCTCCCAAATGCTCAGATTACAGTCAGAAAGTACAGAAATTTCTGGAGTCACAGGCAAATCTCAGAAAGTAATGTAAACAAGAGCTACAGAAAATGTTTAATGATAAGAGTACTAGCCATGCAAGCAGGAGGATCTGAGTTTAGATCTCAAGCACCCATGGTAAAAGCCAGCTATGACAATGTAGACCTGTAACTCTAATGCTAGGGGAGCAGAGATGAGATCTTGCAGTCTCCCTGGCAGTCAGTCTAGCCAAGACAGTGAACAAAGGCTCAATGAAGACCCTGTCTTTAAAAATAAAATGGAGAGTCATTGAGAAAAACATCTGATGTAGACCTATACACACATGTGCACACACCAGCACATACATATATACCAAACATACACAAACAGAAAAGATGCTAACACATTCCTGAAAAGTAGTATTTGGAGGACTTGATGAGTCCACTGAATAAATTACCTCTTACACATTGAAAATTCCATTTTCTTTCATGTTTACATCAGCCACTGCAGAACAGAGATCCTCTTTACTAATGCTATATAAGCATCCTATGACATATTTTAGATATTTTGGAAGAGGTGTTGAGATAAGAATAAGGTATGATCTACATTCACAATGTGGAAGAAATTGTGCATAAATATGAGGCAGGCATCTGTGAGCCTGATCTGGCTAAACGTTCAAGGCCTCCAAAGGCAAATGGCAACTACTTTAACCACCATCAAGTGGCTTAGCAGTTCAGCTGTTAGTATCATACTCTTTGATGATTTTAAGACAGGCTTTTACTAGCAGATAACAAGCTTTTTGGCCTTAGATTATCTCAAAGATATAAGTTACATGCCAAAGTCTAACATATTTGACCTAGAAGACTTAGTTTCAATCAAGATGGCAGATTTATTGGTCTGTTGGGGGCTCTCCTATTTTAATTGTGCTGCTGTGATAAAACATACTAACTAAAAGCAACTTAGAGAAACAAGGGGTCTATTTCATCTTATAATTCCATGTTATAATGGAGACATCAAGGCAGGAAGTTCACATAGCTAGTCATATCACCATACAGCCAAGAACAGAGAGAAATGAATGCATGTAAGTTTACTTACTTGCTTGTGCTACCATGATTTATCCAAGTTCCCCATATATTCATAATATGGGATCAGGAAAAACTCTCTAGGGGATGTTGCCACCCACAGTAGGCTGGCTTTACCCACATCAATTAACTTAATTAACACAATCTCTCACAGGCATGCCCATAGGATATCCCTAATTGAGATTATATGCCTAAGTAATCTATAGCTGTGTAAAGTTGGCAAAGAAAGCTAACCATCACAGGGGACAAGCCAGGTTTGGAGCATTCCATTTTGTTTTCCCACCATTTTGTTTTCTCTGTGACACCTGTTAGATGCTGACTTAGTGGGGCTCCATTTAGTAATGAGAGAACTAAAAGGAGGGTATTTGGAGAACAGAAATTTAATAGAAGGCCAGAACATTTATTTTGGAAAGTTCTTGTTAAAATCTGACTTAGTATCATGTTGGAAGACCTCACACATCCCTGTGGGAGGGGCTCACCCTGTCTTTTGTTTTGCTAATGTCTTTTATTTACCACTACATCTGTCATCTTTCCCATAAAAAGCATCTGAATGAATAAAATCCATTTCTCCTTGGAAAAAGTTAACTCCCAGTGATATATATATATATATCACTATATATATATCACTATATATATATATCACTATATATATATCATATATATCATATATATCATATATATATATGGAATATATATATATATATATATGGAGTATATTAAATAAATTTATACTGCAGAATTTATTATTTGATTACTCACCTATTTTGGAAGACATTTTCCATGTGCAATTATGACACATTTCTTATGACAATTAGACTTTTAGAGATTTTATATTTTTACTTAAAAAGCTGTAGTATATAAATGTTTGTAAAAAATGTATAAAATGTTTCTAAAATAAAACAAAATAGCATAACTGCTACAAAAACTAGTTAAACATTTTACATAGTTTGCCAATAGGAGGTTAGAATTTTAAAGTTCTGTAGTACAGTGGGTAGTTTGGTAGATGCCATGTCATCAGCAATGCCGAAGATTACAGTGGTATGCTAAAGTAACCTGAATTCAAGCATGGAAGTACACAACATCCTTAGCAACCATGTTCCAGTGTCTGCTCCTTTGGGACAGGAATTCATATGACACTCCCAGAACCGGCACCTGACAAGTCCAATGTTTATGACTTCAAACCCACATATGATCAGATGTACAATGATCTCCTCAGAAAAGACAAAAACTCTATACACAAAATGGAATTTTGCATAATGCTGGACAGAAATAAAAGGATCAAGTCCCATCCAGAAAGGTTCCAGAACTTCATGGACCAGTTTGACCTGATCTTCACTTGTAAAGAGAGATTCTATAACCAAGCTGTAGAGGATCTGAACTCCAGAGAACAGGAGACCTGCCAACCAGTGCATGTGCCCAATGTGGACATCCAGGACAACCATGAAGAGGCCCCTCTGGGAGCATTCCTTGTCTGTGAGTTCTGCCAGTATATTCAGCACACTGAAGAATTGGAGAATAAAATCAATGAGCAAAAGTTCGAGGAGAAGAGTGGCCAGGCCTTTCTGCATACTGTCTGCTTCTATTGAGCCACCCATGCTTGGTATATGGCCTGTCCTGCACAGCCACCTTTGTTGAAGCCACTTTTTCAATGTGTTTTCTCCTCTGATATTTGTTTATACAACTAGGTGTACTGAACATATAGAATGATCAGTACACATAAATGCCAGATTCAAATCTATTGTTTTTAACCAAAAGAAACTAAAATGTTTTACTCTACAGCCCCCGCCAAATAAAGGGATTTTAAAGTTCTATTTAATTGGATGCTGTCAGAAATGCTTGTGCACTGCATTATTGTGCATTCTTATAGATAAGCATGAAATCATATTTATTATTTATTTTAAAATAAGAATTTCATAAAGATATAAAAATCATCTGTGAAATATTTGTGATATTTATAATAATACTAAAGCTTTGTGATGCTCGCTGTTGAATGAAGACGATATGAACCTAAATCTCCTTAATACAATCTACTTTTTCCAAGACAGGGCAGGGTTTCACTGTTGATCTTCAAGAGTTTCAGTAGGGTTCAAAACCATGAAAATGGGTAATTATTTCTAGCTTCTATCAGTTAGCATGATGTCTGTCCTCAGCTTGTCACACTTTAATAGCTCTGGTGCCATCTCATTATCATAACTTTAGTTTGAGGTTTCAGTCTGCTTCTCAGTAGTATAAATTTGTCACCCTGCAACACTAATCTACTACAATTGGCATTACTTATTGTAACAACTGTCTACTTACTGTTACAATATTGCAAGGTTATTTCTGTGAAACTAATGTAAAACATATGGTATCTTAAATAGCTTTCTAAACTTTATCAGGAATAGACAATGCTACACTAATGCGGCAAGTGGTTAGATGGTGATTGAATTGAGCTTTGATTAAGTGAAAGTACTGTATGGTTCATTTTTATTTGGATTTCTATGATTTAACATGGGATCTTGCTATGTAGGTATTGCTGTCCTGGAACTTGCTGTGCTCAGGCTGTCCTCAAACACACAACAATCCTGCCTCAGAGAAATTCATGCAGAACATGTAAACACTAGAAACTTCTGCACTCTACTTTAACTTTCTTCTCTTCTTTTCTCCCAATAGGAACTTTTTACCCCTGAATGCAAGTTTAAAGAGTCTGTTTTTGAAAACTATTATGTAATCTACTCATCCATGCTGTACAGGCAACAGGAGTCTGGCAGAGCCTGGTTTTTGGGATTAAATAAGGAAGGGCAAGTTATGAAAGGAAACAGAGTAAAGAAAACCAAACCAGCAGCTCATTTTCTACCCAAGCCATTGGAAGGTGAGTCTACCACATGCATCATCCTCTTGGGTGCTGCTGAAAACTCTAATTTTCACATGGATACATCTGGTATGGCCACAGGAACCTTCCAGAGACTGTAGAAATGTTTCTTATTGGAGTTGTGTTCACATAGATTTCTCCTTATGCTGTTTTGCTAAGCATCATGGGGACGCCAAGTACAGGTTTGAAGTAGAAGATGTGCATAACATATGTAGGAGGGAAGATTTTCAGTCCTGGTACCAAAGAGGGAGAATAAAGAAAAGAAAAAAAATGTGTTCATTATATATACTTGACTGTGTGTATGTTCTGCCTGTACATGTGTGCATGTGCGTGTGAGTGTGTGTATGCTCATGTATGCATATGTATAGCAGAAAACTTTCAATGTTGTAAATCTTAATTATCCCAAATGCCCTAAGTACTTCATGACTTTCAATTATTTTAAAATAAAAATATATATTCTTATGAATATATAACAATACATATATAAGAAAAATATTTCGTGTGGAACTTAAGGATTGGCCTATTTTCAGAATATCTAGATAAATTTTCTTTTAAATTATTATAATTCATAAAGATAATACTTAAAGAACTCTATAAAATCCCATGCTACATAAATCATTTTTCTTTTATTAAATTATTTTCTTTGTATTAAAGGAACTTACCTACCTTCAACTCTAAATAATAGCTCCTTCACATTTATTTTGATCAAATCATAAAACCTAGGCTTATTCTGCCAGAAGGACTATTTATTGTTATTTATGTTAAAAATTAGAGCTGAAAAAATGACTTTAAGGCTATTGCAAAGTTTTCTGAAGAAGTGAATGAGGAAAAAAACCAAAGCCAGCAAGTTTAGCCTGGCTTCCTAGGATAAAAGAAAAGGCCACCAGGTCCCTCTAGAGACTGACATGGTACTGGCAGGAATTTCTTGAAGATTATAGTCCAGCTGATCTATAGAGAATTTCAGTTTGTTCTTTGGGTTTGATGTTTTGGAGTTCCTTAGTATTACATCCAACCACTGAGCTAACCCCAGTCATGCTCCTTTAGGTAGGTCAGGTTTGAGACATATAATAAAGTCATGAGGGCCACAGAAAACATCAGAGATTCTCCCTCGATGACATAAACAGTATAATAACAAATAAATACTATTTCTTGGTATTTCACCTCTGAGCTGAACTGTTGTGTGAGTACAACATATAAAGAGAAAAAGGTACTATTTTATCATGTTCTAAAATAATTCTTAGACAGGGGTACTTTAACCAAAACAAGGTGGTGTGCTTTATTCTTTTAAAACATTACTTCTGAAACACAATGCTTAACAGTGAAGATTATTAGAGGAATATGAATTTTAAAGTTTGTAAGCCCCAGTAAGGTATAAATTATGCAACTGAAAGCTTTAGGACAAGTATAGACATTTCCATGGAACTGTAATTGCTTCTGGATACTCCAGGCAGTCATATCTCCCACTCAGCCTTATTTCATATGTGATGTAAGTCAAAGCTTTGATACTATTGGGTCCTGATTTGAGTGAGAGTGAGAGACTGGAGGTGCTTCAAGAATGAAGACTGTCTTTTTACTTTTTCTTTTAAAGTTAAAAATAGATTTTAATACAATATATTCTGATTATTGTTTCCATGTCCCCCAACTCCTCCAGATAGTCCCCACTTTCCTACCCACACATTTCCACACTTTTTTTCTCTCTATCCTTAGAAAAGAAACAGACATTTAAAATAATAAAATTAGATAAAATAAAATAAACCAAATAGAAAACAAACACGAAAAAAGGCAAAGAGCGAGCTCAAGATACACATACAGATACAGAGACCCACACATTTACACACAGAGAGAAATCCCATAAAACCACTAAACCAGAAACCATCACATATATACAAAGTATCTGTAAGGAAACAAAACAACAAAAAAAGCCTAAAGACTTGAAAAAGCATTAGGAGACAAGGACTCTCTAATAAACACGGTTGAGTTCATTTTGAGTTGGCCGTCTATTGCTGAACATGGCGTTAGGCCTTAAAAGTGTTTTGTATAGCCAGTGAGACTTGGAGAAAAAATTTTTTTTTCATTCATGAGGGGTTATCAACTGGACACAGCTTCCTGAATTAGAGACTGGCAACTTTTACATACTTTCCAAGACATTTAGCTCAGTGTACATTTACTTTTGTAAGTATGCTAAGAAAAACTATGAGATGCATCAATGTGGATGCAAGAACCCTCCATGGCACTTGGGGAATTGATCCCGATTCCATGTAGGGTCTCTTCTGAAACTTCTAAGGTTTCAAAACCCAAGTAGCTTGTTGAGCCGTTTGACTGTAATTATATTTCTGGTGGCAAATGGCTTTGTGTCAAATAATTTTTCCAAATGTAAGATACTCTTAAATACTCTCTCCCAGGACTCCCTGTAAAAGTATTCTCTAAAACGTGACATGGTACTCATGTCATCAAGCACAACTCAGCCAGTTCCTCAACATTTCCTCAAGCATTAGTCTCAGTTGCTGTTACTGTTTTATACCTCCATCCTACTAATTTTATTTTTAAATAATGAATCAAAACTAGACATAAATATATAAATGCCACACAGTTGCTTTCAGTTGTAAAAGGCCTTTACTATGATAGTGGGAAAAAATAGAAACAATTATTCATAGAAGGCTCTGGTTTAAGCAAAAGGAAGCCTTTACTACTATTGTTGTGTATAGCTTTCAAGTGAAACCCAGTGTGACTGTATGTCTTTTAAACCACTAGAGAGAAAAATAGCTTAGTGATCTCAGGTGAAAATAGAATTAACTCACATGGTTTTCTCCTGGAGAGAGGCGAGCACATGCATGTTCATGCATGGTTAAATATTATGTGTGCTTTGCTACATTGATCTACAAAGAGGCCATAGTTTTTATTTAAACTTTCCTAGAGAAAAATCTAAGTACAAATATATGCACATATTTCATTGTACAAATTAGATAATGCATTGAAAATGATGGCTTAACTTATGGATTGGGAATGGATGTCTTAAAACTACTGTCCTGTTATCAATGGGATTGGGTTCATTAGCCAAAAACAGACACAGACTGGCTGAGGTCTATGCAAAAAGTGATATGCCATTCTCGAATGGTAACCAGATAACCTCTTCCTTTCCTCTCCCTTTCTTTATATCCCTAGTTGCCATGTACCGAGAACCATCTTTGCATGATGTTGGTGAAACAGTTCCGAAAGCTGGGGTGACACCAAGCAAAAGTACAAGTGCATCTGCAATAATGAATGGAGGCAAACCAGTCAACAAGTGCAAGACCACATAGCCAGATCCTCAGGTGTCCTGACTTACTTGTCCCGAGCACAGTGGAGCGATTTATCCTTGCTAGACATTCCTGCTCCGGTGGCGGAGAAGCCCCAGCAAGCAAGCTGACGCTTGTCCTATGCTGTCTCAGACCTCCTTTGTTGCAAGTGGATAAATCTCAACCTGTGGTCCCCCTACACCAAGAAGACACCTGGACAAACCAGCTAAACTCAGACCATGGAATGCCCTACCAGATATGGAATGCCTTTTTAATATCTTTTCTGTGACTGTGACACTTCATGTGAATGACATACTTCACAAGTACACTCAATACCTTGCCTGCTGACAGCTACCCATAATCCTTTTTGAGTCCTGTTTCAGCGAAATCCATGTGTTTAAGTTCAATTTTGTAGCACACAAATAATATTGAGTAATTTCTAGTTAGATGCTGTAAACCTGTGCTATCATGGATTTCTCTTCTTTCCATTTTTACAGGGCTGCTCGCTCCACTGTCTGTGACCTTTAGCAGGGATTGTGTTCCTCTGAATTTTCAATGTTGCAGTTGGTTTGCTTAGGAGAACAATTAGGGAATCAGGAAGCCTTCTAAACTTATTACTACAAATAGTATCTATAAAGATTAAGATTGTTGTCTTTGGCTCACATTATCGATTAAACACACATATATGTTCTGTCTAGTAGGAGACGCTGTGCTCCCGAGGTAGGCATTGCCTGGGTGGAACAAGGGTCAAACACAATCTATGGAAAGCGCTCTATGATAGGTGTTTGGCATTCCCTCTTAGTTTCTTTATGTGTGTGTGTTTTATACATATCACAAGCTTACTGGTAATGGTAACATTTGCCTTGCCCAGCGAGCAAGACCCACTTAGTTTTTGAGAAAGTGGGTCCAAAGAATTCTGTAGGCCTTGTAGGCCTGATTAAGGTTCGTTTTATTTTCATCGATTAATAATCATTGGGAAAAAAAAGGAATAAAAACCCAAATCATTACAACCTATAAGAAATATGCTACCTAAATCCATTTTTGGCCCACTCCTTCCTGTTTTTAATGAAGATAACTCAGTGCCACACCTGATTTGGGCTGCATTCCAGTTATACTCAACCTCAGCCAAGCATGGGCAAGGCGGCTGTTGTGTTCTTTCCTGCAGCAGCAATGCACACGTTAGTATAAATTAGACTTTAACATTTTTGGTATTTAATGACAAGTTTTAAAACTGGAAATATTGGGGATTTTGTTTGCTTCTTTGCTTTGGGTTTGTTTTGTTTGTTTTTGTTTTCTTTGTTTTGGTTTTAGCTCATCATGGGGCCTGGTATCCTGGATGTCATCAGTATGTACCTCTAATTGAGCTCTGTGAGGCCCAACTGGGTGGGTTAGAGATGACTTGTCAATATTTCAGAATACAATTTTTTGAGTACCCTAAATAAAACTAAAGACAACCCAACACACTCCAGCATTAGGGGTTTGGGCCATTTGATTTGTTTAATTTTATTTTATTGATTTAATTTCATTTTAAATTGAATTCTGTAGAACTCCAAGTTTAAGGATACTTAAAAAGACTGTGAATTGCTGGAGATACACCTTGAAGATTTCATGCGAAATGTTCAATATCAGATATAAAAAGCTTCAAAATGTTTAGTACTAAACTGTTTGGAAAAATATTTGTTAACTGTATGTACACTTAATAAAATACCATGTTTTCTTCTCAGAAGAGTTCATTGAGACCAAACTGAACCTCTTTTATAGAAAAAAGTTGATGTGGGATCAATGTACTGGCCTCTTGTTATTACTTATTTTCACAAAGCAGGATGACCCACTTGCCACTGCCCCCAACTGCACTGTACTTACTGGGAAATTATTTTCTCATTGCTTTCACGAATCTTCATGACAGCCTTTGCCCAGCATAGAAAAATTTTGGCTTGCTTAGCTAATTAAAGATTCAGTATAAATTTAAGTGTTTAGGCTCATTTCATTTTCATACTAGATTCCATTTTAATAAATAAACATTAGCAAAATCTTTAAATAGGTTTATTGTCAATAATGCTAAATTGCAAATGCAACAAAATGACCCCTTTAACCACTCCTGATTTGGTGTTATGCATTATTACATAAAACTCATTAGCTGAATATTTAGGGAAGACATGCATCTTTAGTATGTGGTGAATATAAATAGCTTGTAATTCTTATTAGTTGAGCTTATAGACACTGTTTATACCCCTCTCCATGCACACACATCCCAAACCAGCCTACCTTTCTGTTTTTGATAATCAACACTACTTGAGATTTCTGTTCTCAAGACCTATTTACTGGTTAAAATTGAGGCAAGATTTATTTTTGTAAATGACTAAGATTTATGTTAATGTTTCCTTCTGCTGTGTTTCCCAAGAGATGTCTATAAGAACATTTATTACTATAAGTAGGTATTCAAATGGTTTATTCTAATATATGTTTAGACACATTACAATGGGGTCCTTGTTATCTTTGATTTAGTTAGACCATTTCCTTTGTGTCTGGTCTCACCTGTTGCATGGAAAGAGGAAAGCACCAAATGATCTGCATGTACTAGGACTCATGTATCCAGAAGTGCTGGTATGTATTATTCAATTTACATACAGAGAGATTGTCTGTATTGTACAATTTGTGTTTCTTATCATTTGTTGTGTTCATAGCTATGACATATCAAATCAAATACTTATATGAAGGCATATGGAAACCACAAAATAATTTTGTGTAACAAAATAGCATTATATCACCCCAAATATAGAGAACTCTCATGTAAATAAGTTGATAAACTCAATTTTCCCCCTTTACCATGCCAAAGAAAATTTTAGCTCTTTGATGATACCTCTCTTGCTACTTTTCTGAAACAAGGTCATCATTCCTTCCCTCAGAAATTAAGTTTGCTATCATTAAATGCAATCTGTCATCACTGATGATCTGTGTAGTAAATCTGATGGAACACATTAGTATTTATAGACTGTGTGTTTTATATCTTCCCGTATGTATGTTCATTGTACCAAGTCTATAGAAGACCCATTCCTTCTGCATGCATATCTGGTGGGGGAGGGTTAGTTCTATCACCTTTTTATGGTACCTGATTGCTTTGCTTAGCCACCAACAGTGCTCAAGGTTCCTCCTTTGCATAATTCAAGTAACACCATTTTTGTTTTCAAATAAGTTTAGTTCCTGAAAATTCTTACTACTTTCCTTGGAAATAATTATAATAGACACACAAACAGTTTGTTCCGTGAGAAGAGCAAAGGGAACTGAGCACTCTATTTTTCTGGAGAATGTGGAGTCTTGCTTTAAGTGTTTGCTTGTTCTGGGTACTTTGGGTGAGGATTAGATCCATAATGAACACCACAACTTTTTTCTATAGTGTTTCCAGTTGTTGTTTTTTTTTTTTTTAAAGTAAGCAAAATGTATCATATCTGATCACTTAATTAGTGATTCAACCACTAAACCATCTTTCATTCTCTCTCTAGAGTGACCAATATTAGATTTGGCTCTTTAAGCAAAAACTAAAACAATAACCACAATTCCTTTGTTGTTCCTTCAAGTGAATATATATTACTTTGTTAAACAAATTTTCCAAACATTACATGTGTAATATGTGTTTGATATTTCTCAATGAAGGTTAGTGAGACTAAACTGACCAAGGTTCAAATTAGAAAACACAAAACAATGGAAAATGATTTTCAATCTTATTTTAGGAAAAGAATATATATATATATATATATATATCCTAGGGGAACAATTAGGTAAAATGTCTAAATATTTTCTGAGGCACAGGCTTAGTCAAATCCAGAATGTAAACTGTATTGTTCTAGATTAAGAGACATATGTAGTTAAGAGTTTTACAAAGTAACACACAAGACTGGGTAAGTGTCTGGAATACTGAATAGCTTTAAGAATAGTTGTGATAGTTGAGCTTGTAAATTAAGACTACACTGTATTTTTTTCTTTGTTCTAGGTTCTCATTTAGTCTAATTCTTATATTTACTGGCGAGCTGATAGAGATAAGTCATTTCTTCCCTGGTGCTGCTAGAATCCAGATGAACTCAGGATTCCTGAAAGTCAGTAGGAACAATGGTTCTCTTCCTAAATTTACAACTTTTGTTGACTTTTATAAGTCCCCTGGAGGAATTCTTCAGTTATGGTTTGCTGAATAAGCAGGGTTAATATCATCACAATTGATGAACATAATGTCTCCTTTTCAATTATCATGTATCCCAGCGTAATTTTTGAAAACCACAAGTATGCCAAAGAAATTTGTTTATTTTCTTCTACTTATTACAAATTTATCTTTGCTTGGCATTGTCAAAAAAAGTAGTTTCTATCTTGGAGTCAAAGTATAGAAACAGACTTAGATAGGAGATAGGTTACATTTTTGCCTATCACCGTGTTTTTGGTTTTGTCTGGTTTCTTCCTCCTCCTCCTCCTCCTCCTCCTCCTCCTCCTCCTCCTCCTCCTCCTCCTCCTCCTCCTCTTCTTTTCCCCATTCCCTTCCCCTTCCCCCTTTTCCCTTCCCCTTTCCCCTCCCTTCCCCTTTCCCCTCCCTTCTCATTCCCCCTTTCTCCTTCCCCTTCCCCCTTTCTCCTTCCCCTTCCCCTTTCCCTTCTTCTTGCCCTCCTCCTCCTTCCTCCTCCTCCTCCTCCTCCTCCTCCTCCTCCTCCTCCTCCTCCTCCTCTTCTTCTTCTTCTTCTTCTTCTCCTCCTCCTCCTCCTTTTTCATAGTGTTCTCCTCCTCTTTTTCCTCTTTCTCCTCCTCCTTTTACTATAAAAGTATGTGAGATCTATTACTTTTTTATAGATATACTGACATTGGCATGGCTAGGGCCAAATACAGATAGACAGACACGCACACACAAATTATAGCAAATAAAACTAATCTTTTTTAGAAGTCCATTTTCCAAGAAAAAGAACTAATTAGAGTTTAAGTTACTGTAAGGCATATACTACAGCTTTCTTCCACAGTCTGTAACAATACACTCCAGAATATGGTGACATGTTTCATGTTGTTCAAAATTCAGAACATAGCACACTTTGATCTTCATGAGAAAATCGTTTCTCCCAATGTCTAAACTCTATCCTGAGAAGACTTAAATGGTCAGGTTATTTCAACACTTTTTCTTATGAAAACATAAGAAAAGTAACACATACTTTTACGATAGATGCTATTCATGGAGATGATAAAAACTAGAGAGGGAATTATAATAATAAAAAATGAAAAGGCCATAAGGAACTGATAGTAATTCCAGGAAAGCAAAGTCAGGCAAACTACCACACATAGCTGTGATTAAAGTCAGCCCATAATCTGTTTATGTATGGCCTTTGAGTTCAGGATAGATTTAATTTATTAGTTACAGTTTTAAAATATCAGACAAATAAAAAAGACAATCCCTCAGTGGTTTCTTTGATAGGCATTGTCCAGATCTTTATAGAAGGCTGAGTCCTTTAGTAAGAAAAGCTGAAGGCCATTTTACCATGATGGGAAGTTCAGTGACTATTAGTGTATGAAAGTCACCAAACACATCATCAGAACTGGTATTGAATTATTATAATTGTTTTTTTCTGATTTAAAATGTATTTGGAGAAATAAAAATATGCAAAAAAGAATGCAATCATCTATACTATACCTTTAATCCTTATATTTTCCTCATTTTACAAAACTGACATTGATTACCAGCTCAGTAAGTAATAGATATATAAGCAGTATGGCTGGGTTCCTAATCTCAGGATAGAGGCAACAATTTTATAAATATGTTAAATTCTGAGGAAATTATTATTATTATAAAACCAGCACCAGTAAAACTGACCCTCCAAATACTTCTCAGTATTTAGTTTTTAAGTAATACAGTGGAGGTGTATTTTCTTTACATTTGGAGACTTGACTCATAAAGTCCAAGCCATGATTCTAAAATATTTACATTATTAATATAAAATTTGCAAGTAAAAATTTCATCTTAAGACAAAGCAGAAATGATTTTGCTATGTTATTTTGGATTTTACAAATAATTCACATTTAGGGAAAAGGTATTTTTTTAGCTCTAAATAATGGTTGACTCAACTGTGTGTACAAGTAGATCTAACTGTATATATGCAAGAGAACCCCAAATATTGTACATTTTCATAATTCAATGTGAATTTCATACAGAGCAAAATTTCACCAAGAAAATAAATATTTTGTTCGTATCATTGAGTGAATATTTGTAATTTTGATTTAAACCATTTCTAGAATTTTGGAGTCCACTTCTGAACTTGTAAAATCGATGTCATCCTTGTTGACTCCACCATTTCTTTGAAGAGAGCCATTTAATGGAAATGAATGCAGTATGAAGATCCTTATGTTTCTAACTAGACACTGTCTTCTTCAGAGAATAAATTACATGAAGTAATCTAAATATGAAAAATCAGATTTCTTGTACATGTAACCCATACCTAGTCTTAAAAACAAGATCTGCTAGTTCTTGGGATCTAAACTGGTTATTCCAATTCATTCTTTTCTGTTGTGTTTGTTTTCCATGAGTAAATAGATACTGACACAGAATATAAACAACTTATGTCATTATTTATTAAAATGTCAAAGTATGCATTTTTCATTTCTTACTGTAAGAGAGTCTTGTGAATTTGTAGCCCTTATGACCTGGTAAGCCCCCAGCCCATCATCACACCTGGTATGTGTCTGTCATTATCATCCCATATACAAATTCAGAGTCATATGGAATCCTGGAAAATCTGACTGGTTGGTTTATGTGAGAATAAATATTATCCTTATATTCTGATACAGTGTTTCTGGTGTTGGCATGTGGAGTACTAAATACCATGTGATTTAGCATTTTTCTACTACATCTTGGTAAACATTGGATGTCAGAAAATACTTTGTTGTAAGAGCCTTTCTATGTTCTGTAGGGTGTTCAGCATTGTCTGTTGCCACTCCCTCTAATATTCCCATAACACAAATACTCCTATCTACCAAGTCTGACAACCAAATTCTTTGTAGATATTGTCAAATATCTTGGGGGTTGCAAAATTGCCCTCTTCAGTTGAGAAACACTAATATTAATTATGGGAGAACAATTCTTTATGGTGTAACTTACATTGGTTTGCTAAAGTCATTTCTATTGAAGACATATGCTTCACTTGGGCAGTCAGAAATAGAAAAACACAAAAAAGTCTGTCCTAGTGCTGTGTAACATGCTTTCCTCTGAATTTCTAAAATTGCCTAAAAATAAGAATCCAGTTGTCTCCCCTGGGATCATTAAGGATATTCGGTACCAAGCCAGATTTCACATGCATTTCCATTCCATCCATCCCAGCATTCACAGTTTCCACAGCTACAGATTCCATTTCCTGCAATAAACACAGAAATCACGATTATGAGTAGAATACACCATTAGAATATATAACTATGAACCATAGCTGTTCATGAGAAAACCATTTATCCTTTCTAAAGTGTTTTACCATACAATGATATTATTATATTATTAGGCATATGAGAGAAATCTATCTTTAAGATACTTAATGACATCTCTTTGATTCCATAATTTATTAATTGAACAGTATCTACCTTATATCAATCAGCTGGGCTCCCATATCACAATTCTATGTACTGTTAGTAGGCAAACCATTTGTATGACTTACAAATAAACATTGAAAAGCATAAACTCCCTTGATATGAAATTAGGCAGGCCTGAGAGCTGGAAAAAAAAATCCTTTTCTAGTAAGACAGACAGAAACTGATTGTCTAATTTAATGTCATTCCAAAATAACCATCTTAAATAACTGTACTTAAAATGTTTGATTATAAAAATATTTGGGGTTACAAAGAATTTTATCAATGGTATATTGAATCAGCAAGAAGTCTAATAAGTGGGCATATATTATATAATTAAAATAATTTCAGGAGAACACATACATAGTTATTTAACTTGGTTCAATATTATTTATTCCCAATTATTAGAACTCAATAAATTAGGTTTGATGGCCATTACACAGTTAAATATTTAGTATATTCTGTTGTTATCTCTCATACCACACACACACATTCATACATATATCCAGTTTCCTAAAAACAGCCAATACATCAATTTGTGACCTGCAAGTGCTGCTTTTAATAATACCCCTTCCATATGGACCATATTAAAATGAAATGGTTGTCAAGAGAATTCTGTACTTGTATAACTGTCTTTGTGTGAGTTTATAGAACAAGGTTACCTTGTAGAAATTTTCCAAGAATCACATAATCTGGCTTTATTCCTTTGCATTCTTCAAGGGAAGATGTTGGTGTGTATTCACAGATATTCACTTTTCCTTTAAGAGTTACAATACATGGACATTGTTCATTTGTATGTATGGAAGCTGCCTCTCTGCCCTATCTAAAGCAGTGTTGTGTGTTTAATTTCACTCTATTGTCATTTGTGGCACAAAACAATTAGTGTAGTTCAATACTGCACCTGTGCAAATGAGACCATCGTGTTTGTCGCAGTCCCTGTCATCACAGTCACAAAACTCCCCTGAAATATACCACTCTTCTCCAGAACAAATGCACTTTCCACAATGACAAGAACCTGAAATCACAAAGGGTATTATTCACTGTCACCAGAGAAATAAAGGTTTCCATCAAGAAGAAAGTATCACTGACACGCTAACAATAGACGTGTAATAACCTATCTTCTAAAGGAAAAAAGTTTATTGAATAGCTGCTTCTCAGAGGGGAGCTTTACTTACTGTAATATATAAAGGTCATCCAGGAAAGCCTTCATTATAGATCTAGACAGTTGCAATTAGCCTTGAGCAAATGTTCCTTGGTCCAGTCTGGTTGAAATGTCAGTGAAACAGGATGTGGCTCATCCTTAGAGATGCTTTCTCCAAAAGGTATTCAAAATAGATGGTATTTGTTTCTTTTCTTTTCAATTGAATTGCATTTTAAGGTCCCTGTTCTCTAAAGGAATATACTACTAAATTATATCAAATGAAGATTCATTTTACAATTAAATAATTACTAAATTATTGGGCTCATCATTTTAGAGTTTTATTTACATGCTTTTCTTGAAATAAGAACATACAAACTTCATACTGAGTGGTAGGGTGAAATGCTAAAAATGCAAACTCACTTCTATATGTCTGATTGAGTTGATATCTCAAGCTTGCCCTTTAGGATTAGCTATAATCAGCAAGAGCTCTAAAAAATCCTGAATAGGGTCCAGTCAATTTTCCCACCCCTTACAAACTTCCTTTGTGGTTAACTCCAATTTAACTTAAAAACTATTTAGTTATTAAAATATTGTGTGGTAACTGGAATTCTTACTAATGGCACATTTAAAATAAAAAGTAGTTTTGTGATGTCTCAAAAGGATTCTCTTGGTGTAAATGCCTTTCAAGACAAGCTTGAAAAATCACTCATATTAACTATTTTTGCTACAGCTACAAAGACAAATACAGAATTCAAAAAGACCTCTTTCATTTCTTTTTTTGGCATTTTTGTTGAACATATTTTCATTTTACTATAAGATGCTGGTAGTTATTGCTAAGTTACTCAAATATCCAATCACCTTTAGAGAATATGAAATAATAAAAGTTTTTAATGCAGTTAGAAAAACTCTAAACTCATTAAGCTTCAAACACACACAAGAGATTAGGGAATAAATTCTGAGTACTTCTGAAACAGTGATTGACAAATGATCAATGACCTGTGGGAATAGATAGCAGAAAACCTCAGTTTTGGGAAGTAGACAGCTATGATAATGTCATGTATATCATGAAAGAATTCAAGTTAAAGTGTCCCAAGCATTTGTAATCTCATGCCATGGAAACAGGTACATGTATTTTAGGTAAAAGACTCTCTCACAACAAAATTTTACTCATTCCATTCCTGATCACACATCCCAAGGCAAGCAAATAGTCAGGACAAGCTAAGAGATAATAACTGCATTATATTTGTTTTACTTCATTGTTAAGTGAAGCACAATTTCACTTAATCTTGTTTTCCTGAGTTTGAGCTGACTTGCAGTCTCTTTAGGGCAATATAAGGTTATCTTCCAGTTTTGAGACATAATTGACAATCAGTAGTTGCTCAGGCTCTTACTGCTAGTCTAGTGGGAAAGAGATTAAGGGTCCCTTGCATCTTTGTCAACACAGAGTATATCCTCATTTTAGAATGTACTTTTCCCTAAATTTAAATATTTTCTTTGAAATTTCGAGACATGGGAACATTAACAATCAATTGCTTGTTTAACAAGTGGTTTATGAAACACCTACATGGGAACTCAATTGTTTATCATAGAGATATTCCCCAAGAATATCACATTTAGTGGCTGATTTCTATCAGTGAAAGATTAACTATTTGAAGAATTATGTTTATTTGGTTCTAACATAGTATCTCTTACATCTTATATAATTTTATATACTCATGATATTAATATCATAACTAGGATGCCTTTTTATGTGTATCACAATTTTTGCAAAGAGTTTACAATTCATTGTTGAACTTATCTCTTACCTGGAAGTGATTCTTTTATTTCTGGACCACTCAGCTGTGAAGAATAGCAAAGTATTTTCCTGAAATCAGCTAAAGTCAATTTGGTTTATGTGGACTGAATATTTGACAATTTGGAGTTCTAGCTCCAAATATAGTAGAGGCCAGGAAATGGTTAGAATAAAACTGGAGTTTGATTTTGTGTATGTCATGGAAGCAATCTTTGTGGTCACCATAATTGCAGGTGTGTTGTTTTTCTGTTTGTTGATGGTAAGTAGGAAAAATTCTACTTTCTACATGAATAGAAACAGTATGCCATGTAGTACTAACACAGTGTATGTAGTCATTAGGATCTATTATAGACCTTTATTATAGAGAGCTCTGGCTGTTCTTA
The DNA here is from genome assembly GCF_011762505.2 of Arvicanthis niloticus. Lineage (NCBI taxonomy): Eukaryota > Metazoa > Chordata > Mammalia > Rodentia > Muridae > Arvicanthis > Arvicanthis niloticus. The sequence continues at coordinate 707,588 of NC_047660.1, forward strand.
TAATAACAGGGGTAGATTATCCCTCTTTATAAAAGGGAAAAGCATGAGGAGAAGATTCTGTCTAACAAATGTAAGCTTCCTGAACACCCAGAAATGAGCAACTGTTGGACTCAGCAGATTCGGAACCATTCCCATCAGATGACCAGCCCAGCCATAGACTGCAGCTGGCCCATCCTGTCAGAACCCTAGGATGATAAACCTGGAAAAACAATACCACTAATCCATTTGTTTTTATTCTCCAAAAGAACCTTTAACATTGTCGATGTTTTGCTGGCTTTTATTATTGGGCAATTCTTTTTCATTTATTCTTAAAACATTCCAAAGACCTAAGAAGGAGAAAACAAACAAAAACTTCCCTTGAAGATGAGAATGGAATAGCAGACATGGGGGAATTGCCTCCGATCACTTTCCAAAATACAGCTAATAGACTATCTTAATCTGATTTAATCCACCACCTATTCACCTATCTATCTGTGATGACGGTCACAACAAAAACATTGCATAGTTTCATAAATGAGCAGTTCTTGCTTACAGATCTGGCTAGCAGTCATCTGAGATTGGCAACTAGAACACTAGGTTAAGGTTGGTCCTGAAACGTATAAAATTTTCCTTCTCTTTTTTTGAACAGACAGAAAGGCGGTAGCTGAGAAAAAGGTGAATGAATGAGGGTACCCTAAATTTATTAATGACATGGATGCAGCAGTAATACTGTGACAGTTTAAAGATACATTCAAAGACGTGTTCCATAGTCGTATCTCTAAAAATATGAAGTGATTACTTGGATCTAGGTTAACATTGTTAAGACGAACACATTATTGTGTCACCATGGAGCTAAATAAATAAATAAACCTCTAAGTCAACAAATTAACATAAATCAATAAATATTTCACCATATATTCTGCAAAGGTAGCTAAACTTGGGGGCAACATGGCCACTAAGCATATCTCTCTTGGTCATTTACAAAACCTATTTCTGTCAGGGGTTGAGGCTCCATTCCATTACTGACTTTATTCTTCATACATCAAGCCTGACAAAATGCTGCAACCTGACACCCCAGCAGGCAGTTTTCACTATTGTATTAATGACACCATCTGTTATGAAGGTCACAACAATGTATCTTGTTTTAAATTTTTCTATGGAGTGATTTATTGTCTTGGCTATAAATTTGTAAGAAATAAAATGCTATTTCCTCATCGTCTCCTGAAGTGATGGCTTTATTCACAGTTCCTAGCAAGTGCAGAGTTTCACACTTGTCATTTTAGTGGGGGATGGGTTACAAAGTATCATTGAATGCAGTTACAAGCCAATTTCTGACTCAAACCTGTACCATGATAAGAGGGGAAGTTGTCGACACACTTTGAGATCACCAGAATAAGGGTTTTCCTGTTCAGATTTCAGAAAAGTTTTACAGAATTCAGACAAGTACATGAGATTTATCAGGAATACAAAATAGAAGATGTGAGAACATCTTTCCCATTCACCATGCTGAAGTCCCCCAGTCTCTCACATCCAATGGTTTTACTATAGTTCTTGGGGTGGGCTGAGGGATGGTACCCTCCATGGAGACCAGGAATAACATCCTTGTTGTTCTCTATAATGAAGACAAATTACAGTTGGAAGAGCTCAGCCTCAGCTTTTTCTTCTATAACCCAGGATGGATGGCACCAAAGAGGAAAAGAAATAACCAACCACATTTTATTTATTTTCTAAATAAAAATCCTTGGGAAGCCTTTACATTCCTCTGAAGTTAGCCATACTCAAGCATTCTATCCACTTAGAAGTATTAAGATTCTCAACCTTTGTTGATCTGTCATTGTACTCCCACCACCTAAAGCAATTAACTGGGAAAACATTAAATAGTGTTTTGTGTTTATGTTGGTTGTGAGGAAATACCTTTGTATCACTATTTAATCAACTTTTGCACTTTTTCATTTTTTTTAAAAAAAGATTTATTTCATTAAAAATTGTGTATGTGCAGATTCAGTGCACAGGAGAGCAAGTGCCATGCAAGTAAGAAGAGAGTATTTGACCCCCTCAATATAGTGTAACTTTTGCAGTTGTGAACTGCAATGTGGGTGTTAGCGATAGCGAGTGCTCTTAATCTCTGAGCCTGCTCTGCAGTATCCCTCAGCTGTATTTTCTTGTTGTTGTTTGGTTGGGTTTTTTTTTTTTTTTTTTTTTTGCATTTTCTATATGCAAATTGCTTAGCTGAAAATTCTGAAACTTTAACGAAGACTCGATGTTTATAGTTTTAGGGAATAATTTTGTATAGTAGTCAGGTTAAGGAATAAATGGGCTGTACTCATTGTGCTGGTGAATATAGCTTTGTGCATTCTTATGGTATTTGCAACTGGGCATGACTTAGCAAAAGCTTATTTATGATGGGGTTCTAAACAAAATATATTTTAAAAGCCACACCTGTGTTTTAGCATGAATGAAGTCTTCATTTGGTAAAGCATTTGTGAAAACTTGGAGAAGATTTCCTTCCATCTTTTACACAGACAAAAACTCAGCTCCCATATCTCCTGTTACTGACGTTCAGTTTTCAGTGGTCACACATAAGCTTGGTGGCTTCTTTTCAGACAAAGTTTATTCTGGAGGGACTGTTTGCTACCTGCTGTTCTGAGGAACCACATGTCTGAACAGGGATCCAGTCCAGACTCTGGCAGTGATACTCACCCTTCCCTGAGCACAATGTGCCATCTGCTGACTCACACAGACTCCTGCTTTGTTCTTCCGTCATATTACACTTCCGCAGGTGTTGGCAGAGCTTACCAAACCATCCTTTCTCACAGACACAACGACCACAGGAGCATGTGCCATGGCCTGTGTAGCAACCATAGGGTGAGGTAAGGGGAGGATATGAATAAACAGCCAGAAAAAAATCAGAGTTTGTAAGATAGAAAGTGCAAACCATAGGTTCTCATCTTCCGTTAGACATACTTTCCTTATACATACAGCCATTCTGACACATCTTTATTTAAAACAGTGTCCCAACAGAGATCTAGCTTAGCACTGTACTTTTGGATGTGATGTAGAAAATAGCTTGCAAAAAAGAAATATTGAAATTATTTGAAATGGAATTATAGCTCCTGTCTGGATAGTAGTCCCTTCTCATTGCATTTCTGTCAGCAGTATGTGCTGGTGTTATTCTTCATGTGCACACCACAATACCCAATTCAATCTTGAAGGCTAGTCACGTTGTCATTCCTTGCAGCATTTAATAATTGCTCTCCTGGGGCTTACTAATAATAACAAATGGCATTCCTAAGGATTTTACCTTTGTCCTTTCCTCTTCATGTACAGGAGCAGATAGAGAGTAAGTACTCATGCCTTTTATTGGTGAACAAAAGTTAAAAATTGCATGAGGTTTGTGCTCACATTTGACCTTTTATTTTTGTCTTTTTGTTTCTGATGTATTTTCTTTGTTTTGGGGATGTTTATTCTGTATTGTGCAACTTTATTTGTGACAGTTATATAGGGGTATATAGTTTATGTATGGGGTATACACTTTTTAACTGTGTACAGGTTGTCAACTACTAGACATTTGAATTTTCCAGTTTAGTTTCCTATTTCTACTTAGTGCTTTGGTGTTTTTTTTCCCTGATAGTCACACTTTCTTACAGCTTGATCACGCTCTGCCTTAGTTATTTGACTGGAATTTCTCAGGTATGTATTATAAACATAATGAATTGCCAAGAACCAGAACATAGGAAATGAAAGATGATGGGCAAAATGATTCTGACATGTTTCCAAGAACATGTATTGTTGTCATCTATACTGACCAGTGCTTCTGGCATTGTGACCACCATTCTCTCTTGACTCATATCTGTACATGAAAAGGTTAGTGGACATGACTCCCTTGTTGAGAACTCATTATTGTTAATTTAACATAACCACTCATGAAACCAGGTAGCCATTTTTTATAACATATGACAATCTGGAAATTAATAGAAAGCAGATGAGAGACCAATTTAAAAAACTAAACAAATACACCTATCCCCAAAGCTTCTCCTCATGCATGACATGCTGTTATAGTCAGTGACATTCTGTGTTGTCTCCATCTCACAGACTGGGAGCTGAGACTCTGAGGGTATCAAGTTGCACTTCAAGTCCTGTAGTCCAGACATACAGAACCAGAATTTGGTTCTACTTCCTCTGATTTCAAGGTCCCTATGCCTTTTATAACACAGGATCTTTCATTTTGGGAAAGGGGCTGTATAGTAATAATTTCTTAATATTGGTCTTTTTATTCCATGTTTCATCTTCAGGCTTCTTCTTAGCTCTTTCCCCTTCTAAGACCTCTTTCTTTTTCACAACTAGTTAACTTATGTCATTTGATAATCCACATTGATTTTATCCTCCTGTTTGCTTTTATGATCTAATAGATGATTCACTCTACCTTCCTTTAATCATTTTCAGTTATCTTAATCAAACCATGGAATTTCTCTGTTTCTGTTTCTATCTGTCTGTCTCTGTCTCTTTGTCTCTCATCTCCCTATCTCTGTCTCTTTGCCTTTCATCTCCCTGTCTCTGTCTCTCTGTCTCTCTCCATCTCTACCTCTCTCTGTCTCTTTGTATCTGTCTCTTTTGTCTGTCTCTGTCTCTCCCACTCTTCCACCTTTCTCTCTTTCTCTCTCTCTCATGGGGTGTGTGTTGTGCCTAAAGAGGCTGGAAAAGGGCATTAAATCACCTGGAGTGGTAAGGTGCTGACAACAAAATCTGGTTCCATAGAAGAGTGCTTTTAACTAGTGAGCCATCTCTCCATCATCCACACCTACACCTTACTTTTGAGACAGGATTTCATACTGACCCTGGGGATGATTGACTTGGCTAGTCTGCTGGCCTGGAAAGCACAGTGATCCCTCTGTCTTTACCTTTCATATAATGGTAGATGCCACCATTCTGCCTTTGACATGGGTCATCATGCTTCCACATCAAGTGCTTCATCAGTGGAGCCATGTCTTCAGCCCAAATCATGAGATTTCTGTTAACTACAAAGATTTCAGGGCTGTGCTTCCAGTATATAAATCTCCCAAAGCTTGTTACTGTGATACTCTACCTGCCTTTCTGTCACCCTCATAATTAGAACCTTCTTAATATTACCACATAACTTTCTTTCCAAAAGTGATCCTTTTGTATTTTTCAAATTCTTTTAAATGCACAACTGTTCTAGTCATTTAGTTCAAAATGTTTTGAATAATGATTGAATCTCCTCAGCTCCCTCCATCAAGGGAGCTGTTAATTCCTGTTAGTACTACTTGCAATATAGCATCATAAACCTTCCCTACTGGGGCTCTCACATTCTTTCTCACAATGCCCTATCCTATACTTTTTCACATCCTAGCTTTCCTCCTAGTTCTATGGGATTTCCTTTTGCTCAACTAGGAGGTCTTTGATGTGCTATAGATTCCTAAAAGGTAGAGCTTCAAGCTTCTCTTTATAATTTTATTTCTTCTTTCTTTAACCTTCCTGACCTGTTTCCTGTGCATTTCTTATGCTTGCTGAAGTTGAATGCCTTTCTCTCAATATATTCAAGACCTACCTAATCTACAAATCTCAGCAAATGAGTGAGTGACTATACTTCCACAAAGAATTTTCCTCCAAGTAGAACTCACTTGATCTCCTCTAAATTCTCTCCCTCCCTCTCTCTCTCTCTCTCTCTCTCTCTCTCTCTCTCTCTCTCTCTCTCTCTCTCTCTCTCTCTGTGTGTGTGTGTGTGTATGTGTCTGTGTGTCTGTGTGTTTGTATTTGTGTTACTTGGATTCAAATCCAAGGATTGTGCATACTTGGTAGCATTTTACTCTAATCTGAGCTACATCTTGAAACTTCTATACAATTTTATTTCTTCCTTTGCATGGAATTCTCTAGTGTGAAGAAAGGCATTCTGCTATTACTTAAAAGAATCCATGGCTACTCACAGAGAATAATATAATACAAAACATTTATGGGATGAAAAAAGTCTATATTTGCCATTTATTAGCTCATTTATCAAATCCCTTTGCAAAGTAAAGTTGTCAACTATACCAGACAATCATCAAAATGCATCAATATTTACATTTTGATTTGTCATTTTTATATACAACTTCCCTTTACTTAAGGTATTACTCATTTTTAATAGCATGTTCTTTATAAATGACTATAAATCAGTCATCAATTCAAGAAATATTTGTTATGTATTCTGTATTTTATTAGCAGTTTGGATTATAGTAAAATAAAGCATGTATTGGCCCTATTTTCATGGCACTTATAGTCTACCAGGGGTGATCACAAGTCACAGCAAAATACACTTGGGTTACTGGAGCTTAAAGGGTCTGTTACTATATTCAATGGTGAAAACAGGGCAAACAAGGGTACCCAAAGAAGTATTCAGCAAAACCAGGCATGAGGAGTCAGGCAGTCAGTGTTCTAGGAACAGAGCCTAGGAATCCTTGGGACAGGAAATAGCTGGGCATGTTTTAGGCAGTGAAGGCCAACTGTTTGAACAATTAATAAAATGGGAGTGTGAAGTTCAGAAATGAGTACATAGCAAGTTTTGGTAAAGAATTTAAATCTGTCTGAGAGGAATGGGGGAATGACAGAAGACATTAAGCTAGATGACGTGGCATAATTAGCAATTTGCAACTTCATTTAAGTAACTGAGTGTGGTTGGGTGTGTTGGGGGATATGAGTTTGGAGAATGTGGAAGACTATTAATGATCAAGTTAGGAGAAAATGAAGAGACTGCTGTTAAAGTTCTGTCTTGATAATAGAACATGGGCCTATGGGATAAACTGTGGGGCTGGAGGTTGCACATATGGGAAAAATTATTGATTTTCTGCCCTGAAAACTAGAATAAAATACATTTTATCAAATAAAGAAGTTTTAGGAAGTTAAAGGAACATTAGCTCTTTGTTAAATCTCCTGTGTTTAAAAACTCTTGAGACACTGAACTAAAAGTCAGATAACTAACTGCATTCATATCAGAGCTCAGAGAACATGTTGGGGCTGATTCTATCAAACATGCACTGACGTTTACACTAGTGCACATCATTCTGAGTTTTAGAAGTGAATGAGCCTAACCAGGGAGAATAAGTTCTGTCAAACTCTAAACTTTAAGGCTAGAATACATATAGAAAAGTCAGACAAGGAGTAAAATCCAGCAAAGCAAGAAAATACTATAACAAAAAAGAGTGTCTCAGAAATGAAGTCTACTGAGCACACTGAAAATTTTAGTTAAAAAAAAAATAAAAGCATACAAGTAGACAGTTGGCTTTAAGTCAACTTTTCTCTAGCAAGCCTTATTACATTGCCACTGAAGGTTACAGAGTAAAGTAGCCACCAGCAGAACTCTAGAAAAATAGAGTCTATGCTGGTAACTCACTGAGAACAATGTCACTGTTAGTGGTAAGAATAGTAGTGATACCACCTTTATAGAAGGAACATCCTAGAATTATCTCTAGGGATTGAGTTTAATGACTATTCACAAGGCTATGAAAGTGCCGTTGCCTGCTTTCCTTAGAATTTGTACAGATGGCCAACTTTTTACAGGCAAAAAAAGTAATCCTGTCTAACATGTTCATCTCTTCTCATTGCCTTAATTTTCACACTGAAATATGCACTGAGAATGCTCTGTGCCTCACTGTCTAGTGTAATACAATACTCACTGCTGATGGGTATTTGCATTTAGTTAAAGTACGTAATTTTTAAAAATTAGTTTCTTGATCTTGTTAGGACAAGTACTCAATAGTCACATAGGTCTGTTTGTATTGTAAATAATTCAGATGTCAGAAATTTCTGTCAATTATGCAAGATTTGTTGAATGTGTCTTGAGATACTAACCTTTCCCAATGCAATTTAACATGCCAGCTCTGTTAGATTGCTCCTTATGCCATTGGACTGAAGTTCTTAATTGGTAAACTAATATATTTTTATCTTTTATTGATTAAATTAAACATTACAAACCCTTGTCATTTCTGAATTTACAATCAGAGATATATGATTTCCTTCAATTGCAACCAAGAGCTGGAGAAGTCCCAGAAGAAATGGGAACTGATTGTGTAATTAAGAGGTGGCTCTTCATTATCCTTTCTTGTTTCTTAAATTGGACTCCTGGGCAGCTATTCTAGGAGCAAGGGTGAATGACAGAAGCAACCTGCAGTCTATTTCTCATTCTCACCCTGGGTGTAGGGCACATAGGAGGGAAGCCTCTGATTAAGCTTATATTCACTAAAATAATTAAACACATGTAAACCAGCACCTCAATATATTCTCTTTATGAAATTAGAAAAGTTATGCATTGCTGAAAATGAATAAATCTTAGGAACTATCCCTTGGACAAAACATTTTTTAAATAGTGACTTATTTGAAAAGAAATTCATGCCAATTATCAGTTACATCCATTTTATTTGTTAACAAAAAATGTTTAGAGAAAATCTGCATACCCTTTATGGTAATGGAACATGACTCACACAGAAGCTAATTAAATGAAGAATGGTCCTACTGCACACTGATTTTCTTTTTGCCATTTTTATGACTCATTTTGAGGTTGCAATTTTGGTTCAATCAAAACTGAACTGTTTAAAATTATGAAATTAGTTACATTCACCTTTGAGTACAATTGCTAATTTATCTTAACCTGCCAGAGTGGATTTAATCATCCTTAGTTTTATTGTTAGGAAAGTGGATAAACAATTTTGGCTCTTTGTTTTCACATGTTTGCTAATTAGGTAGACATGTTTGTGGTTTACGTGTTTGTTAGATAAGATTCTCAAATAGTTCCTGCTTTTGAGTTAGAAGCTGATTTAGTTCTCCAGCTACAACCTGAATATGCAGAGTTCTAGCTAAATGTCAAGGTGAACCCACAAATCAGTGTGGTGGCAAACTGAGCATGTGATCCAAATTTAAAATGTTCAATTTATTCTATTCTACATGCCTAACTTAGAAAAAGAGTATCCAAATGTTTCATACTTACTCAGTAATGGTGTGCCCATCACTGGCTTCCTGTAACAGGAGCGCTAACTTCCTAGTTAACCTTAACTCTCAACTTGACACAGCTTAAGTTCACCTGAGAAGAAAGCCTCAATTAAGGGATTGTCAAGATCAAACTGGCTCATGAACTTGTCTATGAGAGTTGTCTTGATGGTTAATTGACGTAAGAGGGCTTATGTGTATAATCAGTGCAATTTAATGTACTGGAGAATTTGGACTTTTCCTATCTACATTACCAAACTATTTCAATGGGGCTAATAAACTTATATTTGAAAAGAGTTCTATCTCTTAAAGGAAACCTAGAAAGAAATACAACAAAATGTCATCAGATATTATTTTGGGATATATATACATACATATATATCACCATATATATCAATATATATAATATATAATCACACTCATACACACCTTATATATACATATATATGTATATATGGTCATATATATATATATATATATATATATATATATATATATATATAGTCTCAAGCTCAGAAATCCTTCTGCCCTTGTCTCCCAAATACTGGAATTAAAGGTGTAAGCCATCACTATCCAACTTGGTGATATTTTTTTATTAATGAATTTCATTTTGGTTTTTGCTCTATTTAGTTAAATATTTCAAAGGAAATGATCATTTTAAATGATTTTTAGTGTCCATTATTTGTTGGAAAAATGAATAATGAAATCTGCAGGCAACAAATGAAACTGAAATATATTACTATATTCATAAGTTAACACAAATTCAGAAATATACATACTATGTTTTTTCTCCTTTATGCTGTTCAAGCTTCTAACTTTTGTATGTTTTCTGAGAGTGAGTATTGGAATAAGCTCAGAAATAACTAAAGATGGGTCAAATAGATGGGAAAAATTAGGAAATGGACTGGGAAGAATAAAATAACATGGACTGAGTAGGAAATGTAGAAGTAGAAATACTGGTGAAAGAATGGAGTAGAAAGAAGGAGCTCAAAAATAATCCCTAAGTATATATAAAGGTGCTGCAAGATATTTTGTTGCTTTGCATGCTGATTAAAAATGAATTAAAAGAGAAAAAACACTTGTTTCCATTACAAAAAGCAATATCTATGACAAACAATGTATAAGATCAACTAAGAAATACTTAAGGATACAAGAGAATGTAGCTGTCAGGATAGCTCAGCAGTTAAGAGCACTCACTGCTCTTATGGAGGACCTAGGTTTGGTTCACAGCACCCAAGTCAAGCCCTCATAACTACCTACAACTCTGCCCCTGAGGGATCTGATGCTTTCTTCTGGTAGCTGAGGTTACCTGCATGTCCTGGGTACACATACATACACTCAGGGATACTCACATATACATAAAATAGAGAAATATTTTTAGAAGACACAAGAAAGTAAAATATCTTTCCTCAACATAACACATACTTTTATTTACTATGGTTTTGTTTACCCTTCTTAGACTTAAATGCTTTCACATTAAACACCATACACCCAAAGCTGTTGTAAATCCAATCCAGGTCTACTCCAACTTGAAGAATTATATACTACATAATTCTGTGCTCACAAATTCTGGAACTCCCTTAACTTCTTTTTATTTGAAGGATGCTCTTTATACTAAGTTTGAAAATAACTTGAAGTGCAGAAGATGATGAGCGATAAGAGAGTTTGATTATATTCACATGCACAGCACTTCACTGAGTCATGTACCCCTTGGAAGCACTGAATACAGAGGGAATTGTACAACAGTTCCCTGGAGGGGGTCATCTGGAAGCATATTTGGTGAGATTATTCAGAAGAATGTGAGAAGATAAAGAGCAGAATGCTAGGTAGAATCATGATATATCCCAGTTGCCCTCTATGAAGAACCCATTATTTTTTTAATAAGGAGATAACTGGTAAATATAAAGCATAAATTCCTCCATCCATCTAGCACTGCAAAGAATCCTAGGAGTCATCAGAGTTGACTCTAGCTATCACTAATATCATTCATTATATCAGGAATTTTTATAACTGCTGCTTATTTTTTGGAGTTAGAGCTTTTTTCCAGTCCAATTAAATGTTCACACTGTTAATCCAGACCCACCTCCTTTCAAGGACATGGGGAAGAGACCAACATCTTACTATCATCAGACATAGGGCTTCACAGAGGTTCATATACTCATATCGCTGTCTTCTCTTCAGATCATAAGCCAGACACACAGAGGTGAGCTCTACAGTAAAGATAGTGATATTTCTATCTCAGAAGAACTTCTTGAACAGCTTAAATCTCACTCTATGATTTTTCAAACAGGGATTTTAAGTACTCCACAAAGGGTTTTTTTGTGAGCTATAAAAGTCATGAGAACTTTTGACTTCTTTACAGAGTGTTTGCTGTACTTTGTACTTTATTACCACAACTGGTTCAGGTTCAAATGTCTTCTACAATGGAGGATCTTCTGTGTTTTAAGACCAACCAAGAAACGGAAAACTATAATATTAAAACAGGCAAAGTCCATGTAATCTCTTCCATAAAGCATAATCAGAAAACACAGGAAATAAAACCACATTATTTTTATTCACCTCTTTAATGAAAGCACTATGTGTAGGTCAGTGCAAAGCTAAGGTAGGAGGCATTGTTCACTTTTCTAGTGGCATTTAAAATGATCTATAGATAATTTGCATTAATTCTCATTTTTTTCAGACTCATTTATTTCTAAGTTTATTTACAGTCCTAATCTCAGTGCATAGAGTGATGGGAGCATGTATGTGCAATGTTAGAAAACACCATGGTTCAGATTTGTAGACACAGCTAAAATAATATTTTTCAAGAGGAAACTTAAAAGACTTATTTTATGTATAAACTCAATCAGTGCTCAAAGATCAATTAATCAATAAAATGCCTGTAATAATATCAAAGTAGGTAGTAGATGTTTTTCTTTAGTTCTAGAAAACAGACTGAGAATTAAATCTGATGATAATGATTAAATATGATCTTGCTGTCTGCTTATGGTTTCTCCATCCCCGGCAGGAGGAGCCTCCTGGTATATTTAGGCACCAGCAAAGTCCTAGCCAAATTTGAAACTGCATGAAAAACACAATCAACAACTAAATTTTTTCAAGTCTTAAGTTATTGTTCTACTGTTGTGAAGAAACATGACCAAGGAAATTCTTACAAAAGAAAGCATTTACTTGGACACTTGCTTATAGGTTTATAGGGTTAGTCTATTTTCATCGTGGCATGAAGCATGGTGACAAGCAGGCAGGCAAACATGGGACAGGAAACTTACATCTTGATCCACAGAGTGCAGGCAAAGTGAGTGATTTTGGACCTAGCCTCAAAGTTCACTCCTAGGGCCTCCTCCAACCAGACTATACCTCCTATTTTTTTTTTCCCAAACAGGGAACCTTTCCAACTAAACATGCAAATTTATGAGTCTATAGGGGCAATCTTCATTCAAATTGCCACACTTGGCACTACTTACTCTGAGTGAGGAACCCAGTAAGAAATCTAGTTGTGTATAAAGCTTTTCTAGAGTGAACCACAGTTGTATCAGGGTTGGGCAGATTAGCATATATATAGCAATTGTCTATTTTATTGTTATATACTGTACAAGGAATGACTATCATATATGAATATGGTCGAAGGTCATCTACAGTCCTTTGAGAAGGAACACAAGCCATCTGACATAAGAGTTGTGTTCTTTTGAAGTGTACTGTGTTAGCTGTAACAGATACCCACAGACATTCTCTCATCCTTATTGCTTTTGTTGAGTTTTACTGCCTGAAGTTTTTTCAGCGGTAGGAGATGATCACACACCTTTGAGTCATGCTGATGTGGTAAGACAAATGCTAGAAGCAGGCATTAGTGAACAGTTGATGGATACATGAGAATTTTGTTTTGCATGATTTTAGAACTTTTACTTCATTTAGAACATTTTAGTAATCATTTTAGAACGATTACTTCAAAGGATTTGCCCCTGTGGTTCAAAATATATATATTTGATAAAATTGTGTCTCAGAGCAGGTTACAGAAAGCAGAGTTGATCAAGATACACAAGAAGGTAGATGTGAACCTATAAAGATAAACACATACATAGTGATGATAGAGGGAGAAGCGAGTTTCCACATGATGGTCAAAAGATGCCAGCAACATCATGCTTGATAATACAAAGCATTTCAAGACTGGCAGGACTAGAATAATTCAGATCCATATTCCCTCTCCTGGATGGTGCTCATCTCAGCATTTCATCTTCTGGACTTCATCTTCTCATTTTACTTTTCCATCTACCCTTGCTCTGCCTTTTTCTTTATCTGGCTAATTGATTTTCAGGGGACTTTTGGGATCCAAGAGCAAGGCAAGAGCTGAGTTTCTATCTCTAGTGATTCTGTAGTTGAACTTGGACTGTAATCTTATAGTTCTTGTCCCAAGTTTCTGGGAGATATTTCATTTCTCCCTCAGTGTTTCTGAGTGAAACAATAGAAATCATGAACAGATGTTGGCTTGCATGGAAGCCTTTCACTTGCCACCAACTAGCATAGAACTTAGAAATTTATTTAGATTAGATAGTGTTTTCACATATCCTCAAGTCAAGTGTTCTTGCTTATAAATGTGGTAATAAAGCTATATTGCTTTTAGATATGATGCTGTATTTCTTAAATACTTTTTTTTCGAACAGCAACTTTAAATGGTCTAGACAATGAAAAAGGGCAGATGAAGTAAAGCTGAGAGAACAGTTACTACCTCCGCAGACCACACCGTCCAGGTCTTCACAGCGCCGGTCATCACACTCACAGGTCTTGCCATATACTCTGCTGTCCCCAGGAGGGTAACAAGTGCATCTGCCACATTCACATCTGCCTACAAGGTAACCAGAGAGAGCAGGGAGAGGACAGTCAGCCTGAGCAGGGCCTTCAGCGAAACAAGCACATTCAAAACCCAAGTATCCCAACGTGTCCAGCAGATACTTTCTCAACCTCCCCTACAACACACTGAAATTCAAACACAAATGCCAAGAAACCAGAGTGGAAAGGACAGTGGCTGGCTCAGAAGATGGCCACATTTGTTATGCCACTTTTAATCAACCTGAGGGATAATTCCATGATGAAACTGTTTAATACCTAGTTCAAGTGTGCCATTAAAAATAATTTGCATCAAAGTATTATATATAATATACATAAAATATTCACATGTAATCAGTCTATACTTTCATTTAATTTAAAATACTTTGGTTATTTAAAACATCTTTTAATTGGAGATAAAGCAACACATGAGAAGAAAGTAATCGTATGTATATTTCTGTTTGATAATTGAGTGATTATTTGTGGCCAATTTACTAGTTCATAAAATTCATATTAATGTGGAACAAACACCAAAAACCATGACCTTCAAATATTTAGCCCCAAATTTCAAACTATAAACATATTACAGAATGAGTTTGACTCGTGTTTAGGGAAGCCCCTCAGCTAGTGAGATGCAAATTGCCCTCATTATTTCTTCATCTGTACCTACATGCTGATCACTGATTCCTTGCTTTGTCTCATTTTGTTTTTACAATACTACACATTGACTATCACTTTATGCCCATTTGACAAGACAAGAAATTGAGATATCATTGAGGCTAACAACAGAGTTGCTCATGTGAACCAGCTAATTAATATTAGAATCAAAATTCATATTCATTCTCACTGACCTTAAAGCTTGTTCACCTATTAAATCATATTGTATCTTAATATGGCATCATGAAACTACACAGGAAGAAACTTCCTTTTGTCTGAGAAATCAGACTCATTTGCCAGAAATTCATCTAGTGACAGTACTTCAAGACAGCTGTTAGTCCTAGTCATTAGCCCCGCTATCATAATTACACACACACTGATATGATCCGATGATGCTTCAGGGCTGGCCCAGCAATGCTGTTGCTATACTTGTATTTTGTGAAAGAAATTCAGCATTGGCAGTGATGGAGGAAAAATTAGTATTTAGAATCACAGTCTCAGAGATGAAATTACAGATGATCTAATTTGCAGTGATTCAGTCTCTCTGGCAAGAGTGTGCGGTCAGTGTCTCCTTAGAATACTGTGAATAAGTTCTCTCTCTCTCTCTCTCTCTCTCTCTCTCTCTCTCTCTCTCTCTCTGTCTGTCTTCTCTCTCCTGTCTTCTGAAAAACTCCTACTTGAGGGTAGCTATAACTTCAACAACAGAGAAGTATCTCTTCCTGAATGACAGTCCTTCTTAGCCATTGGTGGCCAGAATGGAGACACAAGGAAGCCTCTTGTTGTAAGAGTTCTGATTCTTAAGCAAAGGTGCAGGATCCAAGATGAAATAGCGTTTAGCCCAGTATACAACACCAGCAACCTATGTCCTGGATGTCCTGTCATCCAAGCTGTTGCAGAGGTTGATGATTAAAGTGAATTATGACCATGAACCCTTTATAAAATATATTTTCTCCCATTAATGAAGCACATAGTCAATGGTGGCTATTCACTGAAGACACAGACATCTCTCATGCACCTTATTTCGTCCTAATCTTGAATTTTCTACAATGTCCTCTATGGAATCCCACCAATGGTGGGATTAGAAGCCAGTGGAAATCCGAGCTCTATGTGACACCATAGAGCTCACGCTTGGTTACATGGCAGAATTGCTCCTTGACTCTCATCTACTATCTCTTCATTACTAAAGTATTAAGTGCAATTCTATACTAGATAATCAGTGCCTAAATCTTATCAAAACAGTGAAAACACTGCAAAGTACCAGTCAGATTTTTTATTGTGCTAGCAGTTAATAAAGGTTTCAGCTACTGAAGTAAAAAAACAAGATATGTAGATTTATTGTCCTAATTGAAAAATAAGTTGGATTTAATTTATTTCTTTCATTTAAGAAATGATATTATTTTACATATTTTTCTAAAGTTTTGAGATATGAATGTGATTTTTGCCAAAAATTAAAATTAAAATAATCATAAATAAAAACAAAAGAGAATAATAACATAAGTCTATATCTAATAAGTGCTATTTGTGACATAGTGTCAATCAAAACAATAAAATCAATGCTCGAATAAAAGAAAACAAGTAGTTTATAAGACAATTCAAAAAGAAATCTAAATACCTATGTGATAAGAAATTAATTCAGTCAATAAAATCAGTATTATCTTACTAAAACTTATCTAGAGTGTATTCTACACTAATAGAACTACCTACTCTTAAATATAAATAGCATAGAGAATTAACATTTACAAAATCCAGCCACTATTCAGTGTTTTAAGGCATATTAAACATTAGTAAAGACTAATAATGCAAGAAGGAAGGTATTTAAGAGTTCAGATAAAAATAGACTTTATGCATTTCACATCTAACATATAAAACCCAGAAATAGTCTAATTCAGGCATTGAAAAAATGCACAGTTCATAGTTCTACATATAGTTAATCATTTAAAAGATTTAAAATATACATCATTTAAATTAAATCTTAATTTGGATTTTTTTGCTTCTTCTATATCATCAAAATACAAAACATGTAAAGACATCAAAATATAAAACATTTTCTTTCAAAGATGTACATGTGTTTGTCTTAGACCACATTTTTTCCATTAGAAATAAATAACAAAGACACTGATTTAGGCTGTGGATGGAGTTTCTAGCACTACAAAGTAAAGTAAAAGTCTAATATAGTCTAATAAATTACCAGATATTTATTGAGATCTGTCTTGCATAAGGTTCCTGATTAAATATAAGAATATTTTGTCAAAAAAGAGCCAAGTCTACATTTTCTGTTTCTCTAAAGAGGTTGCCTCATTTCACTAAATATTGACTAAAAATAAGGTAGTTGGAGAAGGAGCACATTACCAAATATTAAATATTTTGGATCATCTTTTCTGACTATAGACCATTAGTATTAAACTAATTTGATTAATATTTGTATATGAAAAGTCAAATGTTTTCATTGGTTGCCTTATTAAACAGAGAGAAAGTTTAATTTTTCTAGGGCTTTCTTTCTCTTTAGGTCCAACCATATATAAAACTATCTCAAAAACCTTAAAACATTCATTAATAAAGGAAACTTAAAAATTCACATTGTTATGAAAATTTCTGAGCATTTTAGATATGACAAGCTATTTGTCATATGCTCTGTTCTATGCTTATCATAGAATCAGCCATTACATATTTGTTTGTACCCATTCCTAATCTTGTCTTAATAAATCTTCACATACACTCCCATAAGCAAACGTACTGCTTTAAAAAACAAAACAAAACAAAACAAAAAAATATTGTCTTATGTAGGTACCCCAGAAACTGAAATGGGGGCTGTCCCTAAAACTATTGCCTGTCTGTAGAATCTGTTCCCCAAAAAGGCTGCATTGTTTTGCCTCAGTGAGGAGGATACTCTTAGTCCTCCCAGACTTGATGTGCCAAGGCTGGGGGATACCTGGGAAGGGGGGAAATCCTCTCAGATGAGAAGGGAAGAAGTATGGGGAGAGACTCTGTGAAGGTGGGACTGGGGAATGGCAGAAATTGGGGTATAAATAAATAAAAAATATTTAACTTATAACAAACAAAATATCATGGTTTTGAAAACACGGTATCATACTTTTCTCTGTAAACAAGTAGACTGTGGGAAGGACTGAATATCAAAGTCAGGAGAAGGATGAACAAATCCCTTCCTAATGGGAGAATGTAAGCCTGGTGATTGTGGTTCGGAGGAATATGTAGGATATATAAGAAAACATAGATGAGTGAGAAACAGAAAGCAGGTTAGGCTGCAGATGAGCGGCTCAGCAGTAAAGGCAGAACAAGACACTCAAAGGAGATTGTTGTTCTTATATTTCCATTCTCATCTTGACCTGCTGCAATTCTTTTGACACACCACTAATTAGCAATCTCTTAATTGAGCAAACTGGTTCCTTTCCTGAATCATCTTGTACTGTAGCTCAGAAGTCACAGAGAGTTAGCTCTCTCTTTCTTTTTCATAATTCCAAGAGTTGTTGTTGTTAGATTTTTCCTGTTTTGCTCAGTATATTCTGGTTGTTTTCCATTTTTATACAGATGCTGAATCTTAGAATGTCTCCAAATCCATTCTTTGAAATTTCTGTTCCCAAATACCATCTCTCCCTCTATAGTTTAAAACTATCTCACATGAAGAACTTTCATGGCATAGAATTAGATCCAGCCACTGTGAAGACTCCTGTATTCCTTGATAAAACAATAATTCATTTAGTTCTTTAAAATGATCCACTCAAACTAAATAATATCCTACATCATGGTTAATAAGGAGTGTCATGATTGATAAGGAGTAATCAAAATCAGAGAGTAGGTGGTAAGTTGCTTATTATATCCACTGTTATGAAAAGTGCAAAAGGAAAAAATAAAATCAGACAGAAAAGGAAATATTATCAAATGGTATGTTTTTACATAAAAATAAAATTATAATTGCATTAAAATACAAAGAAATATGGTAAAAATATACTAAACGAGTAATTTTTTGTATTCCAAAAGTAACCAAATCTAACAAAATGGAAATTATCTTTCATACAAGAATATTAACACAAAGTGAACAAATTTAAACTGTATCAATGCATAGAGTCATCTTGAAGACACTAACAGTTTATTATTTTGTAAAGGACATATTTAATTTCAGAATTGCAAGGAAGGAATTTTCATGAATGTGCTCAATTAATATGGTGCAATTTGAAATATGATAGATTTGTTTAAATACAAAATTATTCTCAAGTAAATATTCAGGTGTCTTATGAAACAGAATAGATAACTGCATGTGCATGTTTGCATCTTGTGAAAAAAGTAAATAGAGTAGTTTCCTATAAAAATCATATTAATCATATGAATCATATGAATCATATGACATTATCAAATGAGATATAATCTAAATGCAATGTTTCCCTCCTATAGTAAATAAACTATTAATATTGGAAAAATAAGAAACAAAAGAGGAAAACTAATAAAGAAAATACATTATCTTAATGATAATAATTGCTTAATACTATCAATTAAACTTAAAGAACTTTAAGACATTTAGAAAGATAAGCATTACATCAGTTCTGCTCAAACTCACACTGGAAAACTTTGCCAATGAAGTGTGGTATGAAAGAAGAAATACATAAGAAATACACACACACATGTGCTTCACACATGCACACACACAAATAGTATTGCTTCATAGGATAGTAAAGGCAGAAATATGAAACAAAAACACTACTAAAATAATTTTGATTATGAGCAGAGTATATCAGTTACTATACATCAAGCATTCATAAAAATAAATTGCATATATGTTAGCTTAAAAACAAAATCTTTCAGTAGTATTTTAAAAGTAAAGACATAATATAACATTAAATACTATTGACAATTTCAGTTAGCCTGCACTTGACATTTTATATATATATAAATATATCCAAGTTATTTTTTATGAATGAGAATTAATAGCAATTAAAAACTGTTGAACAAGAAAGCAAAAACCCTTTTCTAAGATGCTATGGCTTTGTTTAAAGGAAATTGCATTTAAAAGAACGAGGAGACCAACCAAGCAACACAAAGAATAGAGAGGCAAATCCTAGAACATCAGACATTCTGTTAGGAAGAGATGGCACTGTGGAGCATAAAAGAAAGATATTCTTCAATGGCTATAAAGAAAAATATTACCAATTTGATTAGGAGCCTTATATTCACTAAAACAAAATATTGGTAGAGCAAAAGAGAACCATAGAATGAGCTATATCAACAAAACCGCAAATCAGACAACTTTCTCATATCCCCAATACACAGAGGGTACTAAAATAACACTCAACACATATAATCATTAAACATATAGACAACTGAGATGAAAGAGCACTTCTGCAAGTGGGAAGTTGGTATGGACAATAAATACATGAAAAAAACCTTCTCGTACTTAAACTGGACTTTAATGATGTTCTACCACAGACTAGTTAGTTTAATAAGAACTTAAAAACAAATAACAATAAGCACTGGAATTGACTTTGAAAACTGAAGTCTTGTACAGATGATGCTGGTATAAACAGGTAGAATATTGACATTGTTTGGCAGTATTAAGTGTTGATATGAAGATTCTAGAAACCAGCCTGAAAAAAGCAACAATTCTTCTGTAACTAGATATGAAAATGGGTTTTGATCTAGCCTGTGGGTACACAGAACCAAACCCAGATCTGCAGAAGTAGCAAATGCTTTTAACCCTAGAATCCATCTCTCCAGCCTTCAATGGCTTATTATTTTAAGTTTATTATAATCATCTTTTCAAATGTTTGGTTCCTTTATTGAACAACCTTTAACTAAAATCAATTAATTGAGTAGATTCAGCATTTAAATCTAAAATTTTGAATCTCAAAATCTTGAGAGAAGAATATGATGGAATTTGCCTAAACATTAATGGAATAGGCTGTTCCAAACATGACATGTATAGATTTCCACACCAGAAAGGTAAAGGAAAGTATTGATAAATTGGATTTTAAAATGTCACTTCTTTATTTGAAGCAAACCATAACATAAGCAAAAAATGTTGTACAAATTAGCACATACTAAATTATTATGTGTATAAAGCACATACTAAATTAGCATCCTGCTAGGTGAACATAGGTGAGTATATTATAAATGTGTACATATATATGCTTTCATGAGCATATATAAGATCAAATTAAATGATTAGTGAACAAAAAAGTGGACATTCACCAGACATATTTTCCACTGCTGAAAATGAAGAGCTGTCTGGAAGTATGGCTTTTGAAAAGTTCACCTCAGAAATTAGTAGTCCAAAACTTACATAAGTCTGACTGTGAAATTATGAAAGCAAATTTTGTTTACTGGCCTATAGTCCCTCATCCTTCCTTCTTTTCCCTCCTCCTCCTCCTCTGCAATTCCTTTTGATTATCTGTTGTCTTCTTTGCTCTTGTAGTAACTCTTCCCAGAACACACACACATGTGCATCCAAACTCACATAAAATTGCTACTCCTCATTTCACATGTGTTTTTTTGTGTGTGTGTGATTAGCATTATCTTCCTTAAGAGAGTATGACATAGAGAACACAGGAGACCTTATTCAAGGATGGGCTCAACAAGACTCAACATTCTTGAATATCAATATTCAGGCAATCACAACTCTGTTGTTAGGGTAATACACAACAAGAATATCAACTAATATGCCAGCTACTGAAGACACAATATTAAGATCAATGTTTACTACCATTAATAATCAGGGAATTAAGGTAATATGTATGAGTAAGTACACTCTACAGGGCTAGCAAAAGTTTCCTTTAATGCAGGGTTGAGCTTTACAGTGTCGAGTCATGTGTTAGGAAAGGACATAAATATATATATATATATAAATATATATATAATATATATATTTATATATATATTTATAATATATATATTTATATATTTTTTATATATATATATAAAATTTTGAATCTAAAATTTTGAATGGTAATATATAGTAATAATAGTACCATTATCACTGCATATATATATTTATAAAATATATATATATATATTTTATATATATATATAAAGGTAGAGATAGATAGATTATAGATAGATGACAGATAGATAGATGATTGATAGATGATAGATGTGAGAGAGAGAGAGAGAGAGAGAGAGAGAGAGACAGAGAGAGAGAGAGAGAGACAGAGAGAGAGAGAGATTATGTGTTGCTGTGTGTTTGTGTAGGTAGATATGTGCCGTGAGTGCAGGTGATTGTAGAATGCTATTGTACAATGCCATAAAATGCCACTGTATCTCCTGCAGCTGTAGTTTACAGGCACCCCCTGCAGTCACACTTTTAACTTTAAATAGGGATAGATTTTGATCTTGACATATCTGCCAGTAAACATGATTATTTTGAACAGTTAGACCTCATTCATCACCATTTTCAAAATGGGCATATTACCCAGAATTACTGTAAAAGCTGAAAATGAATACAGAGGTACAAAGGACATTTTCAAGGATCTGTGCCCAATAGATGTTCCACAGACATTACACATCATCATTATATTATAGTACCATTATCACTGCATATACTTTTAATAATAAAACATGTTGGGGGCATATACTTTATTTACTTAGATATAATTTATCTACTCCTTTTCTCACTTCATTTATCAATTAAACCAATCAAAATTTGTACTTCCTACTCTAGAATGAGATTATTTAAAAGAGGCCCTTTATGCTGACTGCACCTGCCAGGATGGTAACAGCAAGCACACTGTCTATGACCTTATTTTTCTCCTTTTACAAGATGGTGTAAACCATGCTTGCAATACATGCTCAATAGTTGAAGAGTAATTAGAGGCTCACATAAAACAGAAAAGAGATTAGCACTTTGCTAACATAGTCTTACTTTGCCTAAAATAATAGGTTTACCATAGCAACCTGATTGCACTAGAAAAAAAAAGTGCCTGCCAAATACATCCTAAGTTCCCTTGAAATTTCTATGAGAAAAAATTAAGCATTTGAGAACTATAATATTCTGTACCATTTCATCTAAGTACAAATATTTTTTTTCTGGGGGAATGAAGTTGTCTTGCCTCAGAGATTTGAAGGTGAAATAGTACTTCTGCCTTTCATTTCAAAACAAGCAGAGAAAAAAAACCTTTGAATACCACGCACATTGACATCACACATAAAATTTTACACAAGGAAATTTACTCCTGATTTTAAAGTATAAATAATGGCAATCCTACTTGGACATTCATTCTTAAAATAAGATAATGAAGTTGCCATGGAGTCATGTGAAGAAATTAGACATCTTAATAAATGTTGTACTAATAAGATTTTCTGTGTCTTCCCTAAACTCTCTAAAATTGAAAATCAAAAAAGGAGTAATAGGCCTTACTCATGTTGAATTTTTTTAGGCACCAAAAAAAAAAAAAAAAAAAAAAAAATCACAGGGACAATTATCTAGCCCTCCGAGCTATTTCATTATTTCAACCTTATATAGTTTCTAAAAATAACAAATAATTATTCAAGCCTCATTTTTTTTTTCTAACTAAAACCTTAGATATTGGGTAGAAATATCTCACTCACACAAAGGTACCTCAAAACTTGCAGGTGCAAGGTTAAAATGTCAGGAACGATTAAATCATGAAATGTGGAGTTTAATCAAGAAGTGCAACTCACCATGAAGCAACCCATAAAATTAAAATTGGAACTGTCATTTCCCAGAAGGAGTATTCTGTATTTTGCTCACTGAAAGACAGAAGCCACTTGGTCAAGAGACAACAGAGTGGTACAATTTAGGTAAGGTGAAAACCTTAACACAATAAACTAACTGCTTGGAAGACAGCTATTACTTAAAGGGTGTTTGTGTAAGAGATGGTGAATGTCAGTGCCAGCTGGAGGAGGATAGTCCACAGGTGGTGATATGTAACCAAGTGACATGTTTCTGATCCTAATTGCATAGCCATGAGATATTGCTCAGTTCTGTAAATCTCTAAAACAAACATAGTTGGCCCATATGTTGTCATACCTGACTATGCATATTAAAGACTGGACCTGGCCGGGCGGTGGTGGCGCACGCCTTTAATCCCAGCACTTGGGATGCAGAGGCAGGCGGATTTCTGAGTTCGAGGCCAGCCTGGTCTACAGAGTGAGTTCCAGGACAGCCAAGGCTACACAGAGAAACCCTGTCTCGAAAAACCATAAAAAAAAAAAAAAAAGACTGGACCGGCTGGAGGTGTATCATATTGCAGAGAACCCCTTGCTGATCATCAAAATCGCAGAAATAAAAAATACACAAATTAACAACAACAAAAACAAAAACAAAAATGCCTTATGCCTCGCCTGATTATTGTAGAAGACATGGGTCAGAGCAGGCAAATAGTTGTCATATGTAAGGTCTGGCCTGCATCTGTGATCAGGGTCAAAATCTCCTACTGAGTTGGTATGGGCCATTGAAGAAATCAATTTTTATAGGATTAAGGTTTGGGGTATCTGCACACATGACACCACAAATTCTATTAAAAACATGTGCAACTGTGGTTTACCATAAGTACTGCCTAAGGGATGAATATCAAGAGCAGAATACAAGGAATGAATGTTACTGCCTAATGGGGATACTGGAGCAATGGAAATGATAGACAAATGCTTCTTGCAGATAAATTTATTTGTGTAAAGAAGGAGTGGAGCAAACTCAGGTCAGAGTCACTTTCAATTTGTTATTTTGACAACAAGACTAAAAAGTATGAGTGAATATATCACCCCTTAATACACATCTCTGTAGTCTCAAGTGACCACATTTAGAGCAAGTATGGACTTTTCACCTCAGGAGTGATTAGCAAGCATGTTTGTAACAGATGAGACATCATAAAACAGCACATTCTAATGATTTTATGCTTTGTTTTCGGGTCTACCAGCATCAAGTTTCCATGTCATAAAACCAGAAAGAACATTGTGTGTGAAAGTATCCACATGAAGGAGAACATATGTGGACATGTAGGCAAGTTTAGAAGGAGTGGGACTCCTCAACCAGCTCATGTCATAAAGCTTTTTATCAGGTGTAGGGAGACAGCTTAGCACTTAAGGGCACCCAGCACCCAGGTCAGATAGCCTTCAAGCACCTGTAAATTAAGTTTCAGGCAATCCAATGCCTACTGCTAGCCTCTGTGGGCACCTGCACACATGTGGCATACATTCAGACAGATACACTCACATAGTCATAAATAAAAATAAAATCTTTAATGTAAAATGAAAAAAATCTTTGTACTATGCTTAAAGCTTCTGGATTTTGGAATTATTTTAAAAGATTTATTTTTTTTATTTTTAATTACGTGTGACTGCAGATAGTTATTAGCATGTGAGAGTGGAATTACAGATGCTTGTGGGCTAAAAGACACGTATAACATCAGTGTTGGGAACTGAATTTGAGACCTCTGGAAAAGCAAGTAATCTTAACTGCTGAATTACTTCTTCAGCTCCTACTTTAAGATTTAAAAGAAATCATAACAAAAATGTAAAATTAAAGTTTGCACATAATTTATCTACGACCTGAATAGCATCATGAACATAATTATAGATAATTATTCATTTCATTCAGGTTTATAACATATGTATGTACTTTATGTCCAATTTTGAGAAATTACCCTTCACATAATATTCAAAATGAAGGCTGGTTTTGGGTTTTGTTCTTATTCTTTGAAGAATGTCATCAATCACACCTCAAGCCCAGGATCTTGGAAGTGTCAAGAACTTGGTAAGCTTAAATTTAAGGACATGGTTGACTTGCATTCAGACCTTCAGATGGGAAACAGCATTGGCATGTTGGCTGAGAATGTCCTTGCACTACTTCAGATAAGTTCTCACATCTCCCTCACCAAAGAAGATGCATGGCCATTTCCTTTAAATGAAAGGAAATTTAGGGTCCCATTATATTATGAAATTAACTGTACTATGTCTATCATTTATATTTTCTAAAAAATTACAGGATTTAATATCAGAAAATAAAATAAAAACAAGAAAAAACAGAACAAATTACATGGAAACACAGTTTCTCCAGAGTTCCTAAGTCATTGTTTGAAGTGTAATGCATTCTTTGAAGTGGCAGGAAGTCAAAAAAGAAATAATGACATTGATTCCCCGATAAAAAGAGTTGCTTTAACCTGATGCTTATCGAAATGAATCGACCATTCACTCTAAATAATGACACTAGCATCATCCTGTAAAAGAATTTAGAAAATGAAATGAATACATTAAAAGAGAAAAAGGCTAAATGCCCATATGCTTTACACAATGATGACTCTATATCACACAAAGAACTGTGGGGTAAAGCCTGATTACTTTTGTCTTGAATCATCTTCAGTTTAAACTCATCTGATTGCCTGAAAATCCCAAAATGTACTGCTTACCCACAACATGCTAGTAATGAGTCATGGCAACAACTCCAATGAGAAATTTAATTTGCAGATTTACTTCTTTCTTTTATAAAACAACAACTGTTTGGTGGAAAGAATAGTTAATAAACATTCTAAACATAATGTCTTCTAAGTTTCTTATTTATTTTCCACTTCAATTTATTATTTTTCTCCAAGAATATGACTTTTTGTTGTTTTAAGTGTTGTTGACTATATAAGATGACTTTGAATTTACATTACTTCTGACTCAACATTGAAATCCTTAGCCACAATGCCAAATAGAATGTGACTTTATATATGAGGTTTTTATTAATTGTCATTTTAAAAAATAACATGAAGATAGATTACAACAAAATATGCAATATTTATGTTTTAGCTTCTAGCAACTCAGAAAAATAATAGGTTATATTTAAAATACCTTCAGTACTATTCTCATAGGAAGTAATGCAATTCTTTAGCATGCCCAGATACAAAATCTGAGATGAAACAATAGAGATATAATAAACTTTTGAAAGGGTTGCCCAGAAGGTAAAAGCCTGCCCAGGTGCTTCAAGCATTGTAAGTAGAAAAGATACATCTGTGTCTATATAAGTAACTCAGGAGAAAGGGGCCTAAGACCAGCAATTTTACTCTCAAAATTAAGTGTTATCATTGCCAAAAAAGAGACTGATTCTGAGCCCCATGAGCATTTAGCATTTTGTAGAAATCATAGACATATTGGAGTAAAAGATTAACAGAGGCATGCAAAGGAAACAAATCACCAAGAGTTAAAGTCAGCAGGAACAGCAATCTTTCAGCTCTCCATGTTTACACAGTGTATTGACTAATAGTCTATCTTGTCAAATTTCTCTTGATAATGTTGTTTATATCATTTTATGCATTCTTTATAAACAAATAACGTGGTCATTTATAACCAGTAGGAATCTGTTGGTTTTATCTTTAGTTCTCTCTCTCTCTCTCTCTCTCTCTCTCTCTCTCTCTCTCTCTCTCTCTATCTCTCTCTATCTCTCTCTTTCTCCCTACCTACCTCCCTCTCTCTTTATTGGATTTCAGAAATAGTATAAGAGATAATCATCATTGAGCCTTCGGATGATAACCTTCCTCTAAAATGTTTCTCTTCTTAAAAGCAGGCAGAACAGTGTTTCTGGGCTGAAGAACAGCCTCACAGCCTAAAGTATCTTTGTCAATATCTAGAGACACTGTTAGATACAACAATGGGTTAGACATGCTACTACTGTGCAATATGTGACTGTCACTCGACATTCTACAATTAAAAGAACAATTCTTTCAGAGGTAACTGTAAGGCCCAAATATCAACCATTCTGCTGTTGAGGCACCCTGAAAGAAGTTAGCATAGACTGCCTTAATTTACCCAGTAAGTGTTTAGTTTCTTTTTACTCTCTTACCTAGAGGTCCAAATAGGTGAAATGTGCACATGCTCATGTGAAAGCTATCTCACCAAATCTCTTTGTCTGTTGAGATTAATCATTTTCACCCCCTTTAATAAGCACTCTTTCTATCCTTGTATTTAATCACCACTTTAGTGACAGGTAGTTACCATTGTGATGCTTAAGATAAAACTTTGGTAATACTCTGGTCTAAGAAGTATCAACAGATCTGAAAAATGTGGTTTATTGTTTTAACATTCATTTAATATAAAATATTTATTATATACTCATATATTATATATACATATCATATTACTGTAGACTTCCAACTTGTACTTTGAAATCAGTGATTGATTATACCAGTAATCACCTTTTCATTCTATTATTCAAAAATTTTGTCTACTACACACACACACACACACACACACACACACACACACAAATACAAACAAAACAAACAGGTAAATGAACAAAAACTGTGTTGGTCAACTACTCTTGAAGCCTGTCCTATCATATTTGATAAATCCAATGTCACATTGCTAGAAACCTTGCTAGAGGAATTATATTACCAGGGATGGCTGTGTTTATGGTCTTGTCCAACTTCCTGTTCACTCTCTCTGCTTTCTGACACACACACACACACAAATACAAACACAACAAAACAAACAGGTACATCCCCCTATCATTATGGACAGTTCCTCTGGAGCCTCATATCAAAATAAATACATTTTTCCATGTGTCATAGTGTTTATCACATTAACAAAAAATTAACTGACATACTTCCCAACAGGTCCCCATCACAATAACATGTCATTTTTTTTGTTATTTTTATGGTTGTTGTTTGGTTGGTTGGTTTTGCTTAATAATATACTACTGCTTTAAATTTTGTTAAAAATATAAAGTCTAATATGAGTTTATAGTTATAAAATATTAATAACAATAGAGAAAGAGGATATTAAATTTATCAATGCTTCTTTCTATTTATGACAACTGGCTCTCAGTTTCTAGTCTTGTGGTTTTGCTGTATTATCAATGTGCTTACATATGTGAGAAAGAATTACAACAGGAATTTGCATCTCCTGAGGAAAAATTATTAGTGCATTAATTTGACTAAATTTATCTTGTCTACCACCTAGATTTTTGCTGTATTTACATAGGCATGTCTAGCAACTGCTTTTTTGCAATATGTCCACTCCTCCCACACAAGAAAACAGATAAGAGAAAGAAAACACCTATTTTATGTCATCAGTACAGCTGGGACACAGCAGCAGTGTGCTGGCATTTCACATGCAAGGAAATCTTGGTGAACTTTCTCCTCTTTGCCAAGAACCCCAACTCTTTTTCTTTTGAACAAGCCCACTATTCATGCATCACTTTTACTAAAATCATTTGCAGAAATCCAAGTTCAAAATTATATGACATGAAGGAAAATGTATATGTAGTCTACTTTATGTATCATGTTCCCATCATCCCTGGAGCTCTACACTACATTTTTGGAGTGAAATCTTTGACTGTTTACATTAAACCATATGCTTTTCTCTGAGCCTTGTTTTAGTTCTGGCTCTAATTGCAATCTAATTGTTCTGCCACCCCAATCTTCCCCTCCTGATTTCCTTGGTCCTCTCAAATGATTGCCTTTTACCAAGGCTTACTTACAACTTTACACAGTCTTTAGTCTCATCAAATCTCAGGATATTTTGTCTGCAACTCTCTTCCATACTTGTGCATGGGTTGTTTTGCTAACCTGTGTCACAAGGAACTAAACCTTAATCTCATATACTAACTCACTGTACTATTTCAACTGACCCTTCAAAGCCCTTCTTTGTTTTATATTCATACAAACCTAATAACTGATAACAAATTACCTCTACTGTTTCCTTTGATTCAGATTACCAAACCAAACTTTTAGCAAATTAGATCACAGGAAAAAAGTTACACCATTTGTACAACTCCTCATCTTTGGTTCACTTCCCAGATCTTCATTACATTATGGCTCTGGTGCTTTTTCCACTTTTGCATCATACACTATGATAGTCAGTGACCTTTCAAAGGAAACAAAAATAGTCTACCACCCCTCCCCCATCACTTTCTAATAATCTTCTTTAATTAAGAAAATAAAACAAAATTTGTTCTTCCAGAAAATAAAACAAAATTTGTCAGTCTGACATCAAGATCTGAACTCATATCCCTTTATTCCTTGGCCTCGGCCTTTATGACCTTTGATTGCTTAAGCTGTGACTATCAATAAACTCTTTGTACCCCATGTTATACATATTTAAAATTTAGACACAACAAATATTATTGGTATATATCTAATAAAACATAAAATGTGGTTTGAGGCTTCAGTTACATTAACTTTAACTAAAAAACATTTGGGCACATGATCTAATTAGAAACTTGAAACTTGGTTCCGCTTGCCCATCAAAGGACATGCAATTAACAAAACAAAACCACACCACACCATATAATGTCCTCTTCTCTAGAATTCTCATTCTTACTCTTACTTTTTTCTCGGGCAACAGACACTTCACTGGGCAGAGCAAATAAATCATTCCTTCTGGTAGGGAACAATTTGATAAGAGTGGAATCAAAGTGTAGACTAGAGCTCTGGGTAACAAGTTTTCACAGGTTTTTGAAAAACAGATTCCCTCAACGAGTTAAAGCTGATTAAATGGGTGTGGCAGATGACTAGAATATGTAATCATCCCTAAGTCTTCATAAACCTTAAGTTGAAAAGTTATAAAATTGACTTTGAATTTTTGCCAAGATTATCTTGGAAGCAATTTGGAGAATACATAGATCAAAGCTCACAGGAGGTGAGTGGAAAGTTGACCTGGAGGACAAACTGTGATGTTCTTAGAGCCAGGAGACTGAGAGGCAAAGATCTGCAATGAGGTTGTGGCAAAGGTGGGAAGGAGATCAGACATTACCTCATTTGACTGAAGAAGACTGTGTCTAAACAAGTGCAGATGCCCATGAGAAATATCATCCACAAGGCCACAACCTTGAAAATAATTTTTAAAAACTCTTTCTAATTCTAAAGGTAACCAAGATCGGCAATCATTTCTGCAATCATTTCTTTGCAGACTTTACTTGTATGAGTCCCATAGTCTAATTGAGAAACAAATCATGAAGAATACAAAAGTAAATTATTTTAATATAATTTCTTACATATACAAGCACTAACATAAGATTCTGAATCCAGTTCTTTAATGAGCTTTTTCTTTAAATTAAACAAAGATACCTCCTGGAGTTCTGAATTGTCTGCCAGTTCTCAATGAAAATATGTATTAGGGAAACAAGTGTTTTCAAATTTAAATTTCAATGAAAATAAAAAACCAATAAGAAACAGAAGTGAGCAGATGTTCAAAAGCCAATAATATCCTAAAATGGAAATTATCATTCTTATTAAGAGGAAAATATGTAAGTTATAATTTTAGTCATGTTTCATCTTAAAGTCTTTAAAGTTTAGATAGCTGTCTCATTTCTAATATGTTAATCTAAAGACATACACATTTATAATAGACACAGAAGACAAGTGGCAGGGCCAGCTCTCTCACATTCATACCCTAGAGGCCAGATCACTCACAACTCGTGAAATGTGCAAGACTGTTCTCTGGAGTACTAAAGCTGATTAGGTCAGCTCTCTTGCTCTCATGACTCCAGAGCTGGCTTGCCCAAGATGCCCACTTGAGGTATGGGACCACTTCTGTACCACACTCAGACATCCATAAGTCTCCAAGTGGCAGCACAGACCAGGGACATCTGCCTGGCCTTTGGTGGGTTACACATCTCTGCAACTGAAGGGCCACAGCACTGGGCAAGGATCATCTTGGGTATGGTCTGCCTCTCTCTCAAACATACACAGCACCAGACTGCTACCTCCCTGTCTGGACCCCATGACATAGTCTGATGGTCTTCCTGAGCTCACTTTTTTCAGGGAGTGGTAAACCACTGATTATGGAGATGTTCACAGGGCTGAACACTAAATATTATTTTCATAAGATTATTTTTATTGGATATTTTATTTATTTACATTTCAAATGTCATCCCATTTCCCCATTCCCCTCCCTAGAACCCCCATGCCATCCCCCTCCTCATTTTTGCCTTTATACCATTTTAATTACATGCAAGTATAAAGGTCGGTTCTAGTTTGAAAAACTAGCAATACAATAGATGCAAATAGTCAAGGAACAAGTAAGACAATAAACACAAATAGTCAAAGAACAAGCAAGGCAGTAAACAAATTCTGTGAACATTCCCAAGATCTCTGTTTCTAAGGGCTTATCTGGATGACCAAAATATCTGAGCCAACTTCCCTGTCCTAGCCCAAAGTCATTTTCGTGTCTGAAGCCTACTTCCTTGTTCTAGCCTAAAATTTAGATTTCTGCCTGAAATTACTTCTTTGTTCTAGCCTAAGATTTAGATTCCTTCCTGAAATTACTTTTTTTCCCCCTAACCTAATATCAGATTCCTGCCTGAAGTCTACTTCCTTTCCTTGGCCCATGTCAGCTTATTGCCAAGCAGCCCCAAAGGCTCTCTGCCTCTCCCCCTATTTTTATTTCATTAACAAGACTGAGCCTGTCTTAGGTTGTTCTGACAAGAATGCCTTCCTAATCTGTCATGGAATATGCATATCAAAAGCAATGCACTTTGTTTTAGGTTGGTAAGGCTCTGTGCAGAATTTTACCCATCCTTGGCTTGACAGCCTGTTAATTTAATAATTCTGTTTGGGGGTCCATTTTCAGGT
Organism: Arvicanthis niloticus; assembly: GCF_011762505.2. Classification (NCBI taxonomy): domain Eukaryota; kingdom Metazoa; phylum Chordata; class Mammalia; order Rodentia; family Muridae; genus Arvicanthis; species Arvicanthis niloticus. The sequence goes on from NC_047660.1 coordinate 739,525, forward strand.
TCAAGCCATGTACTTTGGCTGACAGCATGTTGATGTTGCTAAAGACAAGCTTTAATATGATGGGCTATATATACCCATCAAGCTATATATGCCATTCTTGAGGCTTAACCAAAATAGAATTACTGACCTCAGGCCATGGGCAATTTTATCAGCAGTATCTATCAATGCTCAGCAGAGCACCAATCTTAAAACTCATAAGCTCACCATGTAAAGTTAAAACATCCAGAGAGGTGTTAGAATTACGCCAAATACACTGCAAATGTCTTTAAACTTTTTCCTAATTATAACGACTACCACTGTAAATTTTAGAACTAACATGAATCCAATAGTATTTGGCATGACACTCATTTTTCCAATAATTTGAATAGGATAAAGAACAACAATCTATTCTTATAAATGCCTATCTCAATCCTCTTGTATATTCAACACATTAGTAACATTTTTTGCTAAATGATTAACAAAAGTAACTGTCTTAACTTCTTGTGTCAAAGCAATTGCAGAAGCAGTGATGCTAGAAACTAATGTAATTAAAGCTGTTATACTAGCAACAATCAAGCCCACTACCCTCTTGCTTCTGCTTAAAGCCTGAGTCATTTCTTCCAGTACTTGCAAGCTATTTTTAGAATACCAAGGTGCTGTGATACTCAGGGCAATAAAACAAAAGCTGGTTGATAGACCTCTGTAACTGACATGCCAGCTTTCAAAACACTAACCTGATTAGAAGGTTTACAATCAATGCAACTTACATTAAATACTGTAGAAGAAACAAAAGTATTTTTAACTTGACAATTAAAAGAGCCTTAACACATGTGCTAATACCTGTTTGAAATCCAGATCCTGCCCCAGCTTTAACTCTTACTAAAATAACATCATAGAGAACTGCAGCTAACTTCCAAATATGTCTCTGAAAATGTTCAGAATCAGACTTCCAAATGAAGACTGTTATTTCCAATATTGGATTCATTTCTACACCAGTCCATAGTTGAGTCTGAATAACTGGTCACATTTAATAACAATACAAGAGGCATTATAACATCTCTTTTTGATTCTCTCTTCCAAAAGGTCTAAAAACTTGAGACAAGGCATCTTGTCCCATCAGGGGTACAGATAAGCAATGGTGGGTCCAGAACATATGTCAAATACAGCTTCCAGTCACCATTGTCAGGGCACTCAGCAAGCTCACAGGTCAGCATCATTCTTTGTCCTGGCATCAGCCAACATGCTCTTTCAGCATTCTGCAGAAAAAACACAAACATGCCCTCTTCCCCATATTTAATTCCTGATCAGGATCTTGCCTTATGCCAATAAGTGGATCCTTCCCTTTCACCTATGCATAAGTATGCCTAGTTGTAGACTGCCATAGACACTCAACAGAAAATTGCTTGGTGTCCAAATTTTTTTAAAAAATTTAAAATAAAAAGAACATTATTTAAATAAATTTGTGGTGTATTGGGATATATGTCCCCTGTTTTATTTTATGGAGATATTATTTTAAAGTTCCCCCTTCCACCATCTCTTGTCCTCTACAAGTATAAGGAATCCCAGTAATATGGGTAATATTAACTTGCTTCCAAAAAGTCTCAAATATTCTACTGCCATGGCCAGTTCCATTATCTGTTTTTGTTTGTTTTTCATTTTTGTTTTTTTTATTGGATAGTTTATTTATCTACATTTCAGATGTTATCTCTTTTCCATATCTCCCACCCAGAAACCCCTTAACCTATCCTTCCTCCTCCTATTTCTATGAGTGTGTGCCCCCAACCATCCATGCACTCCCACCTCCCCACCCTCAAATTCCCCCTCACTGGGGCATCCAGCCTTCAAGGGACCAAGGCCCTTCTCTCCCACTGATGTCCAATAATACCATCCTCCTCTACATATATAGCTGGAGACATGGATACCTCCATGTGTGTTCCCAGGCTAGCTGTTTAGACTCTGGGAGCTCTGGTTAGTTGGTATTGTATCTCTCCTCATGGGTCCACAAACCCCTTCAACTCCTTCAGTCTTCTCTCTAACTCCTCCACTGGGGACCCAGTGATCAGTTTGATGGTTAGCTGGGAGCATCCACCTCTGTATATGTCCGGCTCTGACAGTGCATCTCAGGAGATAGATATATCAGGCTCCTGTCAGCATGTTCTCTCCCAACATCCACAACAGTGTTTGCATATGGTGATTGCACCTAGGATGGATCCCCAGGTGGGACAGTCCCTAAACTGTCCTTCCTCCAGTTTCTGCCCCACACATTGCCTCCTGTTTGCTCCTGTGAATATTTTGTTACTCTTTCTAAGAAAGATGGAAGCCCCCATGCTTTGGTCTTTCATTTTCTTGGGTTTCACGTGGTCTGTGAATTATGCCATGGGTATTGTGGGATTTTGGGCTAATATCTACTTATCAATGAGAGCATACTATGTGCCTTCTTTTGTGATTGGGTTACCTCACTCAGGATAATATTTTTCTGTTCCATCCATTTGCCTAAGAATTTCATGAATTGTTTTTAATAGCTGAGTAGTACTCCACTGTGTAAATGTACCACATTTTATGTATCCATTCCTCTGTTGAAGGACATCTGGGTTCTTCCAGATTCTGGCTATTATAAATAAGGCTGCTATGAACATAGTGGAGCATGTGTCCTTGTTATATGTTGGAGCATCTTCTGGGTATATGCCCAGGAGTGGTATAGCTGGATCCTCAGGTAATGCTATGTTCAATTTTCTGCGGATCTGCCAGACTGATTTCCAGAGTGGTTGTACCATCTTGCAATCCCACCAAGAATGGAGGAGTGTTCCTCTTTCTCCACATCCTAGCCAGCATCTGCTGGTCATCTGAGGTTTTAATCTTAGCCATTCTGACTGGTATGAGTTGGAATCTCAGGGTTGTTTTGATTTGCATTTCCTTGATGACTAAAGGTATTGAACATTTCTTTAGGTGCTTCTCGGCCATTCGATATTCCTCAGTTGAAAATTCATGTTGAGCTCTATACCACATTTTTACTAGGGTTATTTTATTGTCTGGAGTCTAATTTCTTGAGTTCATTGTATATTTTCGATATCAGCCCTCTATCAGATATAAAGACCTTTTCCCAATCTGTTGGTTGCTGTTTTGTCCTATTGACAGTGTTCTTTGCCTTACAGAAGCTTTGCAATTTTATGAGGTCCAATTTGTTAATTCTTGATTTTAAGAGCATAAGCCACTGGTGTTCTGGTCAGGAACTTTTCCCCTGTGCCCATGTGTTCGAGGCTCTTCCCCACTTTCTCTCCTATTAGTTTCAGTGTGTCTGGTTTTATAGTTTTATATGGAGGTCCTTGATCCACTTGGACTTGAATTTCATACAAGGAAATAACAATGGATTGATTTGCATTTTCCTACATGCGTACCTTCAGTTTCCAGCACCATTTGTTGAAAATGATGTCTTTTTTTCTACCAAATGATTTTAACTCCTTTGTCAAAGATCAAGTGACTATAGGTTTATGGGTTCATTTCTGGGTCTTCAATTCTATTCCATAATCTTCTTGCCTATCTCTGTACCATGCAGTTTTTAATCACTACTGCTCTGTAGTACAGCTTAAGGTCAGGGATGGTGATTCCCCCAAAAGTTCTTTTATTGTCCAGAATAGTTTTCACTATCCTGGGTTTTTATTATTCCAAATGAATTTGAGAATTGCTCTTTCTATCTCTGAAGAATTCAGTTCAAATTTTAATGGGGATTACATTAAATCTGTAGATTACTCTCGGCAAGATAGCCATTTTTACTATATTAATCTTGACAATCCATGAGCATGGTAGATCTTTCAATCTTCTGAGATCTTATTCAATTTCTTTCTTCAGGGACTTGAAGTTCTTGTCATATAAATCTGTCACTTGCTTGGTTAGATTCACACCGAGGTATCTTATAGTATTTGTCACTATTGTGAAGGGTATCATTTCCCTAATGTCTTTCTCAGTCTGCTTATCCTTTAAGTAGAGAAAGGCTAATGATTTGTTGGAGTTAATTTTATATCCAGCCACTTTGCTGAAGTTGTTTATCAGGGTTAGGTGTTCTCTGGTGGAAGTTTTGAGGTCAGTTATGTATACTATCATATCATCTGCAAATAGTGATATTTTGACTTCTTCCTTTCCAAATTGTATCCTTTGCTCTCCATTTGTTGTCTAATTGCTCTGGCTAGGACATGGAGTACTATATTGAATAGGTAGGAAGAGAGTGGGCAGCCTTGTCTAGTCCCTGATTTTAGTAGGATTCCTTCAAGTTTCTCTACATTTAGTTTGACATTGGTTACTGGTTTGCTGTATATTGTTTTTACTATGTTTAGGTACGGTCATTGAGTTCCTGTTTTTTCTAAGAATTTTACCATGAAGGGGTGTTGAATTTTGTCAAATGCTTTCTCAGCATCTAGTGAGATTATAATGTGTTTTTTTCCTTTGAGTTTGTTTATATAGTGAATTATGCTGATGGATTTCTGAATATTGAACCATCCCTGCATTCCTGAAATAAAGCCTACTTGATCATTGTGGATGATTGTTTTGATGTGTTCTTGGATTTGGTTTGTGAGAATTTTATTAAGTATTTTTGCATTGATATTTATAAGGGAGATTGGTCTAAAGTTCTCTTTCATTGTTGGGTCTTTGTGTGGTTTATGTATGAGCATAATTGTAGCTTCATAGATCGAATTGGGTAGTGTTCCTTCTGTTTCTATTTTGTGGAATTGTTTATAGAGAATTGGCATTAGGTCTTCTTGGAAGGTCTGATATTCTGCACTAAAACCATCTGGTCCTTTGCTTTTGGGGGGGGATTTTAATTACTGCTGCTATTTCTTTAGGGGTTATAGGACTATTTAGATGGTTTATCTGCTCCTGATTTAACTTTGGTACCTGGTATCTGTCTAGAAAATTGTCCATTTCATCCAGATTTTCCAGTTTTGTTGAGCATTTTCTTTTGTAGTAGGATCTGATGATTTTTTGAATTTCCTCAGTTTCTGTTGTTATGTCTCCCTTTTCAGTTGTGATTTTATTAATTTGAATACTATCTCTGTGCCCTCTGGTTAGCCTGGCTAAGGGTTTATCTATCTTGTTGATTTTCTCAAAGAACCAACTCCTGGTTTTGTTGGTTCTTTGTATAGTTCTTTTTGTTTCTACTTGGTTGATTTCAGTCCTGAGTTTCATTATTTCCTACCATTTACTCCTCTTGGGTGCAATTGCTTCTTTTTGTTCTAGAGCTTTTAGGTGTGCTGTCAAGCTGCTAGTGTGTGCTCTCTCTAGTTTCATTTTGTAGGCACTTAGAGCTATGAGTTTTCCTCTTAGCACTGTTTTCATTGTGTCACACAAGTTTTGGTATGATGTGTCTGCATTTTCATTAAATTCTAAAAAGCCTTTAATTTCTTTATTTCTTCCCTGATCGAGTGAGTCATCATTGAGTAGAGCATTGTTCAGTTTCCATGTGTATGTGGTCTTTCTATTCATTTTATCATTATTGAAGACCAGCCTATCTGTGGTGATTTGATAGAATGCATGGGATTATTTCAAATTTTTTTGTATCTGTTGAGGCCTGTTTTGTGACCAATTATATGGTTAATTTTGGAGAAGGTACCATGAGGTGCTGAGAAAAAGGTATATTCTTTTGTTTTTGCGTGAAATATTCTATAAATATCTACTAAATCCATTTGGTTTTTAACTTCTTTTAGTTTCACTGTGTCTCTGTTTAGTTTCTGTTTCCATGATCTGTCCATTGACGAGAGTAGGGTGTTGAAGTTCCCCATTATTATTGTGTGAAGTGCAATCTGTGCTTTGAGCTTTAGTAAAGTTTCTTTTATGAATGTGAATGCCTTTGCATTTGGTGCATAGATGTTCAGAATTGAGATTTCATCTTGGTTGATTTTTCTTTTGATGAGTATAAAGTGACCATTCTTATCTTTCTTGATAACTTCTGGTTGAAAGTCGATTTTATTCTATATTAGAATGGCTATTTCAGCTTGTTTTTGGGGATCATTTGCTTGGAAAATTGTTTTCCAGCCTTTTATTCTGAGGCATTGTCTGTCTTCGACACTGAGGTGCATTTCCTGTATGCAGCAAAATGTTGGGTCCTATTTATGTATTTAGTCCATTAGTCTATGTCTTTTTATTTGGGTATTGAGTTCATTGATGTTAAGATATATTAAGGAGAAGTGGTTGTTGCTTCCTGTTATTTTTGTTATTAGAGGTGGAGTTATGTTTGTGAGGCTATCTTTTTTGGGGTTTGTTGGGAAAAGATTACTTTCTTGCTTTTTCTAGGATATAATTTCCCTCCTTGTGTTGGTGGTTTCCCTCTATTATTCTTTGTAGGGCTGGACTTGTGGAAAGATATTGTGTAAATTTGTTTTTTTCATGGAATGTCTTGGATTCTCCATTTGTTGTAATTGAGAGTTTTGCTGGGTATAATAGCAGCCTGGACTGGCATTTGTGTTCTCTTAGGGTCTGTATGACATCTTTCCAGGATCTTCTGGCTTTTATAGTCTCTGATGAAAAGTCTGGTGTAATTCTGATAGGTCTGCCTTTATATGTTACTTGACCTTTTTCTCTTACTGCTTTTAATGTTTTTTCTTTGTTTTGTGCATTTAGTGTTTTGATTATTATGTGATGGGGGGATTTCTTTTCTGATCTAGTTCATTTGGAGTTCTGTAGGCTTCTTGTATGTTCATAGGCATCTCTTTTTTATGTTAGGGAAGTTTTCTTTTATAATTTTGTTGAAGATATTTACTAGAACTTTAAATTGGGAATCTTTGCTTTCTTCTATACCTATTATCTTTAAGTTTGGTCTTCTCATTGTGTCCTGGATTTCCTGGATGTTTTGTGTTAAGAGTTTTTTGTGTTTTGTATTTTTTTTGACAGTTGTGTCAATGTTTATGATATCTTTTACACCTGAAATTCTCTCTTCTATCTCTTGTATTCTGTTGGTGATGCTTGCATCCATGGCTCCTGATCTCTTTCCTAGGTTTTCTATCTCCAAGGTTGTCCCTTTGTGATTTTTTTTATTGTTTCTACTTCCATTTTTTATTTCCTGAATTTTTTTTTCAATTCCCTCACCTGTTTGGTTATGTTTTCTTTTAATTCTTTAACGGATTTTTGTGTTTCCTCTTTAGGGCTTCTACCTATTTGCCTGTGTTCTCCTGTATTTCTTTGAGGGAGTTATTCATGTCCTTCTTAAATCTTCTATCATCATCATGAGAAATGATTTTAAATCATAATCTTGCTTTTCTGGTGTCATGGAGTATTCAGGACTTGCTATGGCAGGAGAACTAGGTTCTGATGATGTCAAGTAACCTTGGTTTCTGTTGCTTATGTTCTTTCTCTTGCCTTTGCCATCTTGTTTTTTTTCTAATGCTACCTTTATCACTGTCTCTGATTGGAACCTGTGTGTTCTTTTGTATTGGTTGTGTCGGAATTCCTTACAGTCCAGTTGTCTCTGTGATCCTAAGACCCAATTGTGATAGCTCCTGGGAGTTAGGCTGTTTCTGGGCTTTTTAAATCCTGGTATGCCCAAGCTCCTGAGATTCTCCTGGGAGTCCGGACTCCTCTGGGTTTTGGGGGATTGTGTGCAGAGCTGGTGCCCTAGGACTGCTCTGAGCACAGGACCCACTGGACTGGTCCCAGGCCACTGGCCTTGAGGGAGTTCCTGGGACTCTGAGGGCCCCACTTACTCCCTGATTTTTGGGGGGTTGGGGTGTGTCACAGCCTATTCACCTGCATTCCTGGGTGTGTTAGAGCTCCTGGGAGTCCAGCCTTCTCTGGTTTTGGGGAGATTGGGTGTAGAGCTGATGCCTTGGGACTGCTCCCGTTGCGGGTACAGACCAGAAGGGTCCTGTGCCACTGGTCTTGAATTCATTTTCTTTAGGCATTGTGTCAGGAAACATACAATACCATATTTCTTGCTGTACTGATGTATACTTGCTGTATACATCAAGAAGTGGTCATGTTTATTTTCATGCCTGGCATACTCTGCTTCATTTCAGAGTTCCTGGGTCTAAATTCCCTGTTGTACTTATAAAGACACTTTCAGATTTTATTCTGATGCAGTTCATGAAAGAGTCTGTAACATCAAAGAATTATTGCAGATAATTTTCTGAGGAAGAAAGATATCCTCTGCCAACTATACATTTGGTCCCTTTATTTCCTAGGGACCAAACTTTTGTTTTATTCAAGCTCAAAAGGGAGGTGGTAACCATTCTTCTGGACAAAGTCGAACACACACACACAAAAGGGGGGGGGGCAGCCAGTGATGTTTCAACTGTAAATTTCTTTAAGGAATTTATGTTCTTTCTGTACAATGAAAATGAATATTATTTACTTTACCCTTTCCTCCCCAAAACATGTATATGAATCTAAAGATCCAGTAATATCCTTAGAATATGAGGGCAAATGTGTCCTCAGGCACACATTTCCACAGGCCTACCATAGAATATACATACCTTACTAACATTAAAATACCAACATTTTAAAAATGTTACTATACACATCATTTTTTACAGTATTTTTCAGTTACAATTAAATGGATGCACTTATGTCCTAGCCATCACTGGGTGTTCATTGCACCCTACTGCCTTTCATCCCTTCATCATTGCACATACAAGCACTCAATCTCTGGTCTATGTCAGACATCATGAAATTCAAAATATGATGACATTCTATCATCCTGCTGTGTTAGGCTTACATTCCAGTTAAGAGGTGCACTGAAACAATGGTGACTATTATACTATACTCAGAAAACAGGAACAAGAAAATATCTTGACTTTATTCAGGAAAGTTGGTAGAATAACTGAAAAAAATTTCACTTAACCCTCTACTCTTATCAATCCAACACCCCAGTCTCATCAACAGATTTGTAGAAGAGATCCTGTCGCAGCCTCCTTCCCCCCACCCCATTTCCAATGGGTCATAAAAATCTTCCATTTTAAAATTTTCCGCACTCATTTATTTATTGCAGTCCCCAACAGTACCAGGCATTCTTGGGAGCCTGAAAGTCATTCAGGTCAAGAAAGAAGGGAGGTTAACTATAAATCTTTTCTTACTCCTCCTTTCCTCCAAATCCAATCCCCTAATTTGATCCCCAGATCTATAGCAGAACACATACTATAGTCTACCCTTTCTCTTGGACTTCAATATCCAATGAATCAGGTGCATCTTATTTTTTACCCTTCCTTTTCCCAGCCATTTATCTCATTATCCCAGCCTCTGACACCAGCAGCAATTTCCTGGTAACATGCCAGCCAAGCATCACAGAGAAACCAGAAGACAAGCTGAGTTTCATATTTTCTCTCTCTCAAAACACAAACCCAACAAAGATAAGGCTGGATATCAGCATCCAGAATTATAATAGTTTCAAACATAGATACCAGTGTAAGAACACAATCTTCAACACCTAGAACAGTGTCTCCCCTAGAGCTCAGGAGCCCGACCACAGCAGGCCCTGAGTATTATAGCATAGTTGAAGCACAAGACAAAGACCTCAAAATAACCTTTATGAATATGATAGCCATCTTTAAAGAAAAAATGAATAATTTAAAGAAATCTATGAAAACACAAACAAATAGAGAAAGGAAATGAATAAAACAGTTAAAGAATTTAAAGATGAAATAGAAGCCATAAGGAAAACCCAAACCAAGGGAAATCTGGAAATGAAAAATTTTGGAGCTTGAATAGAAAATTCAGAGGCAAGCCTCACCAACAGAATACATGAGAGGAAGAAAGAATCTCAGTCATTGAAAATACAATAGAATAAATGGATATCTTGATCAAAGAAAGTGTTAAGCCTAAAATAATCCTGGAAGAAAAACATCTAATAAATCTGGGACAGTGGGAAAAGACTGAACCTAAGAATAATAGGAATAGCGGGAGGAGATGAAACTCAGGTCAAAATTCAGAAAGTATTTTAAACAAAATCATAGAAGAAAATTGCTCCAATCTAAAGAAAAAGATGCTTATCAAGGTACAAGAAGCATACAGAACACCAAGCATACTGGACCAAAAAAGAAATTCCCCTCAGCACATAATAATCAAAACATTAAATAAAGCAAAGAAATCATATCAAAAGCAGCGAGGGGGAAAAGACCATGTAACATATAACAGCATACCTATTAGGATAACACCTGATTTTCTCAATGAAGACTCTAAAAATTAGAAAGGCCTTTACAGATTTTCTGTAGACTCTAAGAGACATAGATACAACCCCAGACTCCTGTACCCAGCAAAACGTTAGTAACAATGGATGGAGAAAATAGGCATTCTGTAATAAAACCAAATTTAAACACTGCTGGGAGCTTCTGGCATCCAGGTCTCTGAGGAAAGCTGCTGAGGGGTATGGAGTCAGTGATTGCATGGTCAAAAGCTGCTTACTCTTGGCGATTTAAATTTATCCTTAATTCTTTGCCATTCTGTGTCCAAAAGCTGCTGTGTCCAAAATTTGGCAATTTAACTCTTGTTGATAGCAGGGAATTTAAAAAATGGCTTATTTATCTGAAGTCATTTTCCCCTGACTCATGGTCTCCTTACTGGTCAGGCTAGAGGCTCAGAGTTTGTTAACTCTTCATGAACCAGAGAGAAAAGAAAAGGAAGAAAGGAAGTCTGACACATACACAGACACACACACACACACACACACACACACCTTAGCTAATCCCAACCACCTGTTTAAACAATTTCACAAGTGCACACACATAATTACATACATATACATATACCTACACACACACACACACACACACACACACACACATATATATATATATATATATGTCAATATATATATTGACAGACATATATAAATATATACATTTGGTGAATGGAGTAGAGTCCGAAACTCACACTTTATTTCTTCTCTGGCAATTTATACATTTGTAGACAAAAGTTATTTATAAAATTACCTAATAGATAAAATGTTATACAGAAGGTGAGTTATAGAAGGATGTTGATAGTAAGTTCAAAGCAGTGTTTCATTCTATAAGCTCAGTATAAGTTCAAAGCAACAGTTTCACATGGCCTTTCTTTATCATACTGCACACCTGTACCTTCATCCTTGGACCTGACCTAGAATGAATATTTTTCCTTCATAACAAGTTTGTCTTAAACCTAGTTCTCTTTTTTAAAGCAATTTATGAAAGCTCATTATATTTCTTACTCTGCAGTCTTTACTTACTAATTTATGAGGGGCAAATTCTATTCTTGATTCTAACTTTATTATATCTTTCTGGAAAAACAACTAAAACCATCTCCTAACCTTTCTACCTAAAATTATTTGAATCAAATCAGGAATGCTATGAAGCCATTAATTCATCCAAACAGCTTTAATTTATGAAAGTTCATCTTCATTTTAATTTGCAGGAAATTTGTTTAATAGGGTGACCTGATGTCCAAGAATTGCTAGGGTATGTGGCAGTGGCAGGAAAGGCATATAAGCAGCTGGAAGTAATCCTGGGGTGAAATCTCTGGGCTGTGCCCCTTCAGAGTATGCTAATCAAATTCATGCAAAATGGTAGGCCATCTCCTGGAAACTCACTTGCTGGCTGTAGCCTTTCTTAGATGGCTTCTGTCACAATATCTATCTACAAATCCTACCCTACCAAGGCAATAGAATACTGGTTCTCAACCTGTGGATCCCAATCCTTTTCCTGCATATCAAATATTTATATTACAATTCATAACAGCAGCAAAATTACTGTTATACAATAGCAATGAAAATAATTTTATTGTTAGACCACCAGAATATGGGATACTATGTTAAAGGATTGTAGCATTTAGAAAGGTTAAAATCTACTGTGCTAGAAGAAAAAAATCAACCTAAAGAGTTTAACCACACTCAAGAAAACAAAGGGAACAAATAATCCCAGACTAGGGATGTTGCCTTCGGCCATGCTGATATCCAAGACGGCTCCACCCCTCACGTGGATAGCTTGTGGGAGCTGTCCCTAAAGACATAAAAGTATGAGAGTAGGTAAGTTGGCCACACCAGATCCTCACCAGCTGCAGCATTTAGGAGAGCCAGCCCAGAACCTCACCTGGGCAGCATGGTAGACTTGGCTCTGATAGTGTGGACAAGGGTGAGCCTCTCTGAGAGTGTAAGAGCTGGAGAGCTGGCCTCAGCCTTGCCAGTCTTGGTACTTAGGTGAGCTGGCTAGGCCCCTCATGTCAGCAGTGGGAAGCTATTAGTCTGATGAACTCAGCTACCACCCAGGACCAGATTTCGGGCTTTGAGTTTGCCCACCCCAATATCTGTACCATCTACAAACTACTGGAGCAGATAAAGGGGCCAGTCATTCAGAACCAAAGCTGCAAGATCTCTAAGACACATGGCATAACAGTATACCTGAGAGGGGTCTCAGTGAGGATCCAATATTGATGGTGTAGTGGAAGCTAGAGGCCTCAAACAGACCAATAACTCACCGCAATGAACATTTACAAAAAAAAAAAAAAGGTGTTTGAGAAAAAGGGTATAGTGTGTAACACATCATGATACTTCCACAGTGAGATTTTCTATTCTTGTTTGTTTGTTTGTCTGTTTGTTTTTTTGAGGGGCAAGAGGTTGCAATGGTGGAGGGCAGATGTGAAGAGACAGGAAAATGAGTGGCATGTGGGGCATGATGTAAAATTTAGAAAGAATCAATAAAACAGTTTTTTAAAGTCCTAGGCTAGTAAATCAAAAGAGATTAAAAATATATACAACATACATACATACATACATACATACACACACACACATGCACACACACACAACCACCACCACCATTCACCACAAACAACAACATCAAATTAACAAGAATCAACAAATACCACTTATTGTATCTCTCAATTCCTCAATAAAAAGACACAGATCAACAGAATGGAAGTGAAAAGAGAATCTATTCTTCTGCTGCATGCAAAATCCCTTTTACCTCAAGAATAAATGACACCTTGGGTTAAAAGAATTGGAAACAATGTTCCAAATAAATGGCACTAAAAAGCAAGCTCATGCAACTATTTTAATATCCAAAAAAATATACTTCAAACCAAAATTAATCAGAAGAGACAGAAAATGTCTCTATATAGTCACCAAGGGAAAAGGATCCACCAAGAGGACATTTAAATCCTTAACATCTATACACCAAATACAAGAGTGCATAAATTCATAAAAGAAACAAACCAATAGCTTAAATAAAATATTGACCCTCAAACACTGATATGAGAGATATCAATACCTCAATTTTGCCAACAGACAGGTCATCTAGACAAAAACTTAACAGAAAAATGCTGTAACTAACTGACTCTATAAGCCAAATGGACTTAACCTATACTTATAGAACATTTGCCAATCACAAAAGAATTTACATTCTTCTCAGCACTCATGGAACTTACTCCAAAACTAAAAACATACTAGAAAACAAAGCAAGTCTCAAAAGATAAAAATACATTGAAATAACACTCTGCGTCCTACCTGACCACCATAGATTAAAACTGGGTATCAATGATAGAAAGAACAGAAAACTTATAAATGCATGAAAACTGAACATCTCACTACTGAATGAAACTTTGTTAAGGCACAAGTTAAGAAAGAATCTAAAACTTTCTAGAATTGAATTAAAATGAATACATAATAACCCAAATCTTATGGAACACAATGAAGGTAGTTCTAAGTGTCAAGTTAACAGCATTAAGTACCTACATAAAAATAATTGGAGAGATCTCACTCTAATAACTTAATAGTATACCCTAAAGTTGTAGAAAAAAACAATAAAAGATCTCATTCAAAAGGCATAGATGGAAAGAAATAATCTAACTCAGGCAGGGCTGAAAGATATAAAATAGAAATGACAACAAAACAAGACAAAGAATCAGTGAAACAAAGATTTAGTTCTTTGATAAAAAATTGACAGACCTTTATCCATATAAACTACAAACCAAATGAAATTTCCAATTCTAGAATTGGGTTACATCTGATTAAGATTTTGGTCAGAGGGGTCCATGTGAACTCCCAAAGAACCCAGGCTTTTGCCGAGAGTATGGGTTGTTCTCCAAAAACTGACAGCAAGGCCTCATTGCTGGAGACAATATCTGCACAATTCAATGAAGTTGGAGAAGTTGAGTAAGTGTCTATTAGCCTTCACTCTTGCCATACTAATGTCTTTGGTACAAGAAGGTATTTTGCATGATAACAAAGGAGAAATGTAAACACCAACATAGCAAAAAACCCTTTGATTTGCAATAGTGTCATACATGTAAGATATGTTAATATAACAGTGACACAATGCTTGTGGGAGTGATCAATCAATGTCTAATGTGACTTAAGTTCCATTCCATGAAATAGAACCCATACCTGACAGTACTTGGTGTCCAAGAATCTGAGACTAGATGGCCCATGGACCCTGGGTAAAGCCAAATACTATGGTTCTTAAAAAAATAAAGATAAAAATGAAATGACTCTTACTGACATTCTGCTATACTCATAGATCAGTGCTTTGTTCAGCCATTATCAGAGAAACTTCATCCTCCAGCAGATGGGAACAGAAACAGAGAAACAAAATCAGACATTATACAGAGAACATGAGACCCTAAAACACTTTGTCCTAAATGGGATATCTCCATCAAATCACTACCCTTGGGGCTCAGGGTTCCCAATGGAAGAGGTGATAGGAGTGTAAGAGACAGAAAGAAGGAGGATACCAAGAAAACGAGGTCCTCTAAACCAACATGATCAAAGTTCATATGAGCTCACAGATTCTGAGGTACCATGCATAGGGCCTGCACAGGTCTGTACCAGATGGTGTTTTAAAACTGAAAAGTGGAGGGGGTCGGGCATGAGGGAAGATGGGAACCTGATCTGGTGTTGGGTAAGGGAAAAGAACTGAAGCCCCGAGGGCCAGCAGAAAGAATGGAAACAGGCAACCTTGGGAGGCTATTCTATAGATCTTTTGAGTATTTTATGCCTTTTAGTTTATGCTTTTATTGGAATTCCTGAAGGTGTGAATTAATAAGCCTCCATTCTTGGCTCTTTTCCTTCTGTTTATTTTGTCTTATTACAATGTGTTAGGTTTTGTTTTGTCTTTTTTAAACTTCTATTTTATCACTTAATTTAATTATATTACTTTATTATTATCCCTTATAAGCTTGTTTATTTTCTATTGAGATACAGAAAGTGGGTGAACCTAGATGGGAGTAGAGAGGAGGAAGAAACTTTGTAGAGTAGTGGGAGAAGCCATAATCAGAATGTATTGTGTAAGAAAAGACTTTTAAATAAAAAAGAAAATTTTTTAAAAGAAAAAAAATATCTTCACTGACAAAAATTTGTAGTGGAAAGTCCTGCAGTAATTGTCAAACATGTCATTAAAAACGTATTCACTCACTGATAATTGGATATTAGCCCAGAAGTTTGCAATACCCAAGATGCAACTCACAGGCCACATGAAGCTCATGAAGAAAGATGATCAAGGAGTAACAAAATACTCAAGGAAGCAAACAAGGAGACAAAGTGTGGGACAGAACTGATCAAGGGGTTCCCAATGGAGGAGTTAGAGAGAAGACTGAAGGAACTGAAAGGATTTGAGGCCCCATGGAAAGGACAACAATACCAACCAACCAGAGCTCCCAAGGTCTAAACCACCAGCCTGGGAGCACATAGGGAGGGACCCATGGCTCCAGCTGTATATGTACTGGAGGAGGTCTTGTTGGGTATAGGTGGGCGAGGAGATCTTTGGTCCCATAAAGGCTGGATTCCCAGTGTGGGGAAATTCAAGGGTGGGGAGGTGGGAGGAGAGGGCTAGGATAGGGAGTTCCTGGGGGGGGGGGAAGATGAGGTAAGGGGATAACATCTGAAATGTAAATAAAATATCAAAAAAAAACCCTCCACAGATGAAATGTGATTGGTAGCAACATGAATGCAAAATTAAACAAACCAAGCAACTCTAGATTGTATTCAATAAACCAGATAGTCATCAAATATTCATTAAGATATTTTAGTATTTCATACACAACAAGGCATAAGCTCATGGAGATAAATAGTTATATTGCACTTTATTCTACAATTTCATTTGAGGAGGTGAAGCGGATATTTAGAAGTAAATACATAAACTTTAAGAAATATAAATGCAGTAGACATTACTGTAACAGACTAAGGAATAAATTTGTATTGCCCATACACTTATTGGCCAACTGTCTTTTTAGGGAATAGAGTGCATGATTATCTTTGAGCTGTTGTCTTTTTGAAAGTTGATTCAAAAATTAGTGTGTAAAGTTCCTGCCTTCAAATATATTCATTTTCACTTGCAAATATGAGCAGAGAAGATTATAAGCTGTCAAGAATCTTCGGAGTTCCTGCCCATGACAAAATGATGGGTCCACATGCTGCATTTAAATCCCAGCTGAATGGATAAAAATAGTATTTAACTTTTATAGTCATTATGAGCTGAAGCAATTTATTGAACTCTTCAATCAAGAAAGAAAACAAAAGACAGAAAATGGACAGATGAGTCATTTTTTCATGTGTTGTCTACATAGTGCTATTCTGGTAATTGGATGATCTGAAGTTTAAAGGAAATTGCATTAATGTCTTTTAGAGACAAGGCAAGCACAGAACATTTCAAAAATGAAAACAAATCACTGCAAAAGGCTAAAGAATGAAAAAATGACACCATGTAATTAGAAACAGAGGCTTTAAGCATGATAATGAAGACTAAGGCATGACAAAATACATTTAAAATGAAAGAGAAAAGGCTTTTTTTATACTTAAAACTCCAATTGAAGTCTTGCATCTATAGTAAACCAGTTTGTTTTAGAAAAAACCTTTGAAGTAAATATTTGATTCCTTTTAAAAAATATTTGAAAGTATAGTGACTTGAAGAATCTTTGTGGGCTGTAATTTAAATAACTGGCTAGATTTTATTCCAAATTTAGTCATTTGTTGATGACTTACCCAACCCACATGACAATGGCATTTGCGTATTTTTGCTTCTTTTGAAATGTTTTCAGTATGTTCAAAGACTGCTTACTCAAGTTGCTTTATTCTACAATTTTAGAACAAAAATAATTGGTCTTAAGATTCTGTTGACCACCCTGGAAAATATAGAATATAAACATCTATGAGATGTCAAAATTAATTTAGAATGCATCTCCTTTCCATTTTTGACTATCACCTTTAAAATGAATATTTAAAATACTATCTTTCTAATGTAAACAGCCACTTGGTGTCCTGACTTGAGGAAAGAAGATGCTTGTGTATGGGACCCTGGGAGAAGTGGAAATATAGTCCGAGGAAGTTACAGGCAACCTTTTGCTAGAAGCAGTCCACCAACTTGCAAAGAACATGGTATTTAGGCATTTTCTCCTTTTTTCATGTTCATTAGTATTTTTTAATGTTTCAAAGGACTAGTGCAAATGAGGGGCAGAAAAGATGGGTCAGTGAGTAAAGGCTCTTGGAGCAAACCCCCCAAGGAGTTGAGTTCAATTCCAGGAACACACATTGTAAAAGAGGAAGAGAAGGAGGAAGAGAAGGAAGAGGAGGAAGAGGAGGAAGAAGAGGAAGAGGAGGAGGAGAAGGAGGAAGAGGAGAAGACAAATTGTCTTTTTCCTCATATATGCTGTGGCATGCACACACAAACACACCCACACACATGAACAGACACACAACCACACAAACAAACAACACATACAAATCACTTATTTAAAATAAGCATTTAGGCATTTTTTTCCTTTTTATGTTCATTAGTATTTTTTACTAATCTATAGAATCTCAGTTGATTGTGAAAAGGAAAAAAATACTACTTCAACACAAATGGCTGAGTAATCTTGACTACTACTTTTCTTTTGTGTTCGATAATATATATTTGAATTGTTAGGGACCCTCATCTCCTCCCAAACAAATCCCCAACAAGCAGGAAAGATGATTCACAGGAGGTAAAGAATAAAACTAAGAACAGTGCCATCTTTACAAACACTAGTTCATACTTCCAGGGTCTGACCTCTTAGTTTTTCTTACACAGTTAAACATAGTAAAACTTGTGACCTGTGACCTTTACAGTAAGAATTAATTCTATTGATTGATAAATAAGCTAAGGCCCAAAGGAATAATCTGTAATAAGCATAGAGATAGAGTCTATTGGTGAAGACTATAAAGTACATAGGCTTCTTTCATAGGGTTGTGTTCTATTCACTGAAGAATTAGGCTTCAGCACTTCTCAGGATTTTGGGTGAATTCAGGTAGAGGCTGGTTCCTAACAGAATAGTAAAGAATCACCAGGTTGACTGACCAATTTTCCCTCTGGCATTCCAAGTGAATAGACATCAATTATTTTCTTCCCTTGAAGAAAATAGAACAGTGTGATTGACAATGCTTTCCAGTGCTTGCTCTAAGCTATGCTCCATTCACTAAATAATAACAAAGGATTCTTGTTTGTTTTTAATAAAGAATATTAACAAATATTAAAATCCAGGAATATTTCAAGAATTTAATCCTAAGGTCATATCTAAAAGCTCTAGGATACATCTTCCCTTTGCATTTCAAATGCTGTCACTTAAGGGTAACACCAACTTGCATACGCCATATGTAAGGATCATAAAAAAAGGATGTCTTAGCTTTTACAAGGTAATAACTTATTATATTTTCTTACATTGAATTTGATTTTGTTTCTATCAAACCATTTAAAGATAGTATCATAACTTTCTTTTAAAAGAAGAACTGCGCTAAAAGTTGAATCTAAAAGATGATTGGTATACTTCCATTAGACACTCAAAATACTCTAAAGCCATGTTTCATGACAAATAAATACTTTCCTGACATACTCTTATTAGATATACTTCCTTTATTTCACCTTCATGTTAACATATTATAATATATTTCACTTTACCCTAAATTTTTCTTTCAAGTGAAGTCCAATTCTACTTCTGACCTGAACAGTAACAATACAAATTGATATGCCAATATGGATAAGGAAAATCCTATGAAATCTGAAACCTATATAAAGCTAGATTTGGAGCTATAGGTAGCTAATGGTTGCTGAGAAAGGGAAAGTAATCTTTCTCTAAAGACAAGCTCCCTGATAGGTTATGCAGTCTCAGCCCATCAGCACTGTCATACAAATATATGCGCAACACTCAGCAACTTGTATTTATAAATTTACACACACACATACACACACATGCATAACACAGAAATTTTAATTAAAGAATAAAAGATTATGAATTTGAGGTGAATTTAAAAGTAGAGAAGAGTTGGTGGGAGGACAGAAGAGGATTGGGAAAATGGTGCAAATATATATTCATATATGAAATTCTCAAACAACAAATGTAAAAGATGTATTAAAATGAATTTACATTTAAACATCAATCTGCTAATAAATTGGGGCAACACAAAAAATAATTTATTTTAGATCTAGATCTAAGGCTTCTACATAAAATCAACTCAGTCACAAACCATTGATTATCATCAGATTAGAAAAAACATCTGGCCTTCCGCTGCTCGCCCCTCCTGCAGTCTGAGGCCTGCGAGTGAGTGCACCTAGGAGCCCCCCAGACACATTCTGGGGTATCCATAGAACCCATAGCCAGCGCTAGCACGCCCCTTCCGCCGCCGCTCGCCCCTCCTGCAGTCTGAGGCCTGCGGGTAAGTGCACCCAGGAGCCCCCCAGACACATTCTGGGGGATCCATAGAACCCATAGCCAGCACTAGCACGCTCCTTCTGCTGCTTGCCCCCCCTCCGGTCTGAGGCCTGCAGGGTCTGAGTCCCAGACCAGACCTCTACCAGGTCTGCAGTTGTGTGGACCCCGGATTCCACCTGAGACATACTGGAAGGTCCGCTCAACCCAGAGCCACAGAGGAACAACTGAACTCAGAGTGTCAGACAACATACCCTGAGATATCCAAGAGGAGACACTGCACCCAGAACAGCAGACATCTAGCTGGACTGCTACCTTGGAGGCACCATATCCTGAGGCATCCTAGAGATACCACTGTAATCAGGGCAGCTGGAAAAAAACCACAAAGACATCTGGACTCCTAGAAGACCAAACAAAAGCGAGACAACTGGAAAGACAGGCTTCAATCAGAGACAGAAGTACAGGTAGCACTAGAATTAACCAGATGGCAAAAGGCAGGCGCAAGAACGTAAGCAACAGAAACCAAAGTTACATGGCATCATCAGAACCCAGTTCCCCCATCATAGCAAGCCCTGAACACCCCATCACACCAGAAAAGCAGGATTCAGAATTAAAATCACTTCTCATGATGATGATAGAGGACTTTAAGAAAGACATAAATAACACTCTCAAAGAACAGATAGAAACCCTTAGAGAGGAAACACAAAAATCCCTTAAGGAATTACAAGAAAATGCAACCAAACAGGAGAAGGAATTAAACAAAACCATGCAAGATCTAAAAACGGAAGTAGAAACAATAAAGAAATCACAAAGGGAGAACACCCTGGAGATAGAAAACTTAAAAAAACGATCAGGAGTCATAGATACAAGTATTACCAACAGAATACAAGAGATGGAAGAGAGAATCTCATGTGCAGAAGATACCATGGAAAACATTGACACAACTGTCAAAGAAAATGCAAAATACAAAAAGCTACTAACCCAAAATATACAAGAAATCCAAGACACAATGAGAAGGCCAAACCTAAGGATAATAGGAATAGATGAGGGGGAAGACTCCCAACTTAAAGGACCAGTAAATATTCTCAACAAAATTATAGAGGAAAACTTCCCTAACCTAAAGAAAGAGATGTCCATAAATATACAAGAAGCCTACAGAACTCCAAATAGTTTAGACCAGAAAAGAAATACTTCCCGCCACATAATAGTCAAAACATCAAATGTACAAAACAAAGAAAAAATACTAAAAGCAGTAAGGGAAAAAGGCAAAGTAACATATAAAGGCAGACCTATAAGAATTACACCAGACTTCTCACCAGAGACCATAAAAGCCAGAAGATCCTGGACTGATATCATACAGACCCTAAAAGAACATAAATGTCAGCCCAGACTACTATACCCAGCAAAACTGTCAATCATTATTGATGGAGAAACCAAAATATTTCATGACAAATCCAAGTTTACACAGTATCTCAACACAAACCCAGCACTTCAAAGGATAATTGGTGGAAAACTCCATCACAAGGAGGGAAACTACAACCTGGAAAAAGCAGGAAAGTAATCTTCCAAAAATCGTAAAAGAAGGTAGCTACACAAACATATCTCCACTGCCAATAACAAAAATAACAGGAAACAACACTCATTTTTCCTTAATATCTCTTAATATCAATGGACTCAATTCTCCAGTAAAAAGACATAGACTATCAGACTGGATACGTAAACAGGACCCAACATTTTGCTGCATTCAGGAAACGCACCTCTGTGGAAAGGACAGACACTACCTCAGAGTAAAAGGTTGGAAAACAATCTACCAAGCAAATGGTCCCAAGAAACAAGCTGGAGTAGCGATTCTAATATCAAATAAAATCAGTTTTCAACCAGAAGTAATCAAAAAAGATAAAGAAGGACACTTCATATTCATGAAAGGAAAAATGTACCAAGAGGAACTTGCAATTCTCAACATCTATGCCCCAAATGTAAGGGCACCCACATACATAAAAGACACTTTACTAAAACTTAAAGCATACATTGCACCCTACACAATAATAGTGGGAGATTTCAACACCCCACTCTCAGCTATGGACATATCATGGAAACAGAAACTAAATCGAGACACAATGAAACTAACAGAAGTTATGAACCAATTGGACTTAACTGACATCTATAGAACATTTCACCCTAAAACAAAAGAATACACCTTCTTCTCAGCACCTCATGGTACCTTCTCGAAAATAGACCATATAATTGGTCACAAAACAGGCCTCAACAGATACAAAAAGATTGAAATAATCCCCAGCACCTTATCAGACCACCATGGATTAAGACTTGTCTTTGACATGGACAAAAACATCAGAAAACCGACATACACTTGGCAACTGAACAATGCTCTACTCAATGATAACTTGGTCAAGGAAGAAATTAAGAAAGAAATTAAAGACTTTTTAGATTTAAATGAAAATGAGGACACATCATATCAAAACATGTGGGACTCATTGAAAGCAGTACTAAGAGGAAAAATCATAGCTCTAAGTGCTCACAAAAAGAAAGTGGAAAGAGCATACATCAACAACTTGACAGCAAACCTGAAAGCATTAGAACAAAAAGAAGCTAGTATACCCAAGAGGAGTAGACGGCAGGAAATAGTCAAACTCAGGGCTGAAATCAACCAAGTCGAAACAAAAAGAACTATACAAAATATCAACAAAACCAGGAGCTGGTTCTTTGAGAAAATCAACAAGATAGACAAACCCTTAGCCAGACTAACCAAAGGGCACAGAGACAGCATTCAAATTAATAAAATCAGAACTGAAAAGGGAGACATAACAACAGAAACAGAGGAAATTAAAAAAATCATCAGAGCCTACTACAAAGGCCTATACTCAACAAAATTGGAAAATCTGGAGGAAATGGACAATTTTCTAGATAGATACCAGGTACCAAAGTTAAACGAGGAGCAGATAAACCACCTAAACAGTCCCATAACTCCTAAAGAAATAGACACAGTCATTAAAAATCTTCCCACCAAAAAATGTCCGGGGCCAGATGGTTTCAGTGCAGAATTCTTTCAGACCTTCAAGGAAGACCTAATACCAATCCTCTTCAAGTTATTCCATCGAATAGAAACAGAAGGAACACTACCCAATTCATTCTATGAAGCTACCATTACACTCATATCTAAACCACAGAAAGACCCAACAAAGAAAGAGAACTACAGACCAATCTCTCTTATGAATATTGATGCAAAAATACTCAATAAAATTCTCGCAAACCGAATCCAACAACACATCAAAACAATTATCCATCAAGATCAAGTAGGCTTTATCCCAGGAATGCAGGGATGGTTCAATATTCGGAAATCCATCAATGTAATCCACTACATAAATAAACTCAGAGAGAAAAACCACATGGTCATATCACTAGATGCTGAGAAAGCATTTGACAAAATTCAACATCCCTTCATGTTAAAAGTCTTGGAAAGATCAGGAATACAAGGCCCATATCTAAACATAGTAAAAGCAATATACAGCAAGCCAGTAGCCAACATCAAACTAAATGGAGAGAAACTTGAAGCAATCCCACTAAGATCAGGGACTAGGCAAGGCTGCCCACTCTCACCTTACCTATTCAATATAGTACTGGAAGTCTTAGCTAGAGCAATTAGACAACAAAAGGAAGTCAAAGGGATACAGATAGGAAAGGAAGAAGTCAAAATTTCACTATTTGCAGATGACATGATAGTATACTTAAGTGAACCTAAAACTTCCACCAGAGAACTCCTAAACCTGATAAACAACTTTAGCAATGTGGCTGGATATAAAATCAACTCAAACAAATCAGTAGCCTTCCTCTACTCAAAGGATAAACAGGCAGAGAAAGAAATCAGGGAAATGACACCCTTCACAATAGCCACGAATAAAATAAATTATCTTGGAGTGAATCTAACAAAGCAAGTGAAAGATCTGTATGACAAGAACTTCAAGTCTCTCAAGAAAGAAATTGAAGAACATCTCAGAAGATGGAAAGATCTCCCATGCTCCTGGATTGGCAAGATTAATTTAGTGAAAATGGCTATCCTGCCAAAAACAATCTACAGATTCAATGCAATACCCATCAAAATTCCAAATCAATTCTTCATAGAGATAGAAAGAGCAATTTACAAATTCATTTGGAATAACAAAAAACCTAGGATAGCGAGAACTATTCTCAACAATAAAAGAACCTCTGGGGGAATCACCATTCCGGACCTCAAACTGTACTACAGAGCAGTAGTGATAAAAACTGCTTGGTATTGGTACAGAGACAGAAAGGACGATCAATGGAACAGAATTGAAGACCCAGAAATGAACCCGCATACCTATGGTCACTTGATATTTGACAAGGGAGCTAAATTCATCCAGTGGAAAAAGGACAGCATTTTCAACAAGTGGTGCTGGCTCAACTGGAGGTCAACATGTAGAAGAATGCAAATTAATCCATTCTTATCTCCTTGCACAAAGCTCAACTCCAAGTGGATAAAGGACCTTCACATAAAGCCAGGTACACTGAAAATATTAGAAGAGAAGTTGGGGAAGACCCTCGAATACCTAGGCACAGGGGAAAAGTTCCTGAACAGAACACCAATGGCTTATGCTCTAAGATCAAGAATCGACAAATGGGACCTCATCAAATTGCAAAGCTTCTGTAAGGCAAAGGACACTGTCAACAAGACAAAACGGCAACCAACAGATTGGGAAAAGATCATTACCAATCCTACATCTGATAGGGGGCTAATATCTAATATTTACAAAGAACTCAAGAAATTAGACGCCAAACAACAAAATAACCCCATTAAAAAATGGGGTACAGAGCTAAACAAAGAATTCTCAACTGAGGAAACTCGAATGGCCGAGAAGCACCTTAAGAAATGCTCAACATCCTTAGTCATCAGGGAAATGCAAATCAAAACAACACTGAGATACCACCTCACACCAGTCAGAATGGCTAAGATCAAAAACTCAGGTGATAGTAGATGCTGGCGAGGATGTGAAGAAAGAGGAACACTCCTGCATTGTTGGTGGGGTTGCAAGCTGGTACAACCACTTTGGAAGTCAGTCTGGCGGTTCCTCAGAAAATTGGACATAGCACTACCTGAGGACCCAGCTATACCACTTCTGGGTATATACCCAGAAAATGCCTCAACAAATAACAAAGACATATGCTCCACTATGTTCATAGCAGCCCTATTTATAATAGCCAGAAGCTGGAAAGAACCCAGATGCCCTTCAACAGAGGAATGGATACAAAAAATGTGGTACATTTACACAATGGAATATTACTCAGCTATTAAAAATAATGAATTCGAGAAATTCTTAGGTAAATGGATGGATCTAGAAAATATCATCCTGAGTGAGGTAACCCAATCACAAAAGAACACACATGGTATTTACTCACTGATAAGCGGAGATTAGCCCAAAAGTTTGAAACAACAAAGATTCAACTACCAGAAGACACGAAGCTCATGAAGAAGAAAGAACAAGTGAGGATGCCTAGGTCTTTCTTAGAAGGAGTAACTAAATAACCAAGGGAGCAAATATGGAGACAAAGTGTGGGTCAGAATCTGAAGGGGGGGTTGTAGGGAGACCATTGTGTCTGGGTATTCATTCCATAGGCAGTCACCAAAAATAGATGCTGATAGGGATGTCAGGATGGGAAAGCTGACAGCAGCCTGATAAGGCTGTCTCCTTAGAGGTCTCTCACAGTCGGACATACCCAGAGACAGATACCCACAGCTATCCATTAATCTGATCAAAGTTCCCAATGGAGGAGTTAGAGAGTAAATTGAGGGAACCGTGAACCATACGGGCTGGTGGCCCTGTGAGGAGAGCAAGAATACCAACCAGCCAGAGCTCCCCATTGTCTAAACCACCAGCCCAGGTGCACATAGGGAGAGACACATGACTCCAGCTGTATATGTAGAGGAGGATGGCCCTGTTGGGCATAGGTGGGAGACAAGATCATTGGTACCTGAAGGCTGAGCACTGAGGGGGGGGGAATCTGAGGGTGGGGAGGGAGGCTGGGGGTAGGTGGGTAACACCTTCATAGAGGCAGGAGGAGGGGGGATGGGATAAGGGGTTCCTGGGTGGTGGGGGAAATATGGTAAGGGGATAAAATTTGAAATGTAAATATTATATCCAATAAAAGAGGGGAAAAATAGAAAAGCGGTTAGAACCAACATTCTTAATAAAATGTCAGCCCTCTTTAAAAAAAAAAAAACTATCTTGATACTAAAATTTGTTTTGAGAATTGTATATTGCAGAATGATCAGCCTTGGTGTATCTACTCAACAAGCAAGCTGGGCAGACCTGCTCAAACCTCTGAGGTCCGTGAATTCCATCTGGAGGCAGCGAAGACACAGCATCAGAGGATTGTCAACTTGCTCTCCCCCCCCCCACTCCTCTTCTAATATCTCAAGGCCCATAATCAGCTTGAAGAAGCTAATGATGAGTCAGCGCCCCTATTCCCTGGGCATGGGGACTAAGGTGGTAAATGTTGGGCTGTCTCCCTAGGGAAAAGTAGTGGTTTTGTCGGAATAGAGAGGATTAGCTAGGGTTTATTGCATAGCCATAACCTATTAGTAGAAATCTGTATAATTAATATCAAGATGAAGATATAAATTCTTAAATGGCACCAATTTACTTTGTTTACAAATTTTAAGGTTTTCATTGGCATGAGCTTCTTAGTGATATAAGAGTGAGATGAATATTGTTACTCTCATAGGCATTGTACCAGTATAACACACTTAGGAATACAAAGCTTAGACCCAGTCCTTCTTTAACTTTTTTAACTGATTTGAGATGGTCAGCCTGTGAGTTAAGGGACTATAGCAAATTCATGACTTGGAGTTTATTATAAGGGTGTTCTCTATGTTTTATTTAGAAATAGCTGAGTGGAGTTAACAGGCAACAGTCCAGATTACCTTACATGGATAGCTGGTTTTCAAAACATCAGAAATCCTTAGAATTGACATGACAAACATTTCAGTATTAATGTTCATTTTCATTAGAGACCTGTCTGCTCCGGACAGCTTCCTATGTTAAATTCTAAGAAGAAATTGAGCATCCTTGGAGTTACTCCAGTTGTGGTGAGACAGCCACTAGGCAAGAATTGCCACTTTCCTTCTACAGACAAATTACTGTCCAGAAAAGGACACACTTGCAGAATAGTCGACTGATTATATCTGCCTAGACAGAGTAATCAGCCCTTAATAATTCTGCAGCACTAAGGTCTGTCAGATGATCCTGGGCCAGAAGGCAGAAGAACAGATGCTCCAACGTTTTGAAGTAGAGCGAGTGTCCAGGTGTTCAGAGGTCTCTATAAATTGGCTAAGTTTTAGAAGCTATGCTTTGTGCTTCCCACAATTATAGTCAACTCAGTCATTCTGGATTTCTGATGGGGTTGAAAACTTATAGCTATTTACTTTGAGAGAAAAGATCTGAGTGTATGGTCATCAGCTGACATTCATCCTAAAGCCAAGGAAAAAGCCAGGTTCAGAACTAAGTGCTTTAGTTAGGATAGATGACAGAGGTGCTGGTTAGTCAACAAAAGGATGGACTGGGTATTAGGACTATCTTGTACCTCACTGGTACAAATAGGCATAATTATGCTCTAATTGTATTTTGAGAGAAAAGTTTCCTTTTAACAGGAAGGGTGATGTGTAGGAGGAGCTAAGGTGGGAGGAGTACTGAGAGGAAGAAAAGGAGTAAGAAGAGGAGAAGAAGAAGGAGAGGAGAAGCTAGGTGATGAAAGAGAGATAGAGGGGGGAGACAGGGAAGCAGATGTTCATGTATCTCCACCAGTCAAAGATAGTTGATATATCTAGGTTGGGTAGTGGGTTACACCTCTGATTGAACAATACCAAACTTATAAAGCCTATGATTAACATTTCTTAAAAAAATGTATAAAAGCAAAATGAAAAGGGGGCATGGGATAGGGGTTTTCTAAGGGGGGGGGAATGGGGAAACAGGATGGTATCTGAAGTGTAAATGAAAGATCTAATAAAAAAAAAAACAATTACAAAAAAAAAAAAAAGAAAAAACATCTGTTGTAAAAAGTGCAATACTAAGTCTTGGAAGCATGTTTCATAAGCCAGATAGCCAGATATGGTACTTCTATGTACATGAAGGATAAGGAGACACTTGCTTACACAATGATGGGAATATATTTTTCTGGATGTGTGATTTAGTTACAGTAACAATAACTGATACCTTAGAATTACTGTACTAACTGGTAGCTGTGTCCCAGTCACCAAGTAGGGCAGATATTTCTTGCCCAAAAGCATGCTATGCTAGCCAGAAGAACATGTCAAGCCAACAAGAACAGTTGAGCTGCCTTCCTATGGAGCTCTCTCCTCCAATCTCTGAGTGCTCTTCTACACTATTCCCAATTTTCCCCTGCTGATCAGCATGTCCCAGACCTCAACTCAAGCAAAGACTTCATGTTCAATAAGAGGCCATGTTGGCTTCCAGAAGTTCATCTTCTAACTCAAGCTGAGAACTCCTTCTTGACTACAGGCTACACAGACCAGAAAGCCAGAAGGGAGGGGGGGAAGCAAAACCAGAAACTATTGAACAAAATACACATACAACAAAGACAAACTCAGAAATTGGCACCTAGAACTATAATTACCCTAAACCAAGATGCCTAAACACCAGCATAAGAACACAATCAACAAGAGCAATGTTTTGCCACTAGAGCCCAGCTATGTGACTACAGCAAGCCCTGAATGTTGCAACATAGCTGAAGCGTAAGATAATGACTTTAAAACCAATTTTCTGAGGATGATAAAGGTCCTTAAAAAGGACCACCTGTAGGACCCTGAAAGGACAGCATGTTTTTATTTTTATTTATTTATTTATTTATTTATTTATTTATTTATTTATTTATGTTGGTAGAGCTCTGGCTAGAAATCTCTGGAGACACCAGGGGATCCTTAGGGACAACATGCATTTCACCATGCTCCCAGACTCCAGGCTCCTGACACAAGACCTCCAAAGAGTGGAGCCCTCTAGTCACAAAGGACAATGTCCCCCAGCCCCTCCACAGGTAGAGGGCAGGTGTGACTTCAGGCCACAGAGCCTCAAGACAGATGTCCATATTAATGAGATACCTAAAGACCAGAGGGACGAAGCCAATTAAACATTCCTTCACAGCCCCTCGTTCTTGCAAAAGGTATTTAACCTCAGGCCTACCCTGAAAATATGGGGGTACAGTTTCATCCATTTTCTACCTTGACAATAAATATCTTAAGACCATAGACTATTTATGTTCCTTGGGGCCTACAGTGGGGAACAGTGGAGAAGGTTTTCAACTATTAAGCTGCTGCCTAATCTCCCACAGATGACTTCTCTACTTTCTCAGGCATGGAGACCTCCAACCCAAGCAAAGCAAGACAAGCCAGCCAAGCTTCCCCACTCCAAGTAGAGTCCTGTGGCTTCACACAGCCTGCACAGCCTAATGTCTGCTCCATGCCAGATGGAGTAAACACAGTCAACTTCTTGTGTCCTGCCTCTGTCCTCCATGAGTGGCCCTAGTCCCATAGTAGTGGGGCAGACACGGGACTCCCACATCAACCCACACATACTACAACCTAACAACCATCAACCAAAGAGTACACATGGAGGGACCTATGGCTCTGGCCACATATGTGGTAAAGGATGGCCTTGTTGGACATCAGTGGGAGGAGCGGCCCTTGATCCTGTGAGGATTCTATGCTCCAGAGTAGGGGAATGCCAGGGATGAAAGGCAGGAGTGAGTGGGTAGATGGTTAGAGGAGCACTCTCATAGAGGCAGGGGATGGGATAGGGGATTTCTAGAGGGGAGACCTGGAAGGGGGATAATATTTAAAATGTAAATAAAGAAAATATCCAATAAAAGAAAAAAAGAGGAAGTGAATAAATCTGTTAAAGAAAGTGAAGAGACAAACATATAACTGGAAGAAATGAATATATCTTGAAGTTTAATAAAAGGTTGAATTTAGCTACAAATCAGAATGTTTGGTTTTTTGTAGACAAACCTTTATATAGAAAAGAGAGTATCCAAATTAATAAAACCAGAAATGAAAGGGGGATAAACAACACACACCCAGTGAATCCAAAGAATAATTGGTTACACTTAAAAACCTGTACTCCACAAAATTGGAAAATATAAAAAAAGTAGTTTTCTCAATAGATACCACTTACCTTATGGATTAGATAAACAATTTAAGTAGACCCAAAGCCTTAAGGAAATTTAAGCAGTCCTTAAAAGTCTCCCAACCAAACCAAAAGCCAGGGCCAGAGGGTTTTAGCACAGAATTCTAGCAAGCATTCACAAAAGAGCTAACACCAATACTCCTCAAATTATTCCACCAACTAAAAACAAAATGAACATTGCCAAATTCATTGCATGAGGCCATAATCACCCTGATATCCAAATCAAAAATGATTTAACAAAGAGAATTATAGAAAAATACTTCATCATTACCACAGTTGCACAAATATTCAATAAAATACTCCCAAACTGAATCCAAGAACACATCAAAAAGACCATCCACCAGGATCAAGTAGGCTTTATCCCAGAGATACACAGTGGCCTCAACATATCAAAATCAGTCAATGTAATCGGTCATTTAAATAAACTAAAAGAAAAAAATCACATAATCATCTTATTAGATGCTGAAAATCTCTTTGAAAAAAGAATCCAACATCCTTTCATAATAAATGTCTTAAAGAGATCTGTAATAAAGGCAATTTATAGCAGTCCTATAGCCAACATCAAGTTAAATGGTGAGAAACTCAAAGCAATTCCACTAAAATCAGGAGCAAGATAAGGATGTCTGTGCTCTCCATATTTATTTGGTAGTTTTTAGTTAGATCAATAAGAAAACTGAAGGAGATCAAGAGGATACAAATAAAAAAGAAGTCAAAGTATGGTTATTTGTAGATGATATGATAGTATACATAAGTGACCCCAAAAAGTCTATCATGGAACTACTACAGTTGATAAACACATTCAGTGAAGTGGCTGAATACAAGGTTAACTAAAAAAATATCAGTAGACCTCCTATAAACAAACATCAAGTGGGCTGAAAAGAAATTTGTGAAACTATGTCAAACATCAATGGGAGGAGAGGCCCTTGGTCTTGGGAAGGCTTGATGCCCCAATGAAGGGAAATGCCAGGGCAGGGAGGCAGGAGTGGGTGGGTGGGTGGGGGAGCATCCTCATAGAATCGGGAAGGGATGTTGGGATAGCAGGTTTTGGGGGGGGGGGGGACCTGGAAAGAGGATAATATTTGAACTGCAAATAAATAAAATATCCAATTTTTAAAAAGAAAAAAGAAATCTGTGAAACAACATTCTTCATAATAGCCACAAATAACATAAAGTGTCTTGGAGTAACTTTGACCAAGCAAGTGAAAGACTTTCATAATTAAAACTTCAACTCTCTGAAGGAAGAAACTGAAGGTATCTGAAGATAGAAAGATTTCTCATGTTCATGTATCAGGAAGATTAATATAGTGAAAATGGTCATCCTATCAAAAGCAATCTACAGATTTAATACAACCTCCATCAAAAGTCCAACATAATTTTTCAAACATTTAAAGAACAATACTCAACTTCATATAATTATGGAAAATAGAAAATATAGAGTAGCTTAATAATCCTGTACAATAAAAGAACTTCTGGAGATATCATCATCCCTGTTTTCAAGCTATACTACAGAGCTATAGTAATAAAAACTACATAATATTGACATACAAATAGACACATTGATCAATGGAATCAAATTAATGACCCAGTCATAAATTAGCATACCTACTGACATCAGATTTTAATAAAAAAGCCAGAAGTACACAATGGAAAAAAAAGAAGCACTTTCACTAAATGGTACTGGTCTAACTGGATGTCTGTACATAGTGGAATCCAAATATATCCATATCTTTTAAATCACACAAAACTCAAGTCCAAGTGGATCAAAGACCTCAACATAAAACCAGATACATTGAACCTAATAGAATAGAAAGTGGGGAATCTCCTTGAATGCATTGGTATATGAGGCAACTACATGAACAGAACACAATAGCTCAGGCACTAAGATCAACACTAAATAAATGGAATATCATGAAACTGAATGTCTCTGTAAGACAAAAGACACTGTCAATAGAACAAAATTGCAGTCTACAGAATTGAAAAGGGTTTTCACCAACTCCCCATCTGCCAGAGGGATAATATCCAAAATATATAAAGAACTCAAGAACCTAGATACCAACAAGTCAAATAATTTTATTTTAAATTGAGGTATAGATCTAAACAAAAATTTTAATAGAGAAATCCAAAATGGCAAAGAAGTAGCACTTAAAGAAATATTCAAAATCCTTAGCCATAAGGGAAATGCAAATTAAAACTTCTTTAAGATTGCATCTTATACCTATAAAAATAGCTAAGATCAAAATCACAAATGAGAGCTCATGTTGGCAAGAATGTAATATAAGAATAATACCCCTCCATTGTTGGTAGAAGTGCAAACTTGGACAATCACTCTGGAAATCAATATGGAGGCTCCTCAGAAAAATGAAAATCAATCTACCTCAAGACCCAGCAATACCACTCTTAGACATACACCTAAAGGATGCCTCATTCTACTACCAGGACTCTGGAACAACTGTGTTCATAGTAGCTTTATTTCATAATAACCAGAAACTGGAAATTACCTACATGTCCTTCAACCAAAGAATAGATGTTTTTCAATTTTTTTTCTTTTTTTATTGGATTTTTTATTTATTTACATTTCAGATGTTATTCCCTCTTTCCATTTCTCCTCCCTCGAATCCCCCATCCCATCCCCCCTCCTCCCTTTTGCTTTTAAACCATTTTAATTACATGCACATATTAAGGTCAGTTCTAGTTTGAGGGACTA
Source organism: Arvicanthis niloticus (assembly GCF_011762505.2). Classification (NCBI taxonomy): domain Eukaryota; kingdom Metazoa; phylum Chordata; class Mammalia; order Rodentia; family Muridae; genus Arvicanthis; species Arvicanthis niloticus. The sequence goes on from NC_047660.1 coordinate 772,036, forward strand.
GCAATACAATAGATGCAAATAGTCAAGGAACAACCAAAACAATAAACCAAAGTAGTCAAAGAACAAGCAAGGCAATAAACAAAATTCCATGAACACTCCTGTGATCAGTGTTTCTAAGGGCTTATCAAGATGACCAAACTATTGAGCCAACTTTCCTGTCCTAGCCCAAAGTCATTTTCATGTCTGAAGTCTACTTCCTTGTTCTAGCCTAAAATTTAGATTCCTGTCTGAAATTACAAGGAAGTAGGCTTCAGGCAGGAATCTGACATTAGGCTAGAAAAAAGAAATAATTTCAGACAAGAATCTAAATATTAGGCTAGAACAAAGAGTGGATTTAAAATGGAGTAACAAGGAAAATTACTCAGCTGGTAAAAACATTGACATTATGAAATTTGCAGGCAATTGACAGAAAAAAATATTCTGAAAGTGAAGCAATTCAGATCCTGGAAGATAAATGATATGTACTTATTTAAGTAGATATCAGCTGTTAAGTAAAGGATAATCATGCTAAAATTCATAGACACAGATAAACTAAGTAATGAGGACTTTTTTTGCAGTATGCATAGAGCTCCATGGGAAGGGGTAATAGCATAAACTTTGGGAGTATATTGATATGGAGGTGGGAATGGCAACAGACAGGAAAGATCAAGTGTTGGGGCAGAGTGAGAGTACAGAAAAAGATGAATTGAATGGGGGTGGCATTTGGGTCATGATGTGGAAAGGACCCTGAAATTGAGGTTTTCTAGTAATAGGGGATATAGAAACTGAACAAGCCATCTTCTGTAGCCAGGCTAGGCTTCCAGTGATGGGACTGAGACACTAACCCAGATACAAAACTTCAACCTACAATTTGTCCTGTCTGCAAGATGTGCTGGGGTAATGGTGGCACAGAACTTGTAAGAGTGGCCAACCAATGATTGCTTGAAACCCATACCACGAGAGGAAGTCCATGCCTAGTTAGTAAGGAAGTAGAAGCTGGATGGCCCACAGACTTAAGATAGCGTGAGGCATGAGTGGTAAGTAAGTAAGTAAGTAAGTAAGTAAATGAAAAAAGTCAATGAAATGATATCCAATGATATTCTACTGCACTCATAGATTGGTATCTAGCCCAGTCAGAGAGGCTTCATCCAACAATTGATGGGAGCAGATGCACAGATACACGAACGTTAGGCAAAGCTGAGGGAATTCCACTGAAGAGGCTGAGGAAGGACTGTAGTAGACAAAGAAGTTGAGGACACCAGAAAAACATGGTCCACAGAATCAACTAAGCAGGGCTCACAGGTGCTCACAGAACCTGAAATGACAATAAGAGGCCTACATGTGTCTGTGTTAGCACCTTTGCATATATGATATGGTTGTGTAGCTGGTGTTCTTGTGGGTTTTCTAATGTGTAAGTGGGGGCTGTCTCTGACTCTTTTGTCTGTTCTTAGGACCCTTTACCACCTATTGGGTTGCCTTGTCCAGCCTTGATATGAGGGTTTGTTCCTCATATCTTGTTACTTGTTTGGCTTGATATCGTTGGGTAGAGGGTGGCCCTTTTCTGAAGAGAAACAAAAGAAGAGTAGGTTTTGGGGAGGGTATTCTGAAAGGAGAGGAGGAAAAGAAAATGCAGTTGGGATGTACTGTATGAGAGAATAATACACACACACACATACACACACACACACACACACACACACACAAAATAACTGTACTTTTGGTTTTACTGACCCATAATTAATTTGATTTTGAAGCAAATGCATGCCTTGCCAAGTGAACCCATATTTGTAAGTAAATATACTCGTGCATATATATCCAATAATCATTGGGTTGAGATAATTTTATATTATTTAAATTACTAAGAATGTCCACCTACTAAAAATTTAGAGTTATTAAAGTATGTTTCATTGAATTTATATTTTGTTGTTTGGGGCCAAACTATATAAATATGATTATGAACAGGTTTAGATAGATGCTACTGTAGATTATCTAGATTAGTAGAGTTAAACCAGTCTTAGCAAAAAGCTAATGTCTTAATAAAGTGGATGCAATTACCTGATTATACCACATATAAAATTTATCTAAATTTTCTCAAAAACATTTTTGATGTAATAATCTAGGACAAAATCAAAGCAGTAGACAGTCTTTGGAATCTAAACACATGGAATATTTTTAACATAAGATACATTAACTCAACTTTGGAAAATTCAGAGGTACCAAGACATTGAAGGGTTGGGAAGCACAGTCAACACTTTATGACAAACTCAGGAAAGAGACAATCATATTCCCTGACATCCTATTTTCTTTTCTGTGAGGGATGAACTGAGGCTATTTTTGAGTAACGCAAGACCCTTAAATCCTTACCTAGGACTAGAGCCCACTGCCTTTAAAGTCATTAAAAGACTCTAATTCATTTAAAATAGTTTTATCTTATAATGCCAAAGGAATATCAGCAACAAACTTATATGTAAATAATCTGTAGATATTTGAAAGGCTTTTAACAAATACAAAAACTGTATTCTTAGTAAAAGTACCCCATTAGTCCTGGTGAAACAATATGTCATGTAATTTCTAATGCAGTCCACTTAACATGAATCATAAGATTAAATGGTAATACATTCCCACTCTTTGCTACGTATGTGATGATTCTCCTGGACTCTTGCCACTGTCTAATTAGAAAGAAGCCTACTCTGAAAACTCTTTGTACAAGATTGCTCAAAATCATATTTCTGGATCCTGATATTATTCTATTCTGAGTGGCCATTGTCAATTTTGTAGCTGACATTTAAGACAAACTGAAAAAGCAGAACACAATCTGACATTTTCATAATGTATTGTGTGCAAGTGTAAAATGGAAGGAAACCATCAGAGATGGTCTTTTGAACAAGGAAGGTTTTCTTTTTGTCAATTTTAGTTCTGAGAAATCTTCATGGGTTGTGTCTTCAGAACACTGGAAAATAAGTCATTTATGATCACAGATAGGTTCACTGTCCTAGTCAGGCTAATACCTTTTTATCGCTCTCTGTTTTTTTTTTTTTTTTTTTGATATTTGTTGAGTTATACAAAAATTTAGCTATGATAGATATAAATGGTGAAATAACCTATAGTCTGAATTTTTTTTTTTAGTTTCATAAGAAAGGAAAGTTACCTCCAGGAAGAAGTGGTTTGAACAACTTAATCTGTGTACAATAAGAGATACACACTTGGTTAACAGTCTCATTAGCTACCAAACTGAGTGCTTACTCTTTCCTGTGCACATTCAGATTTAAAAGTATTATCTTTCTCCACCATAACTACTGTACATTTCTGTTGAAACAGGGCCATATTTTACATATGTTTAATCCTTTGAACAAACGACTATTTTGTATCCCCTTTAATGATATTTGAGAGGGATATTTTTCATCCCATTAGGCTACAATATGGACTATTGTTAGGACTCATATAAACAATTTGATTATGAATGATTTGAAGATTCACTTTGAAGAAACCATATGTTTATTTATTCTCTTGAAATGGTTGTTTTATTTGGTTATTTAATGTATCCAGATATAAAACATGATAGGAGAAACAAGGATGGTAATAAACTGCTAACTAATATTTTCCTACAAAAAATATTGTATGATTCACATGATTAAGAAATTCTAAAATGTTGTTGGAACTTTTTCCCATCAAAAACTCCACAAAATTAATATGAAATACCACAGGTCATTGTACATTTCAATTTTTTTCTAGATCAATACTATATCTTGATTAAATTAAACTAAAATAATGAATTAAATTGATAAGGTTATTTAATAAATTGAAAATTTAAAATAAAAATATAGTATACCTGCCTATCAAGCTAATTATACAAAAGAATCACAATGTCAGCAACACACATTTTTTTTCTATCTTCCAAAAGTATTTGTATACGTTTAGTTTATGGTATAGTCTCCTACCAGACCTAAGATACCCGCCAGCTCTATTTTCTGATCATCTCATCTGTTCTTCCCAAAACAACTGCCACATCTGCGTACTTCAAATCAACACTCAAACTCTTCTTCCCATGCATCTTCTGATGAATCGGCCTATCTCCATCTTAGCCTTAAAAACCATCTTATAGTAAAGACAAACTAGACTCATTCTTGTTTTCATTAAGCCTCTGTTCCTCAAAGATTTGGTCATGCCAACCCACAGCCTTAAATATAAATGACTCTGTTCTGACTATTCCAGGAACCAGAAACCATACCTTTATTTCAAAAGGTTATTGTGACCAGCTGTTGTTATGACCACGTGTTGTCACCTGTTACAACTACCTTGCAATCATGACTTTGTTTCAAAAAGTTGTAATGACCATCTTGCAACTCTACCTTTGTTTCAAAAGTTTGTTATGATGATGTTGTTAAAATCATCTTGTATGTTCTGCTTCTGTAACCCTGCCTATTTTTCCCACCAAATCCTTCATATGGAAACCCCCTACAGCTGACCTATAAAAACCTTGTTTATCTCATGTCCAATGTGGACTTCTCAACCAGTCTTAGTGGGAGGCAGCCTTTGTACATAAATGTAAAAAGTTTTCATTAATTCATTGCTTACTTTAACTAATATGGCTGTGATGATTAGGGGCAGTGTTATTTCTCCTCAAATTACTTCCTCCCTGGGTTCATCTTTTCCAAAAGGAGATGTTTATTGTTTGTTTTCCCACTGAAACATAAGCAATTTTTGAGAGGAGCTTCATTTTCTGTTTCCTACCTATACCCTCACCTGAGACTTGATATAGATCAAGTGTTGATAAATACTTGTTAAGGAAGGAAGGAATAAAGTACTTGAGGGAACTGTTATAAATGACTAGCAGTGAAATCTATAAATTACCCTCATATAATGTGACTTCTCAAATTGTACTGGAAAATTATCTTACTTCATGTATCCCTCAATTTAATGTCTTCTATCAAATATCATTGTTCTAAATCTCAAATATGATAGTATTGTTAATGTTTCCTGTTTAGCTTTCACTTCTGGCTTCATTAGCAACCCAAATACCAGTGATCTGCCAAATTATCATGGTGCCCAATAAACATTTTTAATAGGTACTAATTTAACCATCATCCTCATCTCCCCACTGAAATATATCATTTTCTAATTTCAAACATCAAAAATGGATCCTATCTACTTCAATAAACCTAGTTAAATTATACCCAGAGTTCTGCATAAGAGGAATTTTAACTAGTTTTTGCTCTCTATAAAGATATGCTTAATCAACTTTGTGTGAAAAAAATTATGGTGAAGAAGTAGTCTCTGTGGACAAAATGACTTTCTTGAGAAAAATAAGCTAACAATATTTTAATAGATTTTTCTATTTTCCTTTTAACAAAATTTATTTTACTTCTATTCACTATTTAATGAGTTGTCATTCCATTACACAACTGAAAGAAACCTTTTCCAGAATTATTAAACAGTTTGTTGTCAACTTTGTTTTTTTCCATATATTGTTAGAAAAATAATATCAGATAGAATTACCATGATGAGTAACACAAATAGTATATACAATGTGGTCCAAGACATGGGTCATGTAGGAGAAATGCCTTTTTGCAATGCCCGCTCTCCAATGCAATAGTATTTATTTCCTGCTCAGGCAACACAATGGTTATTACTGTTCTCCCTGTCCTTCTGTTTTTGAGCTGAAGAACAGTTGTTTTCTGTGATGTACGTTTCTTATGAAGAAATAAAGACAAAGCAGTTTGGGGGAACATTGGAGGCTCCCACAGCTTCTTCTTGGAACTCTCACTCTCTTATTCCACTTATGTTTCCTTGACCAAAACAACTCCCAAAGCTTAGCTTGTTATCTAGTGGGGAAATATTCTCCTTCACTTTTTCCACTTCATATTGTAGTATAAGTCACATAATAAGACATAGGGATAGAAGAAATGGGCACAGGAATAAGATGTACTATCCTAGCTGTTTCAAGAAATTAGCATCAGGGCTAAATAACACATGTACTTTGGGAAAGCTGAACGACAAATAATTTAGGGGTTTCTGCATAACATAAAAACTGTCTTTGTTCTACTTAATTATTCCATGATTATATCCTCAGGCCAAGTAAATATAAAAGTTGATTTAGGAACAAAGTGTCCATGGGTTCAATAGTAGAGTAAGAAAAGCTCAAGCTGTAGTCAGAAATGTGTTACACCATCAAGGACAGTACCCAGCAAGAAATTGCATCTCAGTCTGGTATTCTTGTATTATTCTTTAAAACACAGAACATGGAATCAACTACCATCCTTAGTCCATCAGATGCTACCCACAAAGACCATCATGTAGTATTCTCATCAGCTTCTACCATCTACATTAACCAGGAAGGTTGAAAGGAAAGAACACTCAAATGCTCCAGTTATATCCTCCCATGTCGAAACTCAGAGACCCTGTTGAATACAGAGGTTCAGCATTAGTAGCAATTCTGAACCTGTATTTGAAGTCCATGTGCAGAAGGTTTTGTCCTCAATGTGGTGCTAATAGGAGGTGAGGCCTATGGGATGTCATTAAATCATCAGGTATACCCCTTCAGAAAGGTTGTGAAACTTGTGCCGTGAAACCTGCCTGTTGTTTTTCTCTTTAACTTTCATGCCAAACATGAGCTTTCTTTTGATGAATTATCCTTGATGTTCCCTCCTGGCTCCTCTACCAGATTTCTAAATGAAATGGATCCAACTTATTAGGTAATCACATAACAGTGAGCTAAAATAACATTTTTTTTTTTCTCATCACTATTAGAAAAGCAATTCAAGCTTTTATCACGGGGATGAAAAGTTAAATAATTTTTACTTCTTTCAAAAATCTGTTGGTTTTTGGCTAAACCCTCCAGTTCAGATTAATTTTTAAAGGTGTTGTTATTGAAATTGACAGACATTATTTAGCCTTCAGTATCAACTTAATTTTCACTCATAAACAAATGATTAAAGTTAACAACTAATGTAATATACAAAGCATGATAAAAGTAATTAGTTCTACTTTCAGGATTTGGCTTTCTGTTGCCATCATGTATCTTCTAGGGTCTGTCATAAAATACTGACGTGAAATGCTACCTGATGACAGAAAATCACTCTCAATTGCACTTCCAGGCTCTTCCGTTAATTAATATTCAAACAAAAAACCAAAAGGTAATTTAATTTTAAATGTAAAATTGTCAAACATATAAATACCAACTTTGTTTCATGTTAAAAAATATTTCAGAACTTGTGAACATTAAATATATCACTTCTGTAACTTTTATAAATTTGACTTTTCCATAAACATTATCACTTATTTGAATCTAATGAGCAATTTGACTTTATCAATCTTAAATATCACATTTTTATAGTGATCTGTAATGTGTCTTCCTTAGAGGTGTACACACATGAATAGTGTGCTCAATAACAAAAAGATTTCATGATGAAGCATGAGTGGAGATGATTTTAATTTTGTAAAATGCTTTTGTACCTCAAAAATCTTTTGAAATTTACCAGCATTATTTTCTTGTGGAGTTTCAAAAGACACGTTTATTTTTTTGGCACTTTCCATTAGCAGAACAACATTACATTCCTCATCATGCTAAAAGTAGTTTCAACCTATAGTTGCAACTACTCATAAGCCCTCCAAGTATGTTTCTGTCAGTCTTATATGTTGGCAAACCTTAGAACATAGATGCTGATCAAGTAGATCTAGTCAAAAGAGACAATGATGAACAGGACTGGTACTGAAGTTTCACATGACTGAGTCAAAGCCCCACTGTTTATTACCTATGTAATCTTGGAATTCTATGATTTCTAACTTTTCCTGAGTAAATGTCTCTGTTTACCTCAAGGCCCAGAGAGATATGTGGAAGAAGAGGCAGACAGGTTATAGGATCTAGAATGGTAGTTGTCAAAGGAAATAATGTCTTCCAGACACAAGACTGATACACATGTGAACTCACAGAGACTTCATTAACATGCACAAGACCTTCACAGGTTTAAGCCACAAGGATTCCCAGTAGTGAGAAGGGGCACATATACAGGGGTCCTACTTCCAGCCAAGAAGCTCTCTGAAATTGATATCCATTTGCAAAGGGGAAATCAGTTTTCTCTAATGGAGTCTTGCTGGGTACATTAACCATACTTCAGGCCAGGCCTAATTCCCAGGAGTAGTTGGTCAACAAACAAATAAACAAAATCCATGATTATTTGAGGAGGCATTTTTTAATCATGATTTGTCTTTTTTTTTTTTTTTTTTTTTTTTTTGCCTTTATTTTTAAAGAGGAGGGCAAGACGTTGGGCAGATAAGGAAGTGGGAAGGATCTGGGAGGAGTTGGATATACTCAACATCAAAATATGTCATATGAAAAAAAATAAAATAAAATGATAGTCCTGGCCACACATTTTTTTTCCTTTTTTAAAAATTGGATATTTTATTTACATTTTAGATGTTATCTCCTTACACCATTCCCCTCCCCACCCAGGACCCCTTATCCCACCCCCCTCCCCCTGCTTCTATGAGGATGTGCCCCCTCACACACCCCCACTCCCACCTCCCCACCCTCAAATTCCCCCACACTCAGCATCCAACCTTCATGGGACCAAGGATCTCCTCTCCCACCTATGCCCAACAAGGTCATCCTCCCCTACATATACACCTGGAGCCATAGGTCCCTCCCTATGTGCTCCCAGGCTGGTGGTTTAGACCCTGTGGGCTCTGGTTGGTTGGTATTGTTGCTCTCCTCATGGGACTGCAAACCCTTTAAGCTTTTTCAGTTCCTTCTCTCTAACTTCTCCATTGGGAACCCTTGATCAGTTCAATGGTTAGCTGTGAGCATCCACCTCTGAATATGGCAGACTCTGGCAGACCTCTAAGGAGACAGCTATATCAGGCTCCTGTCAGCATGCACTTCCTGACATCCACATCAGTGTCTACCTTTGGTGATTGCACATGGGATGGATACCTAGGTGGGCTGGTTTCCAGATGGCCCCTCCTTCAGTTTCGGTCCCACACTTTGTCTCCCTATTTGCTCCCTTGAGTAATTTGTTACTCCTTCTAAGAAGGATCGAAGCACACACACTTGGTCTTCCTTCTTCATGAGCTTCATGTGGTCTGTGAGTTGAATGTTGGGTACTGTGAATTTCTGGGCGAATATCCAATTATCAGTGAGGGAATACCATGTGTGCTCAAGAAATTAGACTCCAGAAAACCAAATAATCCTATTAAAAATGGGGTACACAGCTAAACAAAGAATTCTCAACTGAGGAAACTTGAATGGCTGAGAAGCACCTAAAGAAATGTTCAGGATCCTTAGTCATCAGGGAAATGCAAATCAAAACAACCCCCAGATTTCACCTCAAAGCAATCAGAATGGCTAAGATAAAAAACACAGGTGATAGTAGATGCTGGCAAGGATTTGGAGAAAGATGAACACTCCTCCATTGTTGGTGGGATTGCAAGATGGTACAACCACTCTGGAAATCAGTCTGGCAGTTTCTCAGAAAACTGGATAGCATTACCTGAGGACCCAGCTATACCACTCCTGGGCATATACCCAGAAGATGCTCCAACATATAACAAGGACATATGCTCCACTATGTTCATAGCAGCCTTATTTATAATAGCCAGAAGCTGGAAAGAACTCAGATGCCCTTCAACAGAGGAATAGATACAAAAAAAAATGTGGTGCATTTACACAATGGAGTATTACTCAGCTATGAAAAACAATGAATTCGAGAAATTCTTAGGTAAATGGATGAAACGAGAAACTATCATCCTGAGTGAAGAAATCCAATCACAAAAGAGCTCACATTTTTTTTAACATTTTGGGACATTGCAAACTTTACATGAAATTTTTAGAACAATGTGACTAGCACATAGCAAATACCCAACAGAGCTTAGCTCCTGCTTTACTGTGTATAAATAGAGGAAGGTCTGATAAGCTTTCACATACAGTATAGTTATAGAATCACCCATACTCAGGTAATGCATTTCCACAGGAATCAAACCTATCCTCTCATTTGGTAGTGGCCAGCTAGCATTTCATTGAGAACAGTTATATTAAGCTCATTGTAGGAATTTAGAATATTAGGCCCATAATCATATATTTATACTTAAGCAGTTCTTTAATGTTTAAAATCTCTATCAAGAATATCCACTATGTCAGTCTTGGACACAGCATGACCATCATAACTTAGCTTATTTTTGTCACCTTGTGATACTGATCCTCTATTAGACATGATTATTAAATCTACAACCTTTGCTTTGGTAGAACAGGAAAGGTGACTGCCAGGTTGCTATGGCATCACTAGCAGAGGATTCTTGCTTTAAAAATGAATATGCTGCCTTTCACTCTGTGTTTGTCTATTAGCAGCAGCCTGTTAGGCAGACTAGGCTCTGTCTCAGAAGCATCATCTCTTCAGCCAGCTGCTGCTTCTCTCTCTATGATACCTTGCATACAGAACTAGAACTTGCCTTAACATGACAGACAGGATCAACATATGCACATTATTGATGCAAAAAATACCTTTATCAACCCTACAAAATGCAAGTAAACCATTCTATTCTGATCTAAATTGACATTCAGTTCACTTGAAGCCATCTAATGAGGAGGTTCCCTTTCCTTCTGAACAGATACCCTCAAAGAGAATCTGTAGAGTACCATAGCTGGCTGCAGAGACCAGAACTGGAAAGTGAGTCTCTGATACTGTGGTGTCCTGATTAACTGAGTAAAACCAGGAATTTCACAGAAGTAAAGCATAAAGATATGTGTGGTGAGTGAGGGCTAGTCAAAGGAAAGGCACAGATGTGAACCTACCTCTTACACTTGACTTATTCTTCCTCATGTTGCTTTTATACTCAACCCAAGATCACCAGGTAAATTGTGGAAGCCACCCTCAGATCACCCTTTTCAATGGATGATCATTTAATTTAAAGTTATGGGCTTTTAAAATCCTTTCAAGTGAACATTTCAAGGCTCAGAGCCGGGGGAAATAAATAGAACTGTAGTTACTGGAGCATAGAATATAAATGTTCATCTAGGGAGGAATTGTTAGCTAGGGGATGTGATCCAGGAAATAATGGTGTCTGCTTTCACTAAGGGAAGCTGAGCAATTAGGGAAAAAATAACAAAAGCTCTTATTTAAAAATGAAATTAGTCATAGATTGTTGCTAATTAAAACACGCTTAAGTGAAATCTGCCTGTAGGAAGCAGAGGCCTGGGCAGTTAAGTTCTAACAGGACCGCTTTGTTCTCACCCTGTAAAGCCACATCTAGGATGCTTTGGAGGCTCCTCTGAGGCATCGTGTAAAGTCATTACCATAAACAGATATAATGGAGAACATCTTATTATTTTAGGTAGATATGGAAACAGTTTTATATTTATATTTAAAAACAAGATTAAAACATACATGGAAAACTTGGGTATGTACTCCAAATTAAATTTAATCCATTTAAAAATATTTGCAATATGCATATTCACTGCAGTGTTATGATAACCTAACCAAATAAAAAAGCTTGTGTGTTAATTTTGCATGACCAAACCACACATCATCCTTTAAATCCTCATGTGTGGTTGTCAAGCTCATCTGTATCTGATATTTTTTGGTGAACTTATTACTCCTCAGATGAAGTCAACAACACAATGAGCACATATAATTTTATAGGATTGCCATTCACAAAAGTATAGCTTCATTTACCAACCTTTCTTAAAATAACCACAAAATATATCTCTACATGTTGAGAGAAAAGAAAGATAACTGTATACTACATCATTTTTATCAGGAACAGAAAGTAATTTTAGCATAAAAAATGTGAGGTGTGTGTAGTGTGGTGGTATGTTTATAACCCCAGTGCTTGCATGGGGAAGGCATGAGGGTAAGGAGTTCAGGACTAGCCCCAACTTAATAAGTTTTCAGTTAGCCTCGGCTATGAATCATGTTTCAAAAAAAAATCTTGATAAATGAAAGGCTTTATTTTTAGAAATAAGTTATATTATTAGTATAAAAAATGTAAGCAGTAATCTTTGAAATATTCTCATAGTTATTGATTATATACCAATGTTGGCTTGTTTTGTTATAGGATAACAAAGAAATAATTTGTTATAGAAATAATTAACAATACATTACATTACTACCTCTATTTTTCCATTTCTTCTGAATTTTCAGTGATTTATTTTGATTAAAAAATTAAACACACAAAAATTAATTGGAGAATAACATTCAGCTTTATAATAATAGTCATCAGTGATTTACAAAATTAAAGATTATTAATGAATGAAAGCATTGTCTATAAAATACAAGTATAATATACTGTCATTCATACAAAGTAGTATAAATAATGGAAACACCTGCATTACTTTTGGCATTAGCCCACAAGTTCAGAGGAAACACACACACACACACACACACACACACACACACTATTACTACTACTAATAAAGAATTCATATACCCATGTTCATGGTCACTTGTTGAAGGTATACAACTCTTTACTCTGAGAAAAGTGTTTTCTTGGTCCTTAATTCTAGAATTACAAACAGAAAAATCACTATTCATTGGATAAAACTTAAGAGGAACAAACATAAGTAATGATAGTAAAATAGTGTGTGTGTTCAGAATTAAGTATGTGCTCACAGGTTTAGTGGCATCATGGAAGAAAATGAATATTATTATACATACATGTGAAGTTTTTAATCTGTGTATATGTGTACATGTTTGTGTGTATGCATGTGGAGGTCATAGATGAATGTCTTTCTTGATGTCTTTCTCTTTTCCGAGACAGGATCTCAAACTGAATGTGGAGTTTATTGATTGACTAGGTGGGCTGTCTAGCAATCCCTAGGAATTCTCTTTTCTCTACCTCCATAACACTTGGATTCAGACCTACCATACCAAGTTAGGCTATTAGATAGATATGGGATCTGGCTGAGTTCCTTATATTTTCTTAGCAAGCAGTTTATAGAGTTATCACATTATGCCTTTGAAGATTAACTTACATGCATATCAAGAAGATGGCAGCAGATAATCTAAGTAGAAGGAAGTATACATTAGGAACATAGTAGTGATGAAAATAGAAATAAATGGTTGGATTTAGAGAGACGGATGATTTTGAAGATTAGCTGTTGAGAGATGTTCATGATACCACTGCCATGAGATTGATGAGTATTAAATAAGGATTCGTGAGTATAAAATAACCCTTAGTACAGTGCCTAGGACCAAATAAGTACTCATTAAATATTAAGTACTGTTTTCTGAGAAACTGCCAGATTGATTTCCAGAGGGGTTGTACCAGCTTGCAATCTCTACCAGCAATGGAGGAGTGTTCCTCTGTCTCAACATCCTCACCAGAATCTCCTGTCACCTGCGTTCTTGATCTTAGCCATTCTGGATGGTGCAGCCACATGGAATCCCGTGGCCGTTTTGATTTGCATTTCCCTGATGACTAAGGATGTTGAACATTTCTTTAGGTGCTTCTCAGCCATTCTAGTTTCCTCAGTTAAGAATTCTCCATTTAGCTCTTTTCCCCATTTTTTAATTGTTTCCCAGGAGTCTAACTTCTTGAGTTCTTTGTATATATTAGATATTGGACATAGTACTACCTGAGGACCCAGCTATATCACGCCTGAGTATATACCCAGAAGATACCCCACCATGTATTAAGGTTACATGCTCCACTATGTTCATAGTAGCCTTATTTATAATAGCCAGAAGCTGGAAACAACCCAGATGTCCTTCAGCAGAGGAATGGATACAGAAAATGTAGTACCTTTACACAATAGAGTACTAATCAACTATTAAATGCAATGACTTCATGAAATTCACAGGCAAATGAATGGAACTTGAAAATTTAACCCAGTCACAAAAGAACACACAAGGTATGCACTCACTGATAAGTTGATATTAGTCTAAAAACTCTGAATACCCAACATACAATTTACAGACTATTATGAAGCTTAAGAAGAGGGAAGACTAAAGTGTGAATGCTTCAGAGTTTTTTAGAAAAGGGAACAAAATACAGGATGAAATATGAAGGTAAAATGTAGAGCAGAGACAGAAGGAAAGGCCACCCAGAGACTGCCCCACCTGGGGATTCATCCCATATACAGTCGCCAAACCCAGAGGACATTGCAGATGCCAGGAAGTGTTTGCTGACAAGAGCCTGATATGGTTGTCTCCTGAAAGGCTCTGCCAGAGTCTGACAAATATAGAGGCGTATACTTGCAGCCAACCATTGGACTGAGTGCAGGGTCTCCGATGGAGGAGTTGGAAAGGGACTGAAGGAGCCCCATGGGGGGGGGGGGGGAGCAACAGTGTCAACCAGCCAGACTCCCTGGAGCTCCAGGGTACTGGACCACTAAACAAAGAGTAAACATGGAGGGACCCTTGACTTCAGCCAAATATGTGGCAGAGAATGGCCTAGTAGGACATAAGTGGGGAGAGCAGTCTGGTCCTTGGCCTGAGGGTTTTCGATGCCCCAGTGTAGGAAAATGCCTGGGCAGGAAAGCAGGAGTGGATGGGTGGGTGTGGTGGAGAGGCAGGGGGAGGGGAGATAGAATAGGGGGTTCCTGAGGAGAGACCTGGAAAGGGGATAACATTTGAAATGTAAATAAAAAATATCCAATACAAATATTAACAGAAAAACATACATAACTAGGCTTTAATTGTAATTATTAATAAATATGTATATAACACAAGATAGGAGACAAGATAGATGAGCATAATTGGGGTAGGTGGTATGGGATGAGGAACAGTCAGAGGGCAGACAGGGAAGAGGATAAGGACTGGACAGCCAAAAAGGATTAAATAACAATAAAAACATTAATTGAACAAAATTTAATCTATATAAGGAATGTGAAAAATTACCAAATATATTAAAAAACAGTTGAATGAATGTTTTTGTTCTACTTATGAGAAAAATATACAGACAATTTTTCAGATTTGTATATGGCTTAGGAATTAAGAAAAGTCCTAAAATCTACTTATTGAAAAACTGTATTCTTTATGAATATAGAAGTGCATGCTGGCAGGAGCCTGATATAGTTGGCTTCTGAGAGGCTCTGCCAGAGCCTGACAATTACAGAAGGGATGCTCACAGCCAACCACTGGGCTGAGCAAGGGGTCCCCAATGGGGTCCCCATTGGAGGAGTTAGAGAAAGGACTGAAGGGGTTTGCAACCCCATAGAAAGAACAATAATAGCAATCAACCAGACCCCACAGAGCTCCCAGGGACTAAACCACCAACCAAGTAGTACACATGGAGGAACCCATGGCTCCAGCCAAAAATGTAGCAAAGGATGGCCTTTGGCATCAATGGGAGGAGAGGCCCTTAGTCCTATGAAGGCTCGATGCCCCAGTGTAGGGGAATGTGAGGGGGGAGGCAGGAATGGGTGGGTGGGTGGGGAACACCTTCATAGAAGCAGGGGAAGGGGATAGGATAAGGGGCTTTTAGGGAGGAAAACCGGGAAACAGGATAACGTTTGAAAAGTAAATGAAGAAAATATCCAATAAAATAAAAGAAAAAGAAAAAAAGAACTTTTAAATGACATGCTTATTCTTACTATGACCTTTCTTCAGAGTGTCCTTCCCTGACACCATGTCTACAGTGATATTATTTTACTATTATTTCTGTTGTCTTAATTTTATAATTACCACTACACATTTTTAGTTTATGTTATTTATCCAAGATTTTACTCTTCCTCAAGTATTCAAACCTTCTAAATATAGAGAAAGTAATATCTTACTTAGCATATTTTCTGGAAATGAGAGAACATACACCTATTTTGTCTTACAAATAACTATCAGGTCTTTTGTAGTTATCTGACCTATTTTCTATTTTAATGCATCCTGACTACTGAAAAAATAAATATTAAGTACTATTACTTATTAAATATTAAATACAATAGAAAAATTGCACAAAATGTTTGATCATATAACTTCTTATAATGTGTGAAAAAGACTAATTTAATCAACAGTAAGCATCTAGCAAACACCTAGAAATTGTGTAAACAAAGGGAACACAAGAAAACAGAAAACATAAATTCCACCTGTCTGCTTGCATGTCATAGTTATCAACAAATAAACATCTCTTTTCATTTTTCTTTGCTCTATTACTTTGCTGCATACAGTCTCAGTTCTTGACCTGAGGGCACACACCATCTATACTGAAGTCTATGCTGCCGCTGTCTTATTTTTGTCTGATCCAGGATTTGGGGATAAGCTACCTAACTTTCCCTCTTCCTTATTTCAATTATCCTCTCAAACCTTAATTTGTCCTTGCTGACACACTCATTCCCTTTGACTAAGATAAAGATCCACCTTTCCCCATGAGAAGTCCAGAGAATTTTAAAGAATTGAAGCAGCTTTCTTTTTTGTATTATCTTTATTCCAGTGCTTAAAGTCTAGAAGCCTCTTGCTGCCAAGGTGTTATGAAAAGATGGACAAGAGCATTTTAAAATGTGGAAGAAAGATGTTCAAAGGTGGGAACTCATTTCAATGAGTATGCAAGGATCACCTCAGGCTTAGGAAAGATCCTGGCTGGATCAGCTTCCTTATCTCTTTTTAAATGAAAGAAAAATCATTGGGAGTACTCTAGTTCCACATTTTTAAACTAAAAGTTTAGTTTTTTTGTGGACTGTGAAACTAAGACTCAAATTTATGGCTTCATCTTAGTGGAATATCTACAAGCAATTCAGATATGAAGGAGCATTCTATATAACCAACAGAACAGACATGCTGAAGACAAAGGATAAATATTTCAGAATTTAAAAAAAATGTCTTTGACAGACGATAATTTGACAAGTAACTCCACTCCTACACATGTCTGTGACTTGAAAGGATGCCCAAGCTATGGTCAAGTGCTCAGCCTCAGGCTTGATAGTAACATCCCAAATGTCAGGATGTAATGTGTTCACAGCTATAGATGGACCCCACCTGGAACAGGAACAGAGAAAGCCTGATGAACATCACCTGTTCCACTTTGACAGATGCTTGTCTTACTGTTCTGCTGAAATGTCAGTAACAGTTAACATAGAGAAAGTCATTCTTCTATACTTTGGGTACATCCTTAGGTATTTAAAGGCATTTTTCTCACCATTGTAACAAAATACATAATAGTAGAAAATTATAAGGAGGCAGAGTTATTTTGACCCATAGTTTCAGTCCATCACAGTGGGGAAAACTTGGTAGAGATTTTTAGCAACTGAAGCATACAGAGGAAGCTCCCCTCATATTGTTAGATCAGGAAAGGTGGTTGTAATGGAAATGTGTTTGGGTTATTAGCCTTAAAACTATCTTCAGAGTCCACTTTTGCCCACCATGCATCACACGAGCAAGTTCTAGAGCAAGCAGCATCACCAGTCTGAACCTGTTATTCAAGCACAGGAGCATGTGGAGGAAATTGCACATTCAAATCACAACTTGTAGATAAGGGGAAGATATGTGCTCAGACATGTGCAATACAGAATTACAGAGAGAAGAAAATTCCCACAATGTAGAGATCTTATAATTATGTTCATGGGCAATTTAAATAAAATAATACATCCAATGATGGACTAATAATGCATATTATTCTTGGTCAAAATACCTTAAGATGAAACCATTAAAAACAATGTTCATCATGATTATATTACAGCATCCAGTAAGTAAAAATGTAAGATATAAAGTAGTGTTTAAAAACTAGTTTCCATTATTTTAGAATAATTCAAGGAGAAAATCAAGATGAAATTTACACCCCAGTTAATCTCTGTATGTATTCTTGGATATTTAATATTAATAGTAAAAGGGAGTAATCTTATCAACACTGCTCTTTTTCATAATTATATAAAATTCAAAATATACAGTTTATTAAAAAAGAAATTCTGTTTATATTCTGGTGATTATATCAAAGATTGATTCTAAAGGTCACTGTACTTGTCTCCTGTTATTACAATCTTTATGACAAGGCAATTTAAATGTACTATCTTTAATTTTCCAAAGTAGAAGGTTAAACTGGTCTCAGTGGAACCCGTGGTCTCAGTTGAGGTAACATTACCACCTAAAAAAGCTTGTATCTGCTCTGGAAATCAGGGGGTGAATCTGGATCCTTATTTTATTTTATTAATTGTGTGGTGAGTGGGTTTTCATAACCTCTCAGCATGTGCCGAAGTCAAAGTCTTCCTGGTGTCTTCTATATCATGGCTAGTCTTTCTCCTTCTAGACAGGGTCTCTCATTGAATCTAGACTAGACTAGCTGCCAGCAAGCTTCTTCTATCCTCCTGTCCTCTCGACCCTGCAACTCTTCATATGAGGGTCAGGATTTGAACTCATGCTTCTACAGCAATTCTTACCCACCACTGCAGCCTTTGATTTCTTGCTTTTCAAACTTGACATTTCTTTGTTCTTTAGCTGTAAGTCTAAGAAGGCAGTAAGATAAGGTTAAGATACTTTTCATGTTGTCATTCTGAGTCTTCTTTTATACTTTTCTATATATGTAGACCCTTGTGATTATATTGGGCCCTTTTTATAATCCAGTATAACCTCTTGATTGACAATCACAGTTGTTCCCTGTCATGTAATTCAATATATTGCACATTCTAAAGAGAGGGACACAGGAATATTTAGATAGCTATTATTCTTTTTACCACAATCATTAAGGATTGAACTTTGATTAATTCCTTTTTTAATATAATCCTTTGCCTATAAATCTGATAACAAGATACAAACCATCTTCTTTACACCAAAGGGAAGTGTGCTCTACATGTGATTAAAGATTCTCAAGAACAGTATAATTCCAGTGAACTTCCAAATAATATGAACCATTTTATGCTCAGAGGAGTTCTTTGAAATCACGTGATCTTACAACTAACTGCTCAGACACAACTGCTAGAGAAAGAGAACTTAGGACTTCACTATTCCTCAGTTTAGGCACAATTTATTAATTCAAAATTGATTACTTGGTCCAAGTTTTCCAAATCAATGTTTTCCACTAAATTCATTTTAGGTTTTACTTTCCTTCTTTAAGCTCCCATGGAAGAACCTCTTCCCTGTCTTAGAAAACTTAACCTGAAGATTTGTTAAATTCTCCTTCTTATAGAAATACCCATATGTAGCAAGCCAAGGTAAAATCAAACTGATGATAAAGTAGAAACATGTGTGCCACAGTTGAGTATTTGCACATTTGAATAAATGCATGATAGAAGAACTAGAGAGAAGGACTGTAAGTTATTTATATCCCTCTTCGTTTATGTGTCTGATGAGTAACACAGATCATTTGTTTGTTTATGGTCACCTCAGTTGGAATTCTTCACTTTCATTCTGAACTACAGTAGATGCTGTGTAATTTTGTATGTACCAAGGATTGTAATTAATAACAATTAAAAATACAACCAAGAAAGGTAGTTCCTTCAGGCTACAATCAAAGAACAATTTGTTAGATGTCCAAAATGGGACTTCTTTTTAGTATAATCTGGTAACATCAAAGCCTCATGCATTTTATTATCTTAATGAAAGCCTCCTTGATGCGCTCTATATGTATCAGACACAGAATATTATTCCCTTTGCTGTCACCACTTTACGGCATAGAAATGAAACCCTTGGCTTCAATAAGAAAGTATAAGAAATATATGTATAAAGTATAAAGAGGTATAATAATAATAACCCAAATTATATTTCCAAGAATGTTGCTGAGAAATCCTGTTGACATCTTTTATTGCCATTGCAATAAATTGTATCAAATAAATGCATAAGTAAATGAATACAAGTTGAACAAGTAAGTATAAGCTCAGAAGGTAGCCTATGAATTAACTAACAACATAATGCTGGTTCATAACCCATGAGTCTGTCTGTACTTTTATTGCCTGAGGTTATATGTCTATTAGAAACTATATTTAATTTGGAATGCCCCACCTATTTCCAAGATTTCTGAAACATACTGTAGCCAAAGATAAAGCACTAATAATACAGTTTAAATTGATTAGAAATAAGTTTATAAAATAGGTAACTATATAGTTATATAAGTATATAAAACACCAATTATTTTATTATTTAATGTGTATACTTTAAATAAAATTGTTTATTTTTATCATACAAATTAAATCTCAATCCCTTCCTCGTTCTTATTTTCTTAGCATCTTTAAAATATCAAGTTATATTCATGTGAGTATCCAAAACTTAAAGTTTTAGTAATGAGAAGCACAACTCTTCTTACAGGTGAGAATGACACTGGAAACCATAGAGAATAGGGAAATTTCTTCTCCAAGAACAGACCAGAAATTGACTTGTTTCTTCTACCTGAAACTTTATGGTAGCTCCAATTATTTGAATAAAAGTAAAGCCCTATATGTATCAGGATATATAATCAAATAACCCGTGACTTACTCTATGTTTTCAATCTAACACTGAATCTTGTGCTGATATTTTTAAAAGAGAGGATCAAAACATATCTACAAATGTAGAATTTATAAGGTATTTCTAAAATTACTTGTTATTTGGATAATTTACTCATTTAGTTCATAATCAATATGATAAAATTAGAACTTACCTATCTCAAAATATGTTCCTTCAAAATTTGGGGGGATACTGAAGTATTTACATTCATGCTGTGTTCTCAAAATCATTTACCTTTGAATGACATTAAGGGTCCTTTCACAATCAGTAAAATAAAACCATGGGCTCTTTTTTCTATAAAAATACTGGAAAGTATGTATGATATATATGTTTCATGTTTAAGCAGCTTACATTCCTGGTTCATATTTTTTAATGTTGCATGAATTCAACTATTTAAGTATCTTTGATATAGGATGTAAAAAAAAATCTTTATCACAATACAAATTACTGTGCCAAAGAAATCATCTCACAGATCAACAGACAGGAAAATATTCATGAAGACTCAAATCAAAAATAAAGGTTTGAGCAATTAAAGATAATGAAAAGGCAATTTCCTGAAATATGCACCTTTGGCATGCATGTCCAGATGTTTGATAATCACCCTGGAATCTGTTTTAAGATGTAGAATTCTAGTCTTCCCTTTTTTTTTTTTGGTCAACACTGGGTTCCATTCCAGTATATGCCTTTACTGATTATATAAATATTTCTTTGTCCTCCAGTACCTTATGATGAAATATAAAAATTATCTTTCTGCTCCCTCCAAAGATAAATCTACGAATTGTCCAAACCTGCCATACCTGCTCTCTCAATCCTCCAGGCAGTGATTGTTATCTTCCTCAGCACAATAGCCTGGGATTCTCATACCCATCAGATTATAGTCTACTGATGAGAATGATGATGATGATGATGATGATGATGATGATGATGATGATGAGTGCATGTTCTGTGCTGTGCCTAATGCAACTTTACTTATTGTATAAATTATTTGAGCTGCGTTGAGAACTGAATGTGAAATGTCCTCCACAGATCCATGTGTTGGAACAACTTGTGCATACTGAGTGGTGCTGTTAGAGAAGGTTGTAAAAGCCTTTAAAAGTTGTAGCCTGGCTAAAGGAAGTATACAGGAAACCAGCAGCTACAGGAAACCAGGTTCACCTGAGAGGACGCCTGGGAATGAATCGGAATGGAGGGTGAAGAAAACGTGGGGCCAAGACAAAGTATTCTGATCAAGGCCCTAAGTTTAACATTTTGTTTTCACATATAAAGAAGAAGCCCTGCCCCCCAGAGTCTCTTCTTGGTTCAGCCCAGGGGCTGGGTAAGGAGATAGCAGTCTGGAAGGTGTCAAGGCTAGCTCAGCAGGCAGTCCATTCTTCTTAGCTCCGTAGCAGACTCCAGGGCCTGAGGCTGGCAAGGCAATGCCTCTCCTAGGTCCTACTGTTGTTTGGTCTATTGTGGTAAAAGACTCACAGGCCTACCCAGGCCTGGGGGAAGGGCACAACCAGGAGTAGACTTTGAGGTGTTATACCCCTGTTCACTTCCTGTTCTCTCTCTACTTCTAGGTTGGCCATACAATGTAATATACCCCTACCTCATGTTCCTGCCACCGTGCCATCTCATCAATAATGGGCTGTATTCCCACAGAACTGTGAATCAAAACAAACCTTTTCTCATTTGTGGTCTTTGTCACTAAGTATATTTTATTATAGCAATAGTAAAGTACCTAAGGAAAGACTGGGTGGTTTAACAACAAAAAAGGAAGTTGAAGCATGTTCAAAATTGTAACAAAGGGACACATATTTCCTAGCTAAGAAATGGCATTTTGTTGATATGTCTTCATGTGTAAGAATGTCCAGCTATCACATTAGAACCTTTTTATATATGAGCACTAATGTCATTTACAAGGAGTCTACTACTGTGACTTAACCACCTTAGAAAGGTCCATATCCAGAGACCATCATCTGGGCAGCTGAGTTTGAACACATGAGTCAGTTGGGGCAGAGATAATCATTCAGACAACAGCTAAGCACAGTCACTCAGTACAGAAATTAGCACACAGTAAATTAGAAATTCGTACTCCTTTTGCAAATACCTGGGGAAGATATAGGCTTGATTTCCACTATGTAAGTTGTTGAATATATCTTCCGTAAGATGTATGCCTACTCTAGACTTTAGAATGCCATCTTAGATTGTCATAGAAAATGTAATTAGTTAAGGACATAGAGAGGAACAGGCATGGATTTAGTGTGGTCTATAAATCCTATGATAGTGTCTCTATAGTAAGGAGGAGAAAGGGCTTGGGAAAGAGACTTGTACCAAAATGGGCATGGAAAGCAACCCAGTAACAACAAAGATTTAAGTTAGAATAATTCTGCCGTCCTTCAAGGAACATCAGGAGCCAACTCAAGCTAGAAAAAGAAAGGAAAGAAGGCAGCTATTTCATTTTACTTTGTATAAGGACTGGGTACTCTTAATTTCAGATTCACCATTTCTAGAATTCTGAGACAAGAAATTTCTGTTCCTGTTATCGGATGTGTTTCTCCTTATTTCAGCATCTCTAGGAATGGCTCATAGAAGTGAGCTGGGGTAGACCATAAGCAGTAAACTGCAACTAAGAGGAAAGAGGGTACCCTGGAGATAGATAAGTCTAGGAGACCATAAGCATGGGGAAGGTTTCTGGAAAGGCTTCTAAGGACAAGCAGGGCTCCTCAAGATACTCTCTTCCTTGCACTAGTCCCATGTAGCCTTTGAACAATGTGCCATGACACCACTGCTAACCCAAAGTAGGTTAACTGCTCCCATGAGCATGGGGATCACTTCTCAGTAGTGTCTCATGCTGTCTACAAAAAAACCACACTAAAAAATAGCTATGAAGCTGACACACCCTTAGGCAAGCAGCTAATCAAATGCAGAGGGTGGGCAGGGAACATCCCTAAGTAGATTGTTGTATTTGGCTAGTCATATCTTTGACTAAATAATGGAGAATGTGTTCAGTCAGAATTATCCACAAAACCTCAGGTTTATTAACAAAAAGAAATCATGTCCTTATTAGCAACTTGAGAAAATTTATAGAGAGGAAACAATACAGAAACAGACATCAGCTTATGAGTGTGTACAGAAAAAAACAGAATATTACTAATAAATACTACCATAGATTTTTCATCAACCACATACTTCTTTTGTTCTATAATTACCTCCGGAAAAAATCCAATATTTTTTTTTCTGGCAAAACAAACAAAGAAAAAACAATCTATCAGTTCAATTATCTTCTATTTGAGCAAACTATCATTACCCTGTATGTTTGTGGTCAGGATTAGAATGTGACTGGCTATTCATTGTTTAAGATTCTCCTTGTGTTGATATGTCTCTGTCTCTCTGTGTTTCTGTCTCTGCCCCCTTTTTTTCTTTCCCATTCCCCTGACTCAATTTTTCTACATATTCAATGAATCATGAGAAAAAATCCCAGAAGATGTTAAAGTCCTGTGCAACATTTAAGCAATTGCTTAAGTCCCACCAGCTCAATCTAAAGTAGGGCAAACACTTCAGCACCACCCTGTGCAGCCAGTTTGTTCCCACTACATAACTCTGCAGAGCCACAATTCTTAATAGAGGTGCATAGTACAGTCACCAAGGGAACTATAAAAGTCCTCGATGAACAGAAAGCACAACAGACCTGGCAAACTGGCCAGAAACTTGGCCCTGGCATCTTAAGGGTACTTCTACAAAGACAGATGCCACATTCTTTATGAAATTTCTTCAGACAAAAATCCTCAACACTTAGAAATCTTCCAGAAAGTTTCTATCACTTGAGTCTGAATTCTTTGCAAAACATCTTTTGTTTTATCCCCTGGTCATCTCCTTTTCTTTCTCCATTGGTCCTCTTTAGATAGGGCTTGATAGCCCTTTCTAGAGTGGTCACCTAACTTTACTATGTTCATTCTGTCAAGTAATCTAGATTAGCTTCAATTATTTGCTTTTTGTTTGATTTTTCTTGCATGATATACACTAGACATCTATGACATTAGTTGCCATACATGTTTTTCTCTACTTAGTGCCTCATATAGTAGGACACTAATAAACATATGATGGCTGGAAAAATAAGTGAATGAAAAAATATGGATCTTCTTTCCTATAAATTCTATGTCCTTGAGATCATGGGTGAATCCTGTACTTGCACAATTGCACCTTATAATTTTAATATTGGTTTGAAGTTTACAAAGAAATTTCATGGGAATTTTTTAATTGTAGCTACAACATCACTTAAAGGAAATGAAACACCTGTTAATAGAATACTATTTTGAAAGAGAAAAAAATTGAGGTCCTCCAATACCAAAAATGAAAAACAATCTGTCTAGGGTCACACAAACAATAGGTCGTAGAGGACAAATACTCTTAGAGGGCACCATAGTGCCCAGCATCCTTTTCCCACATTCTTGCCACCTTTGAAGTAAACACCATTAGGACTGTAAGCAGTTTGTGTAGGTTATACACTTCCTATGGAGGAAAGATATAATACTAGTAGTTTGATCTTGTTTGTTTGTTTGTTTTACCCAAATTGAAAATAGACTTCTGCAGACAATGTTTACAGGATTTACAGGTAAGAAGCTGGAGTCACTACTATTAGTGAGCAGAATAATGGCATTGTCAGGATACACTGTATCATACCCCATGCAATTTTATAATTCTTCCAAAATCTTACTTGCTAGTAAGCATGTCCTGAAGACCTAAATCCCTCTGGACTTATCTCTTTATGTAATAAAATTATCTGAAGGAAAGTGTCTGGACAGGAGCATGAATTATGTCACTTGAGTTTTGTGGTTGTCTCTTCTATATTTACAATAAACTATACTTAAGAGTATAAGTTCTGAGATTCTGTCTTCTCATCACAATGAAAATGCTTACTCACATTAACCACACACAGCCTTCCTGCAGTATATCTGGAGGCAGCAGCTTAAGAAACTTTTCAAGGTACCAGTGCAGATTATTTTTTCATCTCACATTCTCAAGACCATCATTTGCTATCATACAATGCAGACTTTTGAGTGGAAACCTGACAAAGCTGTTAATGTGCTTGTCAAAGACTGCTAGGACCTTGGGATGCTTGTTGTTTCATCTCTGGGACTAAGCCTTACAAGTCTGGCTGCTGCACTATGTCAGATCATTTGGTATTATTTACCAGAACCCACATGGCATGAATATTATGAATAGTAATGAGGCTAAAATTCTTTAAAATCTTAAATAGGAAGCCAATTCCCTCTTCCTCCAAATAAAAGACACCACATGATAAATAAATATGGAAAAGCAAAGTCTCGTGTATCTTGTTACATTCCAAATGAAAGGGTGTTACATAAAAGAACGCATTACTCCCAACCCAAAACAAATACTTGGTAAAAGGCAGAGACTAGAAGCCCATGTGCCTGAGACACATCCAAGGGCAGAGGGGCGAAGGACAAAGGATGGTTGTGAGCTCTCAGTCCTTCTATCTGGCTATGCAAGTCCAGACTTGGAGCTAACTTTGAACATCAGCAAGAAGTAGCATCAATGGGAACAGTAATACAATCTAGGTGTCCAAAGATGAGAGCACAGAACTAAGCTCACATACAGCATAGAATAGTAAAGAACAAGAAAAGCTAGCATATGGGCCAACATAAGCTCATGGTTTGATAAGTTTGTACTTCTCTCAAGGAAGATCCAGAGTAAATTACAGGCAGCTCAATCTAAGTATCTCACACAAAGGAAAGATTCTTTGGCTTCCTATTTAAGATTTCAAATAATTTTAGCCTCATTACTATTCATAATTTTTATGTCATGTGGATTCTGCTAAATAATACCAAATGGTCTGGCATAGTGCATCAGCAAGACTTGTAAGGGTTGGTTAGTCACAGAGATAAAAACAGCATCCCAGAGACAAAACATATTGGAGATGTTATCATCTATATGTACGTAGGTCTCTCAAAATATTAATCTGACTTCTAATAAACAGCTGCTGTTTCTTCTTTGTGTGTGTATATATATGTGTGTGTTTGCATGTGTTTATATGTGTATGTGTACCTATTGCTTAAATATATGGCCTTGTATATTCTAGGCAAGTATACTACACATTCCCAGTTCCTTTCTTTAAAAATTATTTTTAATTTACTTATATTTTAAAAATAGACCTTTACTAACTTGCTCAGCAAGACCTTCAAGTTGCTCTAAAGTCAGATAGGTCTTGAATCTGGGATTCTTCTGCCTCAACCTGCTAAACAGCTGTGACTAACATACATGTACCACCTAGCTAATAGTTGTCATATTAATACACTGATTATATTGTATGTGCTTTTTTCACATACCTGTCGACAGACAGGATGATATAATTTAAAATATAGGAAGGAAGAAGAGGAGCTAATTAAATTGTGTTGTTTGTGGATGGATTTGCACATTGATAGCCTGAGTGATTTTTGGTATTTTAATAATGATATAATAAATGGGAATCTTGGTGTTTCAATGTCAACATTAAAACTAAATCACAATGTGAAGTTTTTTTTAATAGCAAGACTCTAAGAAAATTTAATGGACCTCTAGATAGTATGAGAATATGGTCTCATATACTACAAACTTGTTATTTCTGATTCATCTTCAAAGAGAGCTCTACATAGCCTGGACTTACATAGCTAGCCAGAGGGACTGAGCACATACATAGAACACACACACACACACTAGACAGAGGGAGACAAAGGGGAAGGAGAGAGAGAGAGAGAGAGAGAGAGAGAGAGAGAGAGAGAGAGAGAGGGAGGGAGGGAGGGAGGGAAGGGGGGGGAGGGAGGGAGGGAGAGAGAGAGAGAGAGAGAGAGAGAGAGAGAGAGAGAGAGAGAGAGAGAGAGAGGCCAGAAAGAGAATAGGGAGAAGTGAGAGAGGAAGAGAGAGAAGGGGAAATGGACAAAAGACAGAGAGCTTTATACAGTGAGCCTTGCTTTCTTTGCCTCCAATCTGTCAGAACATAGGTAATATTCTCTCTTTTATCTGAAGTCATATTGAAGTCAGATTTCTGCTTTTTTCTTGTTTGTTGTTTGGTTGGTAATATGTGTATTTATTTTGTGTGTTTGACTCAGGGAAATTGATTGTGGACAGAGGTCATAGAACAACCTGATGCAGTAACATCTCTTTGCACCAGGAACTACTGGTCATTGATGAGTGCTTGGCAAGTATTTTCTTCAGTGATGCAGCCACTGAGAGGCTAGCCATGCTCTAGCAGATTGTTTCCAATCAGGAAGACAGGAGTGTTTAAAAAGATAGAAAATCTAGGCAGTGGTGGTGCACGCCTTTAATCCCAGCACTTGGGAGGCAAAGGCAGGCGGATTTCTGAGTTTGAAGCCAGCCTGGTCTACAGAGTGAGTTCCAGGACAGCCAGGGCTACACAGAGAAACCCTGTCTCAAAGAAAAAAAAGAAAAGAAAAAACAGAGAGCCAGTACATGATGTCTGGAGGAAAAAAAATGACTGGGATGATAAGAGAGGGCTTAAGATGCATGTATGAATATTAACTAAAATATTAAAAATACCTTAATTTCCTTCAATACTTGTGTTTATCATTATTATTTGTTATTTATCACAAAACACCAACACAGGGCAATGTAATTGTCCTATAGAGGACTACACAGGAATTATTTCAGCTTTTATAAGCCACATGGTTTCTGTGCCAACTACTGAAGTTTACGGTAAAGAGGTAGTAGCTCATATAAACAAGATGATGACTGTTTTCAATAAACCTTTCTCTACATAGTATAATCTTAACCCCCTAGATCTCATTGCCTTACTCATGGCTTAGGTAATAAATAAAAAGTCAGGTAATCAATAAATGCTAGATTGATTTGATTTGCAAGCAATAAAACTGAACATATGATTCATCTACAGCCTATGTTATAGACTACAGGGTCTATTGAATTTTTTAATTTATTTTGCAAACCCAACACAGAGCCTGGGCTATTAATTTTTAATAACATCATGTGTATCGAAGGAAGAAAGTCATAGGGTTCTGACTGGCTGGATGACCTAAAGCTTAGACAAAGAGATGGCACTCTGCCCCAATGATTTTTCTATTAAAAAGAACATATACTGGGGCTGGAATGTCCTCAAGAGCATGACTGATAATCAGATGAGATTTTACCCACTGAAAACAGCTAGCTTTGCCCATTTATACTAAATAAAATATAAAAAACAACTTCCGGAGAACCACAATCAAGGCCCTATTATGATTTTGGTGTTTTCCTACACATAAATATTTAAATACAGTAACAGAGTGGTTCTGGCTGTTACATGTTTCATTTTAAGCTTGCTTAAAGAAATTGGAATTGGATTACTGTCCAATTTTCTATTCCCATTTCAAATAAGTTTTGACAGTATTTGCTACAGTCTTCCCTAAAAAAATTTTCTTAGCCAGAGGATTTCACGGGTTTTCAATTTACCACATGAAAATGATTTGAAATGCAATAAAAATATCTATTTATTTGGATCAATTTCTATCTTTGGTACAAAATATTCTGTCGTCATAGATAAAACATTTAAACAAGATTAGTGGTTAGAACTCTTACAGAAAAAAAAACATTCAGTGTGTCTGAGTTGGCAGTGGTACAATTTTAGGGGATGTGGATTAAGAAAATCTCAGGTAATTAAAAATACTATGTTTGATATTTGTCTAGTAAAGTATTTGTGATGGCTAATACTCATTGTCCAGTTAACTCGGGGTCATCCAGGAGATAGGTGAGCCACACTGATTAATCTGTCTGTAAGGGTGTTTCCAAGAAAAAAATCAGGGAAGATATGTCCCAAATATCATCCATTCTGTGGGCTGAGCTGGTAATAAAAGGGAGAAAGAATAAGGCTGGCTTAACTCCAGTTTTCACTTTTACAACTTCCTGAATGCTGTGAGCTGCGTGGCTCTGCTGTGACATCTCTCTATGATAGATTGAGCTCTTAGCATAAACTCATCCTCTTTAAGTTCTTTCTGTCCAACATTTTTGTCAGAGACCTATTACAATGTTTACACTATGTTTAAACCATAAAAATGTACTTCCTAATATCTTCTTTTCTTTTCTATTGCTTAAAAGAGGCAAAAACAAGATAAAAAAAAATATAAGGGATAAAGAATATAAGTATTTTTCATCTAGCAAGGGGGTCCCTGAATAAATACTTTATCTTGTATTCAACATGGATCTTTTCTAATCTTTTTAGCACTTCATTTTCAGGGACATACATTATGCCTTCGTTTTAATAAATGACACTTTATAATATGACTGAGAGACCCAATAATGGAGTCATCAGACCTTTCAAATAGACTACCACTTATGGGCACCTTCACCTGTGTCCATCTGTATAAGATTATACAGCATCCAAAAATAAATTCACATACTTTTTGAAAACATAGGAAGAAGGCTTACCATATCTTCCACAGTTTTTTAGGGCTTAATATTTTCCTTTCTGGGGTATTCTTAATCATGTTACAATATATAACTATTATATTCCCAAAGTTTCATTAAATATAGGACACATGCATACCTTAAAGCTTGCTAATGAGTTCTTCTGGGTACAGAGAAAGAAATAATGAATAGGCTTCTCTCTGCCTGGAGACCATAGAATGTAACAGACCAATGGTAACAGAGCACATAAAACACAAAATAGTATCACAAGTTCAGTGTGCTCAGCATTGCACAGAAACTCAGGTAGTTCACAATTGATTTATCATCATCATCACCACTACCACCACCACCATCATCATCATCAACATCTTCCTCTTCATCATCATCATGTTCCTTATGAGTCCAGATTTTGCCATCTGATCTCAGTCACCACTCCCCTTTCATTTCTTATCCATTGGTGAACACTGAGAGTGTTAAATACAGAACCATTTCTCCAGGAAAAGCAGAGCTAAGAAGTTTATTTGTCAGAACTGTTTCTTCTTCATCCTTAACTAAAGTTCATTGAGATTAGATTTGAAATGGCACCATTTAGTGCCTGCTATTCCAGTGTTCCTAAGCACTTGCTTGCACGTCAGCATTTCAGGGCACTCAAATGGAATAAACTGGGCCCTATTTGCTCTCTTTAAAAGTTCTGGCAGAAACACAACTGAGCCTTTGTCACTTGACTCTCAGGAACACCCTACTGGAGTTAACTTACAGCATCATAATTAAGCAACAGAGTAAATATAATCAAAGACACTACATGTGGTATGCTGCTTAACTGAAAATGTTTGGAGGATTTCTAATATTGTAACTTTCCGTTTCAAATAAATAACACATCTCTAAACATGGATTTTCAAAGGAATGATTCAATGGTCTTCAAGCCACATGACATACAAATTGCATAAGGTAAAAAAAAAAAGATATTTTATGGGTGCTACTGTGATAAATGAAGCAAGAAAATTTGAAGCTGTGATTTGCTGGTAAAAGGGAGATAAATTATGACTTCAATTGAAAAAATCTACAGATGGTCAGAATGTGACATGCTATTATTCTTTGAAATGTGTTCCCTTGGTAGGAAAATTGAAAAACACTTGATTAATTCATTAATTAAAGTATGCTAATTGATAAAAATGAGGATACCATTTCCATTTTCTAGATGATAAAATGTGAAATAAAATAACTAGTTTCCACATGCCATTTTTCTTACATGTTGCACCATTGCAGATAGAGTTATGTGTTTATGAATGCCCCAGGAACTAAGACAGAAAAATTTTAACAACAATTCTACTGAAAGAGAACCAAAGA
Source organism: Arvicanthis niloticus (assembly GCF_011762505.2). Lineage (NCBI taxonomy): Eukaryota > Metazoa > Chordata > Mammalia > Rodentia > Muridae > Arvicanthis > Arvicanthis niloticus. Next base: position 803,079 of record NC_047660.1, read on the forward strand.
GCAAGGAATCCAGGCAGAATGCACAAGGGACAGAGATACAAGGACGATTTGCTGGTGACGACCAAAGACAGCAGACACTGCAGACACACTGTGAATAGTAATGCCCAGAGATAGATAATTTATTTTGATGGTTATAGAAGACAATACGAGGAATTTGATAGATGGTGGAAGTGTATAATGCAAACAGCAAAATACATGAGAAAGAGCTTTCTAAATTACCTTGATTGGTGGGCAAGAAGATTCTTTCTTATGTTCCCAGTAGGAAAGCAGATTAGTGCAATTTTTCTAGAGAATATAAATTGTTTGGCCATATTTTTACTCAAAGGACTTAAACTATTTTCATTCTTTATCCCACATCTAAGAAGTAGAACTAAGGATTTTTGTGCATGTTCTGCTTCAAGAGTGAAATTTATGGCATCAGATAGAATAAACAGCCACAATATTTATAAAAGCAATTATTTTGCTACAACCAAAAATCATGTACAACCAGATAATGTACTACTGTGTAGGCAGACAATAATTTTCAAGATTATCACTATAACAAAAACACATATAGTGTGTGCATTGTTTAGCAAATTTACATGGTGAAGAATTAAGCTATTTAAAACAATAGCTCTGGAGTTCAGAGCACTTCATTAAAAGGTTACATTGACACCCACAGGCCTGGAACTTACCATATAAACAAGCTATATATATATATATATATATATATATATATATATATATATATATATATATATATACTGCATAAAAATAAAAACAGTTCAAATTTCACTTCACTTATTTTCAATCAGAATAGCCATATTACTCACAATTTCATTTTGTTTTAGGGAAGTTACATTGAAAATGCATTTAACACAGGCTTTTTATTTATTTTTTGTTTGTTTTACCACTTTTTCTATTCAAGGAAATTCACTTAATTGTATTTATTTTGATTTAGATGTTGTTCTTTATAACACATATAAAGTTAAAAACCTTACTCATTTGAACATCCATGTGTTTAGGTATATGTGAAATTTTGTTATTATTACTTATTTATTTTGGACTAGTTGTAATCCTTAAAGTTTGATTGGAGAAAACTGTATGAAATAGGAGTTTTAATACAATAACCAATGTGCCTTAAATATAAGTTATTTAAACAAGTGGAGTTTTCATCCACATCCACCATACAGAGCTGATGGCTGAATACTGTCACTCTGACCCAAACCAAGAGACCAGAATCTCTCTAGCACATCAGCAGGAAGGAAGAAATGGCAAATCTTTTCAATGCCTCTCTAAGCTTCTGCTTAGAAGGAGTTGTGGATGTAAGGAAGTGTATGCTGACATAAGCCTGATAAACCTGTCTCCTGAGGTTCTGCCAGAGCCTGACATATACAAAGGCAGATGCTAGCAGCTAACCATTGAACTGATTATGGGGTCACCAATGGAGGAGTTAGAGAGAAGACTGAAGGAGTCAAAGAGGCTTGCGGCTGCATGGGGAGAGCAACAATACCAACCAACCAGAGCGCTCAGGGTCTAAACAGCTAGCCTAGAAACACACATGGAGGGACCCATGGCTCCAGCTATATATGTAGTGGAGGATGGACTTGTCTGGCATCAGTGGGCTAGGAGGTCCTTGGTCCCTGAAGGCTGGATGCCCCAGTGAGGGGGAATTTGAGGGTGGGGAGGTGGGAGTGCATGGATGGTTAGGGGCACACACTCATAGAAATAGGAGGAGGGAGAATGGGATAAGGGTTTCTGGGGAGTGAGGGGGGAATGGGGAAAGAAAATAACATATGAAATGTAGATAAATAAAGTATCCAATAATAATAAAAACAAAACAAACAAACAAGCAAAAAACAGATAATGGAACCAGCTATCGCAGTTGAGCATTTGAGTCTCTTTGGCAGCAATTTAATATTACCCATATTACTGGGATTCCTGATAATTGTCAAGGACAAGGGACTGTGGAAGGGGCCCATGGAACTTTAAAACAATATATTCATAAAATAAAAAGGGGGGATATATATCCCCATACACCACAAATTTATTTAAATTATGTTCTTTTTATTTTAAATTTTTATTAAAAATTTGTATGCCATGGAACTTTCTGCTGAGTGTCTATGGCACTCTATAGCTAGGCATATGTAAGCATAGGTGAAAGGGAAGGATCCACTCACTGGCATATGGCATGATCCTGATCAGGTATTTAATATGGGGAAGAGGGCATGTTTGTGTTTTTTTTTCTGCAGGATGCTGAAGGAGCATGGTGGCTGCCAGAGCTGAGACATACTGATGCTGGGACAAAGAGTGATGCTAACTTGTGAGCTTGCTGAGTGCCCTGACAAGGGTGACTGGGAAGCTGTATTGGACATATATTCCTGACCCACTTTTGCTTACCTATACCCCTGATGGGACAAGTTGCCTTGCCTCAAGATTTTAGACCTCATGGAAAGAAAATAAAAAAGAGAAGTTATAATGATTTTTTTATTTTTCTTAAATGTGATCAGTTATTTGGACTCAATTATCAACTGGTCTATAAATCAATCCAATATTGGAAATAACAGTCTTCATTTGGAATACTGGTTCTGGACATTTTCAGAGACATATTTGGAAGCTAGCTGCAATTCTCTATAATATTATGTTAGCACAAGATATAGTTGGGGCAGGATCTGGATTTCAAACAGGTGTTAGCACATGTGTTAAGGCTCTTTTAATTATCAAATTAAAAATACTTTTTGTTTCTTCTACAATATTTAATGTAAGTTGCATTGATTGTATACTTTCTAATTGTGTTGGTGTGTTGAAATCCAGCATGTCAGTTACCATGTCTATCAACCAGCTTTTGTTTTATTGCCCTGAGTATCACAGAACCTTGGTCTTCTGAAAAAAAGCTTGCAAGTACTGGAAGAAATGAGTCAGGCTTTAAGCAGAAGCAAGAGGGTAGTGGGCTTGATTATTGCTGGTATAAAAGCTTTAACTACATTAACTGCTAGCACCACTGCTTCTGAAATTGCTTTGACACAAGAAGTTAAGACAGCTATTTTTGTTAATCATTTAGCAAAAAAATGTAATTAATGTGTTGAATATACAAGAGGATTTAGATAGGCATTTAGAATAAGCATTATCAATAATGATAAAACTGCAGTTTTTAACTAAAGAGTTAAAAACTAATGTGTAGACTATCTTAAGCTTCTTTTACTTTTTAAATAAAAAATACAAATGTAAGAAATGAAAAGGTGACTCCCCACTGCTACTGAGAAGCAAAAACCAAGATGAATAAGCTTATAAACACATCAATCTCAGAGAAAACATCTAGTTAAATGAAGTCATATCTAGAGACAATAGAGACTAGAAATCAAGAGTATTTAAAGATCCTCAATCCTTTAGTGAATTCAAGGATCTCAATCCTGGAGACAGAAGAACTCCATGTACCCATCACTATCAAAATCAAGTACAATGATTTAATTTTCCTAGGATATACGTACCCAGTAGCATATTCTACTTGGGGATTCTACACAAGTTTATGGGTTGAGGAGGCTCTCAAGCTGAGAACTGATGGTGCTTGCAATTGTTTTCTCAACTCTTGTAATCACAGAAACCGTGGCGGGTATTCATTCAAAACTGCAAACACTTTCAAACTTTCCTAACACTTTCAAAGATTTCCTATGAAATGTTTGCTTCAAAGATCCCAGTTGCAGTTATAGATATAGCCCCACAGGAAAGTAGAGTGAGTCACAGATTCAAACGTGAATGGAATACAGCATCTTGTTTTATATTCTCAAACTCCTATGGGAGAAAATTCACCCATCAATACCTCCATCTCCCATAAGGAAACTGGTGATTGTACATTTATACAGTGCTTGTAGAAGCTTAAGCAAATTCATGGTTTAGTCAGATTATTCATACATATTCAATATCCTGCTGATGTAATATATTTTAACTATATTCTATTTCTCTAAAAAGGTAGCTAAGAGTTGATCATTGAGAAAGATGGGGAAACAATAGGTATTAGACACCAAACCTACTCATAGTTTGTTAAAAATTAACATATAATTCCACAATAATTCTCTGTAATTGTTTTGTGTATTAGAGTCTAGACAAACAAAAGGCCACTGTACAAGCATACATTTAAAGTGAATCTTTAAATATGAAAAATAATTTAGGAAGTTTTCTTATTGTATCATTATATAATTTGTCATTTGTTTGTTCACAGTCTATTTACTTCTACTAGTAATAAAATTTTATCTTTTGATGACCTTACATAATGTGCATCTCTTAGATTCAAACAGTTCTTGTTTGGGACTTAATAGCAATAGCAAAATCTTAAGTGACTAAAATGAAAGCACCTGGAAAAGGGTTTTAAGAAATAAAATCTATTTTGATATGAAGTTATTTTTTATTTCTCTTTATGTTTTTTGCTTTGGAATCATTTCCATTATTATTATATTATTATAATATCTCCATATATTATATATATGGATAAATATATAAAGGGATAATATATAAACATTGTAGAATAAATAACAGGAACACTACATGGGGTAGCCTCTGACATTCACTCCTATCACAGAGCACAATGTTAAAACTTTCATAAAAGAGGATAGTGAGGTCATGTCAGTTTCTGGCTAAAGACTGTAAAGGTGGATAACAGTTGTCTGAGGGATAGGAAAACTTCAACCCTTGAAAGTCCAGAAGCCTTACAGAGTTATTTAGACCACCTGAGAATATTTTATATTGGATGGAGCAGAGTCTCCTGTCTGGAATATTTGTAAAAGGCAGAATATTCAGAAGTATCTCTGACATTAAAGTTCCCTGACCCATACTCCACTAGCCTAATAATATGTGTAGAATTAGTATTCACAACTGCATTATTCTGTGATTTTTATCTAAAACACCAGGGTTTGAACACTAAAAGTTTAAACTTTGTGCTATATGAATTATATCTTAATAAATAAATCACATTTAAAAAGCAACATAACAGAAAATCACATTTTCCATCTAAAATTCAAGGCTCTTTCCTTGTTCTGTTCTAAACAACATTTCTAGTAGATTCTACAAACAGTTCTTCAAAAAACACATGTCAGATTGAAGTTGCTATTGTCAAGTGAGGTATGAATTCATATTCTAACTTTGATAGATCAAAAAGAATGTTCTTCCAGATGAGCTTTTCTTATCCTGAATTTTTTTCTTGATCTGAGACAGTCAAAAACACACCTGAGGCTAAACGTCTTCCATAGAAGCAACTTATTCATGTATGTTTATACAATGCTTTTCCAAGTGAACAATGCCCAATAAACAATGATACTGAATTCCATAAATGTCAGTGGGTAATTAGGTGCTCAAGTTCAGAAAGCTTTAAGCAAACATCTTAACTGTGCTTTTGTTGTTTTTAAAGTATTGAACTGGATGAAATTGAATAAGCTAAAGTAGAGAAAATGGTGTATGTGTGTGTGTGTGTGCATCCACATGAAGAGAGAAAAAGGAGACAGAGACATATTTTCTTTGTTGAGGTACTTTCCCTGATCAGACTGTAGTTTACCAATTCTGAAAAAGCAACAATTTTTCTTCTTTCAGAGATCTCAGACACCATCTACATAAGGTGCATGTATGTGTGTGTGTGTGCGGGGGGGGGGGGGGGGATTCATTTAACTCATACTATTAGAAATCCATGATAAGACAAGTGGCTTCACTCACCCCTTCCAGAGCAAGGAAGGTCAGAGCTACCCTGGCACTTCTTGGTGCTCTCCTCAGCTGACAATGGACAGTTCCTTGGATGCTCACATTTCTTCCCATACCAGCCTGCTCTGCAGTCACATCTTCCACAGTTACACTGCCCATGACCTACACAGTAAGGAGGAAGGGGAGATTACATGAACATTATATAACCATAATTTGTAGCTTTTTATTCTAAAAGTGACTGTCAGAAGTCAGGATCTTAATTTATACAGAATTAACAATTACGGCAGAGGAACACCCTTTTTCTCAAATTTAAACCAATGTACATTAATGGATCAAAAAGGACAAATGAAAGCAACAAATACGGTTTAATAAGGTTTTTATTTGAACTCTATCGAATTCTAAATAAATGTGATTGTGTTGGTCTGTTGGGAAGTAAGTGGAGTATTTGATGGATTTGGCAATTACTTCATGTGAAGGAGAACTATAGGAAATAGAAAACAATCATATTTTTGAAGGAGGTTTTTCTTTCTAATGAATCACTCAGTTGATTTATATCTAGTTAAAAGAAAAAAGGAGCCACAAACAGAGAACAAAGTAATAAAATCTAGAATTAGGGAGACTTCCCTCCACCCTCAAGGTTTGTTAAACTATAATGTACACATAAAGAGGGAGTGATTGAGGGCATCAAAGGGAAGGGACTAAATGATGTATTTATATTACAATTTAATTTTTTAATTTATGAAAATGTATATATTGAAAGTATACAAGACTGAGGCTGCTATTCATATACACATGGTGAAATGACTGTCACAGTCAAGCTAATGAGCAGATCTCTCACCCCACACAGGTGCCTCTGTGGGTTACCAACACTTAATGCACAAATCTAAACACTTTTCTCACAAATCTAAAGTATACAGAGTCCAGTAATTATATTCACTATGCTGAATGTTATGGCTTCTGGACTTATTCATCTGTAACTTTGAAAGTTTGTTTGCTTTGATCAGCAATTCTCACCCTCAGTACTCGGGATCCACTCTTCTACTCTGATTTTAAGAACCCTTTAGGGCTGGAAAAATGTCTCAGCAGTTAAGAGCACTTTCTGCTCTTCTAGAAGACCTAGATTAGAGTTTGAGCAAGCATACAGTAGTTCACCACTCCCTGTAATTCTAGTCCTAGGGGATTCTGTATACTCTTTGGACTTCTGTCTGTACCAGGAATGGAAATAATGCACATAAGTACATGATGCAAAACACTCACACATAAAATAAAACTTGAATAAGCTAATGAAAAACTTAAAAATAATCTAACATTTTTATATTCCATATAATTATGATATATGGCTACTTTTCCTTGATACTACAATATCCTTATGGTTCTGCCATGCTATTGCAATTGCCACATTTTTTTCATGGAGAATTCTACTCAATTATATACATCTATATCCATATATACATATAATATTAATATACTCATATAGCCATAGCCACTTTTTTTATAAACCTTACTATTATTAAAACAGCACAAAAGTAGGTTATGAAGATAAAACTTTAAGATAATGATTGTATTTCCTTTAGAAATGTACCCAGAAATTTCTCCCTTCCCTTTCTCCAAAACCTTCAAATATACCTGCCTCCTATTCTTCTTAAAATTTCTGACATCTTCTTTCATTAGAAACTATAAAATTCACATTGTAAATGAGTTCTTTATTTTATTTTGATTGTTTTGTTTTTAAAATCTACTGACCTGATCCTTTACAATAATATTACAAGTTAGAGTTAAATGATATAATAGTGAACATTAACTATAAATATTTTAAGTAATGAATTAAATTCAACAAACATTTCTTGAGTCCCTGTTACATGATATTCTATTCTACAAGGTTCTATCACCACTAATTCTGTATAGTGGAAGAAGATGTATTATTGATAAATACATATGTAGGTATTGTCTTTTACAACTTCCAATATAGAAATTTTACTAATAATTGCTATATTTCATAAATCACTTAGTTCTGTAGCTTTTTGCAGTTTATTTATCTTAAGAAATTATTAGTCATTAACAAATTATTTTTAATGACTAGTTTTAACTGTCAACTTAACTAAGCCTATAGTCACCTAAGAAGGGAATTTCAATTGATGAACCTTCCAAACAGATTGGCAGGTGGGGTATGTCTGTGGGGGACAGTCTTGATTTTTAATTGGTATAGAAATTCTTACCCCACTGTGGGCAATACCAATCCCTGGGTAGTGATCCTTAGATGTATAAGAAAGATGGTTAATTGTGGGCCTATAAAGGTGCTAGCAAGAAGCCTTCTTCCACAATTTTTATTCCAATTTCTGCTTGAGTTACTATCAAGATTTCCCTCAATGGTGGGCTGAGACCCAAAGTAAACAAATCCTTCTCACCCCTAAGTTGCTTTGATCATGGCATTTTTCACAGTAACAGAATGAAACTAGAACACCACCCTTCTCAGCCCTCCTGAAAATAAGGACAAACTTCAAGTAAATCTACATCAGAAATGTATATATAAATAACTATTTTGAGATAAAAAGCTTTAACATTTAAAGTACAATTCATTCCACTGTTTTATACAAGCAAGTGGTTTTCAAATACTTAGAGACAGGGAAGAGACTTGGTTCAGGAACTATTCAATCTGTAAGAATATTGTACAGGACATGCTGCACTTGTAGAAGCTTAGTCTACATTCTTAACAATACAACTGAAGGAATGGTTAGATTGAAGGAAGAAGTCTTATTTACCAAAGAGGATACCTTCTGCTGTTGTGACTCACAGGGATTCAAAAATTCACAGTCAGGGCAACACCCCAATGTCAGAATATCCTACTCAGAGAGAGAGAGAGAGAGAGAGAGAGAGAGAGAGAGAGAGAGAGAGAGAGAGAGAGAGAGGAGGGAGGGAGGGAGGGAGGGAGGGAAAGGGGGAGGGGAGGGGAGGGGAGGGGAGGGGAGGGGAGGGGAGGGGAGAGGAGAGGAGAGGAGAGGAGAGGAGAGGAGAGGAGAGGAGAGGAGAGAAGAGAAGAGAAGAGAAGAGAAGAGAAGAGAAGAGAAGAGAAGAGAAGAGAAGAGAAGAGAAGAGAAGAGAAGAGAAGAGAAGAGAAGAGAAGAAGAGAAGAGAACCTGTGAAGACAGGGACAGAGAAAAACCAAGGACTGCAGAGACATAACATTGTCAAGCTGAAGTCAGAACACAAGTTTAAATTTTGTAATGTTTATCTGAAGCTCATTTGCATGAAAACATTAACAAAGAAGTTTCAGGTTTGATGACACACATTTTTAATTCCAGCACTAGGAGGCAGTTATAGGCAAGCAGGTCTCTAAATTCAAGGCCAGCTTGGTCTTCACATTGAGTTACAGATCAACCAGGGTTACAAAAAGACCCTGTCTGCCAAATTAGAGAGCTCTGTATAAAATACAGTCATAGTTATTAAGAAGAGATTTTTAGTCGTAGTGTGCCATAGACACTCAGCAGAAAGTTACTTGGCATCCAAAATTTTTGAAAAAATTTAAAATAAAAAATAAAAAGAACATGATTTAAATAAATTTGTGGATATATCTCCCCCTTTTTTATTTTGTGAAGATAATTGTTTTAAAGTTCCATGGGCCCATTCCCAGTCTCTTGTCCTTGACAATTATAAGGAATCCTTGTAATATGGGTAATGTTAAATTGCTGCTAAAAACTCTCAAATGTTTGACAGCGATAGCCAGTTCCATCTGGGTTTTTTTGTTTGTTTTTCTTTTTTGCTTTTTCTATATTATTGGGTACTTTATTTATTTATATTTCACATTATCCCCTTTCCCCATTCCCCTTCCCAGAAAACCCTTAACCCATCCTCCCTCCTCCTATTTCTATGAGGGTGTGCCACCACCCATCTACCCACTCCACCTCCCTACCTTCGGATTTCCCCTCTCTGGGGCATCCAGCCTTCAAGGGACCAAGGCCCTCATCTCCCACTGATGCCTGACAAGTTTGTCCTCCTCTACATATACGGCTAGAGTTAGAATCTTGTTAATCACTATCAAAAGAAATTAATTATGGTGGGCTTAAGGCTATTTTTCCATATTTTAAATTATAATTATTTATTGTGTGAGGGGAGGGGTGGATGTGTATACCATACTGTACACATGAAGGTCAGAGGCCAACTTGCAAGGAGTCTGGGTTTTTTTCTTTCTTAATGTGGTTCTTAGAAATGTAACTAATGTCAAGCTTGGTTCTAAGTGCCATTTCCCACAGAGTCCTGTTGCTGGCACCTAATGGTGTCTAGTAAGTTGCATATGCTTCTGGCATTTCTAGAAGAAATCATCTTCAGAATTTTGTTTTAAGCTCACATATTCACTTTCTGTTTCTGAGTCATTTTATTCATTTTTAAATCCTCTAAACCTTTTCCACGTTTGTGCTATAGTAGTGTTATCTGTCTATGCCATTGTTACTTCTGTGTCCTTCACGGGGCAGAGGAGGGTACAGCCTGTGATCTGCACCATAGTTTCTTGTGTACTTGTAATATGAAGCTTTTGAAGATGATTCCTGTGAATTTTGATTTCACCTCCAGCCATGCTAACTCTCAGCAAAGTTGGGGGACACATTTCTTCACTTTTGTCAACTGTGTGATGATACTTAATTTGCTCTTGATTTCTGCTTCAGTTTTGTTTCTCAACCATAGCTTTTAGCTATTCAAAAATCTCTATAATCAATAGTTTGTTGATCAGTAGGGGTTAAGAAACTGTGAGATGGCTATGACTGGCTCAGGGATCAGAGGCATTGTCATTGAACAGAAAGTGCCAAGGTCAGAGACTACTGTCTGTCTCAAGATTACTGCTCTTATTCCTGAATCACCTGGGTATGTGTATATTTCCTTTTTCAATTTTTCAAAAGCATTCAGTATCATCCCAAAACTTCAATCTTGGAGACACTAAAACAGGAGGGTGGTGCATAAGTCACACAAGATGTGAGCTTACGACAGCTGGAGAAACCACAATATGACATATTTTTTTAAATGTGGATTAAGTAATATTCCCTAAGTCAAATATATCAATGAGGAAATGCAAAAATCACAGGAAAATTTCCAATCCACAATGCTGAAAAGTAGAATAAAAATTGGCAATGTCAGACTGTGCTGAATGACTTCCGTCTGTGATCCCAGCACTCCAGAGACTGAGGCAAGATGACTGCTTCTAGTTTGATATCTGTCTGAGCTACACAGTGAGTTCCAAGCCATACCTACATGTGGAGTAAGATTGTCTCAAAATAAATAAATAGATTTTTTAAACACCATGACTAATTTGAACATTTATTCAAGAACATTAGAATTTTTAACCATGATTTTTTTCTTTCTCAGTAGTGATAACTCTTCTTACATCTTGATTCCAAGAAGTCTGCTCTATACTGTCAAAATAAATTTCAGAATGTTAACGATTCCATTTTAAATAAAACTGTGCATTTCCTACAAAAGATTTTTAATCCGTTTAGTCAGAAACTCGTTTAGAGGTGTAAAGTATTGACAGCAGATTGCCAGGAAGTGGCTGAGTCAGAGAAGCACTTGGAAGTGTAAGGGATTGATATGATTTCTGAAGCAGACACTGAGTCCTAAAGAGGAGACAGGAAATTACAAAATAACACTGTGGTCTCTTCAGGAGTTACCAGTTTCTCAATTCCAGACAAAAATCCCAGCTCAAAAGAAAAGGATCAGTGAGCAGAAGTAAAATCAGGAGGATAGAAAGGCTTGATTTTGATAAAAAAAGAATTTAGGCTAAAAGATCTATTTGACATGAGAACCAGTTAGTCTGTCTAAGACACTTAAATATACCATTAGACCTTTTTAAAAAAGAAAATAGGGGAGAAAGGTTTAAGATAAATAAAAGTATGTGTTTTTACTTAGATGTGCCACTGTTCTTTTCTAAGCCTCATCAGAATTTAGTCTTTCAAGTGGCGAGAAGCAAAAGGGACTCTCACCACACTGATTTGAATGTAATGCTTTCAGGCTAGTTTGTTGAATCCATGTATATTTCAAACCTGTAGGAACTAGTCTCATTTTTTTTTTCTAACAAGTGTTCTTTAAACTCCATAGACAAATCAATAAAACTGAGATGAAAGACATAAAATACTGTTTATCCCTGATCCCAATATCAGAAGTATTCAAATAAGAAATACCCTGCACACATGTGCACATGCACACACACATACTCTTCCCCACATACCTACACACATATACATGTACACACATGTACATAAAAATTCATGAATTCACACATATTCACACACAGATAGGTTTGGGTATAAACTACATAGTGCAAATGTGACTGCTGCCCAGGCTAACTCACATGGTCAAGAAGGTCCACAGCACAACTGGCAATGCAGTAGTGTGGTAGCCATCCCAGGAAGGCAGCATAGACTTTCAGGCTGTTTTAGGATGAGTGTGACAACCAAACTTCTGTTTCATTTATAGATTGTGCTCCCTTGAGTTACAACAGCTAAACTCTAAAAAGTATCAGTCTAGGATAAATTTAGTTAACTGCATTTCAAACAGTTCTTTTCTCCTGGAGAAAATATCCCTTCTTTAAAGTGATCAAAAAATGCACATGGGTGTAAATTTGATTTACAAGTAGCTACTTAAAATGGACACAAAGACTATCAACAGGGAAAACTTCAAGGAATAAGTTATACCTAACTATTTATATAACTTGTTGTTTTCTAAAATCTATTTCAATATTGATTTTTTTTCATTCAAGACAAGGCAGAATGGCTATATTTAGTCATTTTCTTCTATATTTTTCTTAATACTTTAGTAATATATCATTATAAAATTTTCCATGTAATATAGTTTTACCATACTATTTCACTTTCCAAATTAATGCAGCCCACCTTATGCTCTTATCATTTTGGTATATTAGACAAGAAGAATAAAGGTTAGGGTCATTCTGGAGTATAGTGTTCTAATTCTGGAGTTTGGAAAATAGAATGGTAGGCAGTAGTTTAGTAGTTCAGAGCAATTGCTACTCTTCCAAGTTCAGTTCCTTGTACCCATGTTGGTGCTTCATAATTGCTTGTAACTCCAGCTCCACTGGATACAATGCACTATTCTGGTCTCCAATGATACGTTTACACACACACACACACACACACACACACACACACACTTTGGATTTTGAGTTGTACCCTTTTAGTTCAATCTTGTTTAGATATTGCCATACAGTATTTTATATTGACTGTGTTCCTCTATGTGTATGTGTGGGGGTGTAGGATGTTTTTGAAAGAATACACACAATTTTATACTATGTTAATAATATCACCTAGAAATGAAAGGAGTGAATGGAACTAATTAATTTAGAGGCAGGTATCATATTCTAATACATCTGTACCCCTGTGAATTTCTAAGTATAAGATTTATACACTTGAGTGTACTGGTGATACAGTGAACAGATGGGCAGAGTTGGAGGGGATGAACAAAATGAGAATGTCAATTAAAAGCACCAATTTAAGCTAATGCACTTATATGTTTCCGTTAGACTTAAATAAAACTAATATTCTCAGGAGAACAAGGATGACAACTAAATATAAATCACAACCATTCCAAGCTTTTTACATTCTTCCTTGCAAAAAAATCACTGGAGAATATCGATGCTGGCTTCCTTCTGTGTCATCACACAAATTTATTAACATCCTGGATAATCAAATGTATGTCACCCTTTCTACATTATGGGTGAAAAAGGTAATTAGTAAATCTGAAAAGTCTAATTGCTCTCAACATATTATATAGAACTCAACATGCATAGTCAGGATTCCAAAATCCTCCAGCAATTGATGCCTTATATCATCTGGAAGTTTAAAAAAAAAAAAAAAAAAAAAAAAGGCCTAAGAATTTGGGCATCCATAAAGCAGTTCTCCCTCACTAAAATCAGTAAAATTTAACAACTGTATTTGTATCTCTCGCAGACTATAGCACATCAGTGCTTGAGCTACATGAATGTTTAGATGATAATGGCCTGACAAATACTGTCAAAGAGCTTAATTCCATGAAATTATTTCCTTTTATGAGTTGGTAAAAAAAAAATCAAATGGAATAAGATGTGATTGTAGCACTCTGCAGGAGTCTGACCAACTAAAGATCTACATTCATGTGAGAGTTTCTTCTTTTTAAATTCCTTCTAAGTGTGGGAGCCACACTGGCCATATTCAAACCACTCCAACCAAATAAACAGAAATAACAATTACACATTAATGTCTTGTTGCTCTCATCACAGCTGACCACCATCACTTCTTCCCATCTCTGTCTGTACCCACAGCATGATGCCACATATGAAAGATGAATCATTCTCTCTCTCCCCCTTTCAATCTTATCAGCCGTGTAGCCATAAATACTCAACCACCTTTTCCTGGATTCTACAGGTCAGGTAAAAAAGTGGGGAGAGAAAGAAAACAAGACTGAAGAGATTAGGTCAATAAAACATGAGTTATTGGTGGGACTGCACCTGTTCAGTTTACAAATGTAGCTCTAAGCCTGAGAAACATGCTGTAGGACCTGAATTTATAGAAGCCTAAAGGGTTCACTGTGATACCATTTCTCATGTTCATCTACGAATCCATCTCCTTACAATGGAATAGACCAACTCACAGGACCCTGAATAATCACTAAGATGCAGAAAACATAAATGACCAAGCCCATAAGAGATATCAAGGCCAGATATTAATCTAACAAAGGAGAGAGAATTCATGAAAAAAAGCTAGACCTCATATCAGCATATCAAAATCTTACTTTCTGCTCTCTTCATATATATGCACATACATGTATATATGTATCTATTCCTGTTTAATCCCTTACCTTATTTTCTCATTTTAATTCATATTTACCTCTAGAAAACTTTAAAAACTTAAAGGTATTCACAACCTTAAATTCTCACATTCAATGAGCTTCAAAAGGTACCAACTTTGACTTGCTATCAGTCATGTATGCTCACAATGTCTCAAAATAAACTTGAAATTTTGCTTCTATAAATGACCATTGTAAATGGCACTAGCATTTACTCAGAGAACCAGGCTAAAAATGCAATGATGCTGACAGTCTTCTGCCTATATACATCACAAACTCTCCACTGCCTGAAGAACATGGTTCTACAGTAAGTCAGCATTCGCTTAGTAGTCCACTTCCTTTCGACTATATTCTGCTTATTTGCCTCTTGTTCTAAGCAAGTATCGTATTCCTCTCTTCTTCCTGTCTAGAATGTCCTTTTTATATTTCATTAACTAAAAGCCTGCTTTTAAGACAGAATTCCACCTCTATGATACAGCAGCATCCTGCCTTGGATACCCAACTCTGTGAATAGCCACATCTCCCTAATTAGAATGCTAAACAATCTCAGGTCCCCACAGCCTCTGTGTTCCTTAGCATGTAAAAACTATTCAATAATTGTTAGCTTTTTTAAAAAGCAACTTCTGTAGTTATGCTAATGATCCAGGAGAACACTCACATTCTCTAAAACACTATGACTAAAATGTGCTCTAATGTTTGAGTATTTTAGAAAGGTGTCCTGCAGGAGAAAATACTGGAAGCAAGCTCTCCCCAGCCTTTGAAGTTACGCAATCATGATTATGTAGGACAATTCTTTTATCTCATTTTGCTGGCAAATTTTCCAGAGACCAGGGAAGCTTTCTGTCTACCTGCAAGTACCAGCCAACCAACCAATCAGGCTAAAGAGGCACATGCACATAAATATCTCTATCTTCTGATTTATTAAGCAAAATGACTTAGAATCTGTAACTTCATTCTAGAGGAGTGTACACATTTGTGTGTGAGTATACATCCCTTTACTTGTATGCATGATACCCAGAAGATGATGTCAGGTATCCTTTTCTGTAGCTCCCTGCCTTGTTCCTTGAGATGGGGTCTCTCAAGCTAGACTGGTGAGCAGCAAAGCCAACCTCCTGTGTGTCCGTTTTACTGTAGTTACAGGCATACATACTGTGATGTTCAGCTTTTTTTGTGGGTTCTGGGACCCAAACTTAGTACTTCATATTTGCATGCTAAGTGTTATTACCCACTAAATCATCTCTCTAGTCCCCAGATATTTTCTTCTTGGTCTACATATTGTGAGCTCTGTAGAGTCCCAGGTCATGTTTGCTTCCTTCATTACTGAACTCAGTAACCCAGACACAGCCCATAAGCTGACATATAGTATCTGTTCCATATATATTTAAAATATAAAATGTATGAGTCTATTAACAAATACTCAATTCTAGATTGTACTAAAGAGTACTTTTGTAAAATTTTCTACCAGTTTATGAATATATCATTATCTAGGAACTGTATTGCTCTAACTTTTGGCATATATTTTTCTTTCAGTCCCTTGCTGACAACCAGCAGGTGTACTGGTTCTGCAATCTCAGAATTGAGTTGAACAGATATTTGAAGCTAATGGATCTCTGCAGCAAGAGATCAGGCTAATTTAAAGAGTGTAGGTGGTTCATCTCAAGCCTCTGCAGAATGTCTGAAATCTCTAGAGGTTGCCCACATTACTGAGAGGAGTACTGCAGAATATGGAAGTCCTAGGGATACAAGTTCAGTTTGTTTCCATGTATGTGACACTCAGAATGACCCTGTACAAGAGGAAAGTAAATCTTTTATATAAAGATAAGAATCAGGGGCTGCCTTACCAGAACAGAAATCATCAGAGTATCGATCATAAACTGCTCTGCAGTCCCTTTCATCACACTCGCATGTGTCCCCATGAATGTCTCCCCAGTCCCCAGTCGGATCAACATCATGGCAAGAACATTCACCACATACACATGTTCCTAGATAGGAAAAAAGAAATCTTATAGGGGTCTAGACAAGGCAACAAGTATAAAAGAAAGTATCTTGTACATTTACTATTTAAACTACTGATTATTTTACATGTTGGAATTACATGTAAAAAATTAAGAAAAAATATTCTAAGAAGAAACAACATCTAAAGATGATGGAAGAGAGTTCTTAACAAATAAAAAATTCTATAATTATGTGAGATTGTTAGATATATGAGTAACATTGTGTTAATTTTTCTCAAAGATAATATTAAAACTATATGTAATGTTTGTCTGCAAAAAAAATGTAGAAACAAATTGACCCAAAAGTAATGACAAAGATAACAGAAGGTCTACTAAACTCAAAAATTGTTATCACCAACATTTTGTGAAGTGAGACGTATGTATCTTAAGAAGTGCAGTGTGGATGGAACATCAGGAGTAGACAATATGGATGTGTTGAGGATGGAGAATGTCTTAGCCAACTTTAGAGGTAGAATCTAAGAAAATGGAATAGGATGATCATGATGGTGAGATCCTTAAATGCCTGTGTAGGGACTAAGTAGATTCCATTAAGTGAGATGAGGCTGGATTAGAGGAAGTGTTGAAGACAAAACTGAAAGGTCCGACCTTGTCAGTGGGAGAGTTTGTGTTGGAAAATAATATTTTCTTTAAATAGGTGGTCAATCTTTATGGTAAGTAAAAGCAAATGATTTGGGAACTAAAATAAAGACATCTCTTCCTTGCTTTAAATAAAACTAAGTAGCAATTCAAATAAAAATAAAGCTATAGGATATGAACAAATTAATTTTTTATCCAAAGTATCTGAAACAATTACTAAAAGAAAAATGAAATATACTTACCTACATGAAAATTTGAAATTCAGATTGGGACCAAAACAATCTAATAATATCCAAAAGACTAAAAGAACTGAAGCAAGTTATCCATATTTACGCATGTAGAGGCAAAAGTGCACCCACAAACATCCAACCAATTCCTAGGCATCAAGACCTAAAGTTTAAATATACCTAACATAACACAGGCAAAGACAGAGAACAAGAAGTATCATAGGGAATCAATAATAAGCATGACCAGGATTGACTATGAAGAGAAATATTACTAAGATCTGGGAGGTAAGACCATAATAGTAAATTAAAATTATTTTGGATGTTAGATTTTCACTGGTTATGAAGCATTCAGGATCTAGAGGCTTTGAGTATATGGCTAGATGTACTACAAATGATGGCTCTGTAGCCAATTGAATACAAGAGATTTAGGCAGAAGGAAAGTGCTTATGAATACAAAGTAAGTTCATGTGATATGTAGTGGGAAGTAGTCCACATGAGCAGAGGGTTTCCCTTGCAATTATTATTTTTGAGAGTGTGGTAAGCCCATGGTTTTTCCTTTCTTTTTCTATATTTATCAATATTTAAGACACTATGTCAGGTGTTTCTCTCTGAGAATAGGCTATTATAATGACTTGCACCTTTATTGATATGAAAAACAGAACTTATTAAGCTTTCTATTTTAATGACTTTTAAAAAAGCGAAAAAGTTTATACCACCAGGTAGGTAAGCATAAATCTCCTTTACCAACCTTCATAGAAAAGGAAAAATTAAAAAAGCATTTAAACTGTGCTGATGAGATAGCTCAGTAAATCAGCCAAGCTTGACACCTGAGTCTGATACTCAAGGCCCACATGATAAGACAGAACTGACTGTAACAAGTTGCTCTCTGACATTCACAGGCAAGCCATGATAAATGTATACCCATACATGTATTGAGTAGGCACACAAAATATACTAATGAAATAATTTTTAAATTTGATTTTATATCAGTAGTTAATAACTTTAAATTATATTTGATAAGCATTAAAAATTTCTCTTTATGGTCATTCTACAATTCATAGGGCTATCTGATGCCTAGTTTCTGTTATCTATTTTGCTCAATGTATTTTAGCATTGTATTCAGAAGTTAAGTTCATTTATACCAATTCTGCACTTCAGAATTCAACCTTCCATTTCCATGATTAAGATAGGAGGGTTGTCTGACTGACTTCTTGACAGATACTCATGCTGTCCATTGTTTTGTTAGTCAAGAGATGTTTTTAGCACAGCATCTTCAGAAATTGCCTTTTAGCTGTTCTGTAGCAGTTTTGGGAAGATGCCAAAGAAATTCCAGCCTTCGTGTTCTATTTGCTCAGGAAAGCTTAAAGAATAATAACAAATTTAATTTCTCTTATCTACTCAGTAAGGAACAAGAAATAAAAGATTTTTGGTGTCCATGTGAATTTCCACCAAAGTAAGTGATTATGGATGATAATTGTGTCCCACACTAAAGAAAATACATTGAGAAGAAGCTTCTTAATAATAATTATAGTTGTTTACCACCTGGTCATGTAGTACGTGAATGGGTGACACACCTCTGTTGCTACAGACTTTGCCATCTGGAGAAGTGCATCTTCGCTTGCTTTCCCAGGGGGTGATGTCACACTGGAACTCACATTTATCTCCATGCCAACCAGCCTCGCAGTAACAGTTTCCACAGTAACACTTCCCGTGGCCTTTACCCAAAAGAATTTTATACAGTGAGGAAAAAAGCAACTTTTCAAAGCAGCATTACCTTTCTACTTTTTCGCAACCATTTGGAAATAACAAAGGGTTCCCAGACACTAGCTAAAATTAATCAACTTGTGGGTTTTGTTTTTCTCTCCCAAAACATATGAGTTGAGCTTACGTCTACATAATTATACAAATAAAGGCAGCCAATATGTTCTTTGCCTTGACCTACAAGGAAAATGATTTAGATGAAAGTATTTGCAAAGAAGTTACAAGAATGACTATGAAAGTCCATTACTCCACCATCTGAAGTACATGCATTACTTGAATGTATACAAGCCTTACTGTGTGGACGTCTCTTGAAACAGTAATTAATATTGTTTATTTGAAATCAATTATTGAGAAAGTAGCAGTTCATATTTACTTAGACATGCTTTATTAATGGATGAAGTACTCTCAAGCCAGAGGAAATGTTTAATTTTCTCATTCCTCTGTGTTCCACAAGCTGTTGTGTTCTACCATGTGGAAAGTTCTGAGTTAAATCAATAAAATGCAATGTACCTTTGGCCTCATAACAAAACTCCAACTCTAGTGTCCAGAGAATACAAATGAGAGTTAAGGATGCCCCTCACCTTGACTCAAAATGCCAAGCTATAGTGGCCACCTTGCGATAATATTTTACATTTTTACTTGTACAACCCACCAAGCCATCTGCAACAAACTTTCATCCTGAATGTCTAGCTGACCTTCTCCAAAATAGTATTTACCTTTAATTTTACTTTCCATTTGCTCTGTTCTTTATAGTTACTCCACACAAACACAGATGAATGCTCTATTTATTTCTTATTCTAGACTTTCTTAATGATAAATGTTTATAATTTTTGCGACTCTGACTAAGGTATTTATTCTTCCAATTTCCTCTTATATGGCCATAATTCTGGGGTAACCATGGAAATGTGATTGTGTGGCTACTTTATAATTGCTTACTAGTACATTTTCCATTGTGCCATTATGATATATCTTTATTAATTAAGTCTCATAATTATATATACTTTATGTGCAAGTTCCTAAATAATATAAAATTCAAAATTCAAAAAGGATTTGTTTTAAAATAATAATTAATGTAAGGGTTTAATCATGAAAGAAAACATAGCGGGGTGAATTTGGGTGATATGGGGGGTTATGGGGATCTAGAAGAAGTAGAGGGAGGGGAAAGTGTGGTCCACATATATTATATAAGAGAAGAATCTATTTTCAAAAAAAAAGATTAAGTTAAGTAGAAAAGAAAACTAATGTAAAAGCTATACTTTAATAAATATGGGGAAATAATTCAAGTGAAGGGTAAGAAAAAATAAACATTGGGACAGCAGAAGATTATTAAAATAAAATGTAATTTACATAAAATGTAATTTACTACAATGTATATCCCAGGCAACAAACATAACTTTCTGTGGTGTGTGTAAACTGGTGGAGAAAAATCTCTTTTTCTGTGTAGTATCAATGGTAGACTAAAGAAACCTTCTCAAGACGTTGTTTTCATGTGAACAACATATGAAAAGTCCTAGGATTCTAAATAACAGCACTCCCACAGTGTTACTGGATACTGGCATCTGTGGTCAGAGATGCTGCACCATGAAATTTCTAAGACCCAAACAACCAGGAACACCAAGTTAAAAAAGAGTAGTTAAACATTTCCTATTGCATTGTTTCAAGTTAATTTTTTTTCTGTCTGCACATACAAATAAGCTTTGCCTCAGTGATGTATAACAAAACTCACTGATCTCAAAACATTTTCATTTACTCTTTTCTGATCATTGACTTGAAATAAAATATCAAGATTGTAATTACATAATGTCTGTGGGTAGATTAATTGTAAGTATTTTGAACTAAACCCTGTCAAAGAATGTTCTAGTCCGGCCTAGAACACTAGCTCAGAAGAGTTTCCTTGACATTTGTTTTAGCCTGGTGGGTTATATACTCAGGAGACTGGGGACAAAGTTCATTCCAATTTAAAATAAAAACAAAGAGACTTGGGATAATGAAGGAGCCCAGTAAGGGTGGCCTGAGCTGTGACTCACAACATTGGAGGTATGGAACCTGAAAAAGCCACCTCCTATAGCCAGGCAGGAACCCCGTGGAGCAATAAAGACACCAACTCACCCACAAAACTTTTAACCCCAAATTTATCCTGTTTACAAGAAATGTAGGCACTGGAGATGGAGCACAGACTGGGGAAATGATCAACCAATAACTGGCCCAACTTGAGGTCCATCCTATGAGCAAGCACCAATCCTGACACTATTAATGATACTGTTATGCTTGCAGACGTCTAGGAGCCTAGCATAACTGTCCTCTGAGAGGCTCCATCCAGCAGCTGACTCAGACAGATGCAGTCACCCACATTCAAACAGTGGATGGAGCTTGGGGACTCTTATAGAAGAATAGAAGGAAGTATTGCTGTCCCCGAAGGGGATAGAAACTCCTCAGGAAGACCAACAGAGTCAACTAACCAGGACCCTTGGGACTCTCAAAGTCTGAAACACAGACCAAGGAACATACACAGGCTGAACCTAGGCCTCCTGCATATATGTAGCAGATATGCAGCTTGGTCTTCCCATGTGTCCTGAACAACTAGAGCAGGGACTGTCCCAAAAGCTGATGCCTGTATGTGGGATATATTCTAGCTGAGCTGCCTTGAATGGCCTCAGTGTGGAAGGATATACCTAGCCTCCCAGAGACTTGAATTGCCAATGTGGAGGATATATGAAAGGGGACCCCACCCTCTCAGAGGAGGAGTGGGGGAAGTATTATGGGAGGGGGTAACAGAGAGGGGGCAGTGAGTGGGATATAAAGTGAATAATTAAAAAAATAAAATGAGAATACTTGGATAATACTGCAAGACTATCTGGAAGCCACAGTGATATTAGGAAATTGGCAATTTGTTATACGGTTGTGGTAGCTTTCTATAGCTCTCTGATTCCTTTGGGTCCTTGTATTACTGATCTTGCTAGGATATGCCAGAGCATATAAATAGATTAGAATCCTTTTGGAAACAGCAAGGAGAGTGTTCTCAATCAAACTGACTCTCACTGCTCTCGACTGCCATTGTGTCAACGAAGGCTACAAATGGCCATTCTGGGCAAGTGCTTGGCTATAGATAAGAAGAAAACAAACTATAGGATGGGTGGTGAGGAGGCAGTCTTCTCAGGGAACTCCAAGGATGCCATGAAGTGTAAATGGTGAAGAGTCAGAAACACAGTCCGAGTGTAGGACACCAGTCTGGGGGCTGTGCCTAAACTTCTACCTAAATTCTAGTTTTGCATGTATTAAATAATTCTAGAATGCTCTGAAAGCCTTGACACAACTCTTTTTACCTGATATGTTTTTAGAAACTCAGGTTCAAACTGAAGTTTATGTAAAGATAAGCATACAATAAAATGGGTAAAAAACAGGGGCTTTTACTCTCCTTACTTAGCATACATACCTCCACATACTTCTTCTGTTTCATCATCTATGCATTCTCTATCATCACACTCACAAAATTTACCATAAATGAGTCCGTGTCCACCTGAATTATCACACTTACACCTGCCACAGTGACATGTACCTAAAACAGGGAAACAAAAACAAGAATGTTACAGACTAGAAATTATCATTAATAGTGCTTTTCACTATTTCTTCCAAGTGGGTAGAGAACTCAAACCAATTTAATGCTGCAATTGCACATTTCTACAGCTATGGTGAAGTGGAGAGGAAGCTACTTATTTTTGTGATGATTATGTTTCAAGAATTATAGCATGTACTTCACAGTTATTACTGTTGACCTTTGATAGTTAAATGAGCATCAGTATAACACTCTCAAAACATAGAGGTCCTGATACGTATCTTTCAAAGTAAATTGTGAGTGAATATCTTCTGATGACCCGTTTCTAAAGAGAGCTAAAGCACTTTTCAGCTTTGTGACTGAAGGAATTTTGCTCATCTTTCCCACCAGTTTAATGTTTTATCACTTGTTTAAACATACTATTTATATACTAAATATTTAAAGAAATGCTTCATTAATAAATATGCCAATTAAAAATATATGTATGCCTGATAGTGTCACATCTTAGCATTAGCTGACATTCTTGTTCTAAGGATTATAGGACCACTGCAAGATTTCTTAGGCATAAATTCTTGGGACCTCAATGAACTCTCAAAGCAGCTCAGAGAGTGTTAGAGATCCTGGAGATATTAGATCTCCTAACAGCCAGATATTCACGTTACTGGAAGGTTGCCTACATTCTGCAAGAGTGAATTTATTGAAAGTAATATTTTATCCAAATGATACTAACAAGTCAGATGTCTACCTACTCTACTAAATAGTTTTCCACTTTTAATTGATCCTCATAGTAATTGACATATGAAAGGTAAAAATTTATGCTTCAACAGGATGGTCATAAATTCTGGAAATCCAACAAAAGGCAATCAAGTCATTCATAATAAACAAATGTGCTAAAATAAATAGGGATATGCAAAGTACTGCAAAAGCACATAGCAAGGAAATTTAGCTGAAAGGTGGAGGTCAAAGAATCCCTGAGTACATGTGCGAGGATTGAAACCAAGCTAAGTGAAATAAATAAATAAATAAATAAATAAATAAATAAATAAATAAATAAAACAAAAGCAAAGCCTCAGTCAGTGGTTGAAGAACAAATAAAATAGGCCTGAAAAAAATAGCATCAAATGAACAAAACTACTAGATAGAATCTTCTGGTAGCTGTGCAGTTGATGCTAAACATCTCCAATATCTGCATTCTCATCAAATGACCACAAGAAGAGGAAAACTTCTGTACTAGATAATTCTTGTTATCACATGGAACATGAACTGAAACTGAGAAAATGGATGTCAAGAAATGAATAAATAAGGCTATGTCACAATGGCACTGGTTGGATGAAGGATGACAGAGAGTTGAAAGAATACAGAAAGAATAAAGATTGTTGTGATCAGGAACCTGAGTATAAAGGGTGGAGGGGGGATTGGAAAATTTAAAGAACGATATTTGGCTTGAGTGATGGCATAGTAGTTATTCTGTGCATGCTACATAGGAAGAATATGGGCTTTATATCCAGGTACAATTACAGTCAAATACAGGTTTAATTATTCCTGGTGAAGAATTGCTTAGATTGAGATCACTTTTATGTCTCATTCTCAGATTCCATGTGTTCATACAATTTGTTCACAGGATAACCATGAGGCCAAGTGACAAATCCAGAAGCCATTCACCTCTGAAGGCACTGTTCTACCTGGTATGTAGGAGGCATTCAGAAAACCATGTATCTTTCCTCATCTCTCTTTAAACATTAGTATATTAGTCATATCCCAAATACTTCTTCCAGACTCACCTTTATCTATGGTCCCTAACAACATTCTCATTTTCATACCTTCTACATGCTTCTGTTACCCAGATCACCTGTTACCTATAAGAGGGCCTCCTCTCACAAAATTACAAAGAAAAGGAACTTTGCAAGATCTAATTTTGTTGTTTTATACACTGAGGGTACTCCTGTGAATCTGGCATATATTAAATACAATTCTCTTGTGTTATTTTTTCTGTGACCTACTTTAAGTTATAATCTTACTTGAAATATAATGCTATAATTTGTGGAACTGCTTCATTATTTTTTAATCTCATTATCACCTTTCTCTTTTACTTTCACATCTCTTCTTTCTGTCTCTCAACCACCCACATATTTAGTCATTAAACTTTCTTATGACCTATTATGCTATTGTCAAAGTACTAAAGAAGATAATAAAATAAAGGAAATTGGGTAAATCAGAGAACAGAAAGGAGAAACAACAGAAAGACATTCATAACAGATTCAAAAAAAGTCTTCACAAAAAAAAAAAAAGTTAACTCTCAGACTGGTTAGATGAGGGGGAAAGGCATCAGGAAGGCGGGAATTCTTAATTTATTCCTGATACATGGAAAGAATGGGAGCAAATGAATTGAGATGCCATGAAAATGTGAGGTGTTGAGGAAAATGAGTAGAAAATTATGGTGGAAAATAACAGTTTAGGTAAGAGTCTGACTTAAGTTTGGATGAGAGAATATGATGAATACAGATGGCAAAGATGAAGAACATTGGCTAAGGATATAAAATTATCACTTGGAATACCAGGAGCCTGCCACGGTTTGGCACAAGAGAATAACTTGGTGGGAGATGCATACACACAATCATTCTCCCTCCAGAAAGATGGGCAGGAACTGTCACTGTATCCAACTTCCATGACTGATGAATTCTACTGGCAGGCTCACTCCCATCCACACATGTGAACCATTCCTATTCCTCACCACAGTGGAAAGTTTACAACAGCTCAGAGACTTCCTATCTCACTATCCAGCAGAAATCACATCTGATCCTCCAAGACATGGCAGATGGGAGCCCAAGCAAAGGTGCCAGACTCCTGTGTTCCTGCTGTGCCGTCCTACTTCTCGCTCTGGGTTGCCAGTCAATCACACTCCAGGATGGGTAGCTTTGCACGTGATTATTTTAGCTCTAGTTTTCCTGCTGCCTAACATAGCTGGTTCTTTTTGGTGACTTACTAGACTTGAACACCAATCTTCCCTCTGTTCTAAGATACTGGTGTCTGCATATTGTTACCTCTCTGGATCCACTAAAGAGGAAGTTTCTGAAAGTTCACTGTTCTCAGTTCCTTCTAAACATGCCTTTCAATTTAGCCCTACAATAGTTGTCTCCTATTCTTTTATACCCAAACTACCGTCATAGAACCAAATTCTAAAAGAGGATAAAGCTACCAAAGGAGATATCTTAGTTGGAGTTTCTTGCTGCTATGAAACACCATGACCATAAGTTGTGGAGAAAAGGGTTTATTTGGCTTACACATACGTACATACCACTGTTCATCATCAAAGGAAGTTAGCATAGGAACTCAAACAAGGAAGGGGCCTGAAGGCAGGAGCTGATGCAGAAGTGTAGTGGACTATTGGTCACTGTGTTACTTCCCATGGTTTGCTTAGCCTGCTTTCTTACAAAATCCAGGACCACCAGCCTAAGGATAGCAACACCTACAATGGGCTTGTCCCTCCCCTATCAATCGCTAATTAAGGAAATGCCTTACTTTAAGATATTATGAAAGCATTTTCTCAATTGAGGTTCCCTCCATTCCAATGTGTCAAGATGACATAAAACTAGTCAACAGAGGGAAGTAATGCAATTTTGAGGGGCTCGTCTTGAAACTTCTTGGTGGAAGTTGTTATTAAAGGAGATGTGGGTAAAACTGAGATTGCCAAATCAGATCACACGATTCATTTAAAGCAATCAGTAAATGTAAATTTGAGTAAGCCCAAAGCAGCAAAGTTAGTTCTATACAAACCTAATACCAGATGAGGTGGATTCTCTGTGTGACTGTGACAAATCTTTTAGTATGACTTTTGCAAGTGTTAACATGGACCCCTCTTCATAATCATCACTACAATCCTATTAATAATAAAGGGAAGAAAGGCTAACAAAAACCATAAAAATAGAATCAAACTAATATAAATAAGCTCAATTATATTTCAAATGAGCTACATGGCTACTCTAAAAAGAGATTAAGGAAGCCAGGCAACTTATGACTATAGTTTTGACCAGAACCACTAACCTGAGGCATGGTTAGGGTGGAGGTGAGAGTGGATGGACTTGAATCAGAACCAAATATTTTTTGGTTTTGTACATTTATTTCATGTAGCTATGTCTATGAACAATTCCTAAGAAACAATTTTAGATGTAGATAGTATAGAATTGAACAAATGAGAAAATGTATAGATGCTGTGGGGAGGCTTCACAGAGGTCCAAACTGAGCAACATTTCATTGAAGAGAATAGATAAATGGACAATAGGCATAGTGACACATGTTTGTGATCATGGCAGTAGGGACAGAGGCAGGAAGGCTGTACCAAGTTTTAGTATAATTGGGAATATAGGAAAAGCTAAGATAGCCTAGGCTACATAGTGGCACTTAACCTCAAAAAATAAAAAATTATACAGCAGTAATAACATTAATAGACAACACACCAAATAAGATAAATAAAATAAAGGGGGATGTAGTACAGATTTTGTTTGTGGTTGTGCAAAATTATCAGTACTATAAATATAGTGAAAGCAAGAAAAAAACAGTAGAGATGACAACATAACTCTGTCCCTAGATTAGATTTAGTGAGAAAGGGTTGGTGTTAGAAAGGACATCATTAAGTCAATAACAACAGGGAACCAGAACTATGTTTTATATAAAATTGTTTATCAATCTTACAGAAGTAGGTACAAATATCTTGTACCTTATACTTTGTCAAATATGATTTATCATCTATTAAGACTCTTCTGTGCCAAGCATGTTAATGTATATATTTAACCCCAACCCTTGCAAATCAGAGGCAGGCTGATCTCTGTGGAACTGAAACTAGCCTGGTCTGCATAGTTCAATGGTTCTCAACCCATGAGTTATGACCTCACAGGGGTCACATATTAGACATTTACATTACAATTCATAGCAGTAGTGAAATTGCAGGTATGTAGTAGCAATGAAATAGTTTTGTGGTTTGGGGGTCACCACAGCATGAGGGACTATATTAAAGGACCCACAGAATTACGGAGGCTGAGAACCACTTGTATAGTGAGTTCCAGAGCACGCAGAGAGTAAGACCTTCTCTCAAGGGGGAAAAAGAGACAGGTTTGCATATTTCTCTTTTGTGCAATATTGATGTGCCAAGTCACACTTACTAAGGAATGAACCTTCAGAATCAATAACATATTTGTGTGCATATGTGTTTGTGTGTATTTTTATGTTTGTATGTGTGTTTTACCTGTATGTGTGTACATGGGTATGTACACGTGAACATGTGTGTATGTGTATTGACAAGTAATTGTAAGTCAGAGAAATCATACTAAGAGAAAGACTATAGTGAGCAGAGAAGGGAGGAAACTGTGTTAAGCACAGGATTCAAAACTGCTCATCCTGTACATCCTGGCATGATAGATCCTAATGCCCTGCACTCTGCATACAGTCCAGATTCCATTAGCAAAACACTCTGACTGAGCTTAATTATACTAAGTAGTTTGTTGATATCAGACTTTGAAAAAGTCCTAGCTCTGATTACAGAAGAGACCCAGAAATAATGGAAGCTTCAAGGTGGGATATGTATCTAAATTGTCAAAGGTTTGCCTTTACCAGGTGGAACAAATTTTTTACCTCTGGAACTGACCAACCAGATATCTTCAAAACCCAAATTAACAAGTAAACCAGACAAGAGATAAACCACTGTTCTCTGTAGCTTGTTATGTGGATTTGTTGCTTACTGTGGGGTTACTGAAAACACCTCTGACCCACAGAATTTCTTCACTACTTTGAGTTGCTCCTTCTCTTGCTGATGTAAAAGCAAACAAAGACCGTGAGAATAAGAAAATGACTTGATGCTGAACAACTCTCTAACAAAGTGAATGAAGATGACTCATGCACTTATAGTCACTGAAAAATGAGTCACAAAACCCAATACTAATCTACAAACAAAGAAACAAAAAACAAAAGAGCTCACACTACATATCAAAACAATTGAAGCTGAACCTCCAGGACAGCACATGAGACTGGAATTTTATTACTTTCCTTCGGATGCGTAGGTTCCATATGAGTGAGAAAAGTGACTTAGAGGCTGTATGTGGGCACTTGTGGAAGCTATTTAATTACAATTACAGTACCTAACTACCATTTTAGTCTAAACGGTAATTATTATGTTTTATGTGATTTTTGCTAATTAATTTAATAGTTTCCCTATCACTCCTAAGCAAGATTACTAAATGACTCCTATAAAATATACAAATATTTTGTCAAAACACACACACATAAATAAATATGTAAATAAATAAATAAATAAATAAACTTTTCTATACCTGTATCCTCAATGAAGTTCATAAGCAGTATCTGAAACTTCCATTAAATTAAAATTTTAGGCTCCATTCACTGCTAAGGTGTAAATTCAAAGCACTCTTGAACTCTAACTACAATAATTAAATCATTCATATGTCTTAGTCCAGCACTTTAGTTCAGCACTCAACATCATGGTTCACCATTTACACAAAGCATCTTCCAGTTTTATTTCTGGTGAATATCTTGCTTGAAGGAGGATACAACTGGAGACTATCAAACCTGCAAGTCTCAGCAACATGACATTCTTTCCTTATTGATTTATCTAAATTTCACCTTTAAAAAGCATATGCATAGTAATCTCATTCAGATGTTCACCTTTTCTACATGATTATAAAATTACATTTAAAATCCAAGTCTTTATTATTGTAATTAAGAACTCTCCAGGGATGTGTTCTTACCTGCATTGGAGCAGATGACATCTTGAGAATTCCTGCACATCTGGTTGCTGATTTTTTTGGTCAGGTCACACTTGGTTGGGTACTGGCAAGCTTCCCCAAACCATCCCATATCACACTTGCATTTGCCGCAGTCACAAGTACCGTGGCCTGAGGGATCAACAACATCTGGTGAGTTCAGATGGTTTTACCAAGGAAGGGTTTATGTTAACAAAGATTTCCAAGGAGCTGTTGCTTCAAGACAATAGTATGATAAAATCAAATACATGAATCTGAGAGTAGCTGAGGAGTAATATGTTCTTCAGAAAGAATATGAAAATTTTATTTCAATAGTCAACTTTTATAAGCACAAATATTAAATGAATTTGCAAAGATAGAAATGAAGACTAATAAATGACATTAAAAATAATAAGTATTCCTATTTAACTATACTTTGTAATACCTAACACCACAATTCCCAAATGAACTCCTATGAGCCATCACTGAATGGTACATTGAACTGGTATTTCTTTTATAAATATATTAAATATTACCATGGAATTAACATAAATATTAAAGTGTGCATTTTTTTAATTAATGAAGAAATGTGACTCCATCATTAGAAAGAGAAAAGCCACACACTCACAGAACTGTTTGAGTCCTTTCTGTTTTCAATCATTATTTTGCTTTTAGGTGATTCTATTTAAGTGGTTATGAGCACAGGCTTTATTAAGTCTGATTTGAAAAAGCATACTAATATTTTTTGTTGACTGTACATTAAATAAGCCTAAGTTTTTATCACACAAAATGCTCAACCTGATGTGATGGAGTTGCTGATACTTTCATTTGCCAATGTTTGTCACCTTGTGTGAAAGAATATAGTTTATAATTTCTGGGAGTAAGATGTGGCACTTCCTTGTCCTTAAACTGGGCTTTGGAAGTTGAGCAACATTTTGATGTGTTGTGGGGGATACATTCCTACATACTCAAGATAATAGCACTATGTCTTAATATCTGATATCAGAGATGAGTAGTGAGAATCTCTTATAGACTGTGTGGAAGCACCACTTGCCAATCAAAAGCTGCTGAGGCAATAAATACAAGGTGAAACATCAGGCAGAGAGAGGATTCTGGGAAAGAGCCAAGAATAGGATATTTGCCCCAAACTCTGAAGAAGATGGAAGCATGAAACTGAGGAGAGGTAACCAACACTTGGCATACATAGAAGAGAATAAGTTGGTTATGTATATTATGAGCTAGTCAGAAAACAAACCAAATATATGACCTAGACATTTATTCATACATAATTAAGTCTCAGAATTGTTATTCTGGAAACAAAGAGGCAGAGTAGCAAAGCTCAAGGTGACATAGACCTTGTGAGTATAGACCTCATGTCAACAGTCTTTCAATGTGGTAGGAGAGAATCTGCAAGGTCATTAGGAATGCATGGCTCAGCAGCTGCACATTTGGCTATGTTCAGCAGACCCTAAAATTATGGCTGGCTGAAGTTTGGAACACCTCTTCATGGTATCCAGTCTATGTACATGTTCATATTTCTATTGTAAATGTCAATTAATTGTCCTATTTAAAAAAAATAATCCTCACAAGAACCTCAATTAAAATTAATTTTATTCACTTGTATCACTTTGTGTTCTATTTGGCCACATAGGCTTAGTTAACTTGGTGTCATTTACAAGCATGAGAGGTACCTGCCTGACATTCAATCTGCTTATAAAACTGTTAAGCTAAATTCTTGAAGTAGACAAGCTTCTTTCAGTTGGTGAATAATCTTTGCATTGTATTGTTTCTTTAATGAGACTTCTTTTAATTGTGCTTGAGCCATTTCTGATGGCTAATCACGATGAAAAATGGTTCATATCAATAGCTATGTAAAATTTACATAGAAGCTAAATAATTATGGTGTTAGTAATTTTTTGATTTAAGAGATGGAAAAACTGGAGGACCGGAGGGGGAATGCAACCCCATAGAAGAACAATGTTGGCTGGTCAGACCACCCAATGCTCCCAGGATCTAGACCGCTAACCAAAGATTGTACAGGGAGGGATCCATGGCTCCAAGACATATATAGCATAGAATGACCTTGTCTGACATCAATGCAAGGGGAGGCCCTTGGTCCTGTGGATGTCCCAGCATAGGTGGATGCTGGAGCAATGGAGTGGAAGTGGGTGAGTGGGTGGGGGAGCACCCTCATAGAGCCAAAGAGAAGGGTTGGAAGAGAGCAAATGGGATGGAGAGGTTATGGAGGGGTAACAGGGAAGGAGGATATCGTTTGAGATGTAAATGATAAGAATGATCTTAAAAAGAAAAAAAAGTAAATTTCCCTATACAGAAAAAAAAATATAACATGATTCTCTTTTATACTGTATGGAACACCATATATTCTAATTTAAAGGGGTCTGTGTGTGTGTGTGTGTGTGTGTGTATCAGAGACAGTCAATCAACATTTGACAATTTTTCTGAGTCAAAGATTATAAAATTTTAAAGAAGCATATTTAAAAATAGAAATAAAGGATAGGGAGAGATATTCCATGCCAAATTACCCCATGGATCAACAGTGGAAGCAAGGTTATAAGGTCCTTATTCCTGGGAGACCCAGGTTCTACTCCAGCATAATCTCTTCTTAACCAATTCTACCTTGAAGATCTTAGTTCCAAGCAAGACTGTGTCACATTTATAGGAACAAATGTTAGGGTCTCGTGTACTGTTTTGTTCAACCCACAATGTACAGCACTCACTCAACATTCAGCACCACCACAGTGTAGAGCATACACAATGTATAGCACCCCCATAGTGTACAGCACCTCCACAGTGTACAACACCCCTACAATATATAGCACAATGTACAACACACACACACACATGTATAAAACTCCACAATGTACAGCACCCACACAGTGTACAACACTCCACAGTGTACAGCACACATAATATACAGCACCCCTACAATGTACAGCACATACAGTGTGCAGCACCCACACAGTGTACAGCACACACAATGTACACCACACACACTGTAGAGCACCCACACAATGTACAGCACTCCACAATGTACAGGACCCACACAATGTACAGCACTCTGTACAGCACCTACACAATGCATAGCACCCACACAATGTACAGCACCCACACAATCTTCTTTTGTCTCTCAAGAATGTCACTTCTCCCCTCCATGATTACACATTTCTGTGAGTCACAGTTTGACCCCTATGTGATCCAGAACCAGGTTCTCATTTCTGAGGTCTAAGGGTATATTTAGCTAGCCCATGGCTACATCAAGTCCTAGTTAGAAAAGGAGTCTTCCAGCCTGACTCTATGGAATGGGCACCTTAGAAGTAGTCATCAGAGAGGAATGCAGAAAGTGGATGTTTATTTTTATATGCATAAGAACGGTTTCAAACTGAAAATAAAAACGATTTCAGTGCTGAAAAGATTTTAAAATTAATTAACCATTTGTATATACCAATGAAAATTACTATACTTTCATCTGCTGAACAAAAGGAGAGCAAATGATGAAAGGGCAGCACTTACTTTTCTCCTACCTACTACTATCCTGTGGAAAAATAGACTCTGAAGATACACACGGCAAGGAATCATGTTTAGTGATGTAAGTCCACCACACATATCCAAAACTATGAGCAACCAATCTTTCTGTGGCTTGGGAGGCTCTAAAGAAGTACATCAGAAGCAAACATTACTTTAGGTAATATATACTACATGTGTGTGAATTTGGAGCATATTGGTACATACTTTATCAAAGGTATTAAATAAAAGCTACTAAGCTTCTAAAACTTAAGCCAACAAAGAACTTGTTTCAAGGGAGGTGTTTTTACTAGAACTAAGAACAATTGCCTAATGATAAAAGCCTGGTTGTTCAGATCTCTAATAAGCAACAATTCCTAAACCCGCCTCATACTGAGGACTGTCCAGAATTCTGAAGTGTAGTGATACTTTTGTTATTATTGTTGTTTTATATATAATGTTTCAATTTACTATTTTCTAACAGGTTCTAGTGAGTACAGGGAGTCTATCTGTTACCAGAAGGACTTTTTATATAGGTAGATACCAGTGTCCACAGATGCATGATCACATGACAGGGCTGAATTCCTTGCAATGTTAACTTGAATTTTCTGATAAACAACAAGCACCTCCATGGTCAAGTTTCCATTCACCCCTTGCATGTGATGTAGCTTGAGGAAATACTTTGAGGTCCTGCAAATGTCCTATCTCCATCTAACATTTTCACCTTTATCTTCAGCATTTATCATGGAGTCTTATCCGCAACACTTTGGGGTAATTCAGTGACATTTTTTCTATTTCCTTTATTCCCAACATTAATTTCTCTAAACACAGAATTGTTCCTTCTCTTCATTTACTTGTAAAATACTTTTTTATTTTTTATAATACTTTGTATATTATTTAATTTTTCATAGCAAATCTCTGTGTGTCTCTGTGTCTGTCTTTCTGTGTCACTGTCTGTCTCTCTCTGTCTCTCTCTCTTCCCCTCCCCTCCCCTCCCCTCCCCTCCCCTCGCCCCTCTATCCTCTCCTCTATGCTCTCCTCCCCTTTCCCTTCCCCTCTCCTCTCCTCTCCTCTCCTCTCCTCTCCCCTCTCCTCTCCTCTCTCTCCCCTGCCGTCCCCTCCCCTCCCCCTCCCCTCCCCTCCCCTCCCCTCCCCTCCCCTCCCCTCCCCTCCCCTCCCCTCTCAAAGGCAAGGTCACAGGACTCCTTTGTAATACAATTACCTGCATTTGTCACACTTCAACTTCCTTTTGAATTCTACCTACTTACTGGATGATTTGTTTTAATTTTACCTCCAGAATACTTACTTTTTGTGGGTTACAGCTCAGTGGATTTTGGCAAAGACCAGAGATTCACAAATGGAGTGTTTACATAACAATTTAAACATTCCATAGAGTGTTCCATAGTCTCTGCTGAAGAATCCTCTTCCTGTCCCTGGCAATGACTAAGCTAGTTTGTATCTCCAGGGCCATGCCTGTTTTTCAGTACTGTGTGAGTAGAATTACATCCTAAACAGCTTTTTAGGATGGGCTTCTACAACTTGGAAAGATGCATTTAAGTTCATCTTGTATGGGAATGAATTACTATTCATTCAGAGAGTTTTTTCTTTTTAATTTTCTAACTAATATTCCACTGTACAGGTTTAAAAACATTTGTCCATTTACAGGCTGAAGGACATGTGCATTGACTTGAAATTCATAGCATTTGTCAATTAAACAGATTTCCATATTTGAGTGCTGTTTTTCTAGTGGCTATATATTTTTATTGTATTTATTTTGGAATAGGATTGCAATATGAATGAGACAGAAACATAATTGTATTTTTAAAGTCATAGAAGTGTTTTCCAATGTGACTAACATTTAAAGGTTTTGTGTGTGTGTGTGTGTGTGTGTGTGTGTGTGTGTGTGTGTGTGTGTGTGGTGTAGTGTAGCTTTGGTGATGGAATTCAAGGCTTGTTGAATGTTAGCCAAACTTTTTTCTATGGAATCACATTCAGGACCTTGTATCATGAATTTTACAAGAAGAATGCATAATCCAATTGGCCCAAATCTCACAACCACTAACTACTGGGAACAGAACAACCTTTTCTTTTGTTGTTTACTTCTTTTCCATTTCGCTTTTGGATTTTAATCATTCTAATAAATTTGTTGTAAAACATCATTGTGATTTAATTTGCATTTTCCAAATGATTCTGATAGTTTTTTTCAATATGCTTTATTTTGCAATCTATACACCTTTTTTACACATTTTTGGGTTGTTTTGTTATTGAAATTTAAAGCTTTTAGATCTTAGACACATCTCTGTCTTAAATGTGATTTGCAAAAATTTCTTTAATTAGTGGCTTATCTTTCATTTAACAACATCAAATAGAAAGAAACTGGGTTTCATTTTATTCAAATGTATTTTATCAAATTTTTATTTTAACAACTACTTATAATCTGTCAACAAATTCTATACAATGTCAAGTTTATTCTATTGTCATTAATAAATAATATTGGGTCCTACAACTAGCAGGTTTTATGCAACTTGATAATTACTGATGCTGTAAATATTTCTCTAAGTACTATTTTTCCTGTATCTCACAAAATATAAAATATTGATTTTATGACAACCCTATCTATGTTCTTAAAAATGTTTTTGGCCACATAACATAATTACTTTGGTTTTCTGTGAAAATTCAGAATTATTCTGTTGATAATCATAAAAAAAAGAGAAAAAATACTTTCAAGAGATTTTACTGGGATCTCATAGAACCTATGAATACAAAAAGAAAGAATAGTTATCTTAATATCACTCAGTATATAAATATAATTTTAAAAAACTATGAGCTTTGAATGCTGTTCCATTCCATCCTATGTTTTGAAACACATTCCATTTTGTTCTCAGAAGTTATATTTTGGCATATTCTGTTATGATGTAGATGTATCTTCTAATACTCATTGAAGATTTTTGCATCTATGTCCTTAAACTGCATTGGTATAAAGTTTTCTTTGTTGTCACAACATTTTCTAATTTTAGTTTACTCAAAATCTTAACAAAATGATCTGAGATGCTGTTTTCAGTTTTCTATTTTTGAGGATAGTTTGTATGGAATCAGTAGTATATTATTCATAAGGTTTGGTAGCATTTTCCAGTGAAATAATTTACCCTATATAACATTTTATTTTCAAATGTTAGTTATGATTTAATGTCTAACACCAGTAATAGGACAATAAGGCTTTTTTATTTTATTATTATTTTATAGGGTGTGACTTTCAGTAAATTAACTAGTTTCATTTAAGCTGTTGAATCTGTGTTTATAATAAAGCAGGTCATCCTTTACCACTAACAAGACCTGCTATGAACTACCTTATTTTTTGTTGATGAATTGATTCTCTTCCTGGATTTTATTTGCTCCTCAAGAATTGTATAAATTGTATTGATATTTTCAAACAATTATCTTTTGATATTATTGCCTTTTTCTTCTTTTAAAAAAATTCTTAATTTCTTTTTTTGTTATTTTTATTTATTGAATATTTTATTTATTTACATTTCAGATGTCATCCCCTTTCCCCATTTCCCCTCACTAGAAACCCCCTATCCCATTCCCCCTCCTCTTTTTTGCCTTTATACCACTTTAATTATATTCATGTATTAAGGTCAGGTCTAGGTTGAAGGTCTAGCAATACAATAGATGCAAATGGTCAAGGAACAAGCAAGACAATAAACACAAATAGTCAAAGAACACACAAGGCAATAAACACAATTCCAAGAACACTTCTGTGATCATTGTTCCTAAGGGCTTATCAGGATGACCAAAATATCTAAGCTTACTTCCCTGTCCTAACCCAGGGTCATTTTTATGTCTGAAGGCTACTTCCTTGTTCTAGCCTAAAATTTAGATTTTTTACTTCTTTGTTCTAGCCTAAGATTTAGATTCCTGCCTGAAATTATTTCTTTGTTCTAGCCTAATGTCAGATTCCTGCCTGAGGCCCACTTCCTTATCCTTGGCCAATGTCATATTCCTGTCAAGCAGCCCATTTCCTTGTCCTTGGCCCATGTCAGATTCTTGCCAAGCAACTTCAATTCTCTCTGCCTCTCCCCCTTTTTTATTTCATTAATAAGACTGAGACTGTCTTAGGTCTTTCTGAACAAGAAGCCTTCCTTACCCATCATGCAATACGCATTATTCAAAGTAATGTACTTATGTCTTAGGTTGGTAAGGCTCTGTGCAGAATCTTACCCATCCTTGGCTTGACAGCCTGTTAATTTAATAACTCTTTCTGGGAGTCCATTTTCAGGTTCGAGCCATGTACTTTGGCTGCCAACATGCTGATGTTGTTAAAGGCAAGCTTTCATACGATGGGCAAGAATAAAATTATTCCCAGGACAAAAAGGGCTAACATGATCAAGCTATATATGCCATTCTTGAGGCTTGACCAAAATAGAATTACTGACCTCAGGCCATAGGCAATTTTATCAGCAGTATCTACCGCATCAATGCTCAGCAGAGCAGCCTTCTTGAAATTTATAAGCTCACTATGCAATGTTAACACATCCCGAGAGGTATTAGAATTATGCTAACTATACTGCATGTGTCTTTAAACTTCTTCCTAATTATAATGACTACCACTGTAACTTGTAGAACAAACATGAATCCAATGGTATTTGGTATGACACTTGAGATGGCTCCTTCCCCTTAAATTAAAACTTCCTTCCAATAATGTGAATAGGATAAAAAGCATCAACCTGTTCTTCCAAATGCCTATCTAAATCCTCTTGTATATTCAATACATTAGTAACATTTTTTGCTAAATGATTAACAAAAGTATCTGTCTTAACTTCTTGTGTCACAGCAACTGCTACACAAATGTATTGCCAAATCATTTCTTTTCTACTCTGACTTTAATTAGGTCATACTTCCATTGTCCTCATGATTGTGACAATTAATGTTAAACATTTTTCTGCCCCATTATGAAATATTGATGCAGTAAATTTTTCTCTAAGTACTACCTTTTCTGGACTGCACAAAGTTTGCTATATGGTATTTTTATTTTCACTTACGTTAAGATTTAAATACCCCAGGAAGTTTTCTCTAACCTATGAGTTATATAAAAATATACTATGTATTTTAATAACCCATGAGGATTCCTCTAACTTATGGATTGCATAAAAATGTACTATGTATGATGCAGTGTTTTTCTAGTGATTTCTCAGAAGTGATTCTTTAATTTTTTTATTCATTTAAGTTTAATATACTACTATAGTGTCTCTTTTAAATTTCTAGAGGCTTATTTTATGGCTCAGAGTTCCCATCGTATTTAATTTCTCTTCTACACTTTGTTCTATGATGTAAACCAGCCAGATAGGTAATGGTTTAATTTAGGCTTTTCATTTCCTCATCAATTTTGTATCTGCCTGCCCTGTCAATTGCTGACCAGGGAGCATTCACATTTCCAACTGTGATTATTGATTCTCAATCTTCATTTCAGTTGTGTCATTTTATTTTTGATGTCTGTGAATACTACACTCAGTGCACACAATTTGGCTTGCTCGCCTTGGTACAGAGTCATAACTGGTTCATTATATGGTGTCCTTACCTGGATGTTAAGCCCTTCCTTAAAGACCGAATACTTCAAATCAGCATAGCTGTTCCATCTTAGACTATCAGTATTTTAATAAAATAAATGTTTTCTTTTACTTTTGACCTATTCATATCTTACATTTTATCTGGTTTCATACACGTGGCATGAAGTTGGATCTTCTTGACTAATAGTTGCCACTTTTCCCCCATTTTTAACTAGAATTCTCTGATCACAGTTTTATACTGTTAGATTCATACATGATCATACATACATCATTTGGTAGTTTCCATTTGCCTTTTACATTCCCTTCTCTTTTGTTAGCTGAGCAGTATTTATGATCCTAAGTTTTCCTCTGTTAACTAAGTCTACATTGCATTTTCCAGTGAACATCCTAGATATACACTATACTCTTTTAATTAATCAGAATTTACTTTCAAATGCTTTATGTGTGATATTAGGAGTATAACAGAACATGTATTTAATTCCTTCCTCTCATTATCGATGGTATTTTTGCTTTTGCGTAAACATACCTCACATTAACTGCAATAATACAATATGCTGTCCTTTAGTTTAGAATTAGACAGTTATCTTCAATTTAAAATGAGTAAAAAAAAAAAAAAGTAAAATGAGGTGAATTTGAGTGCTATTTCACAGTAATTTCTTTCATTTTCTAGCCATCTTCATCTTTGGTAGCCCAAGTAATTTCCAGTGTCATATCTTTTTGCCTGAGGAAGTTTACATTTCCTTAGAGTAAAGCCGCTGTAATAAATATTCTTATATGAAAAGTCCTTTATTTTGATTTTAAAAAGTACTTTTGATGGATACAATGTTGCTTTTTCATTCCTTTCTGTGCTTTAGAAATGTCACTCATTTTCCTCAAGCTTACATGATTTCTGACAAGAAGTCTCCTCTAATTATTATCTTTGTTCTTCTACATTTAATGTATCTTTATTCCCCTGTCATTCCAAGATTTTCTGTCTTTACTTTGAGCAAATGTTTCTATCTTTTCCCCAGGTACAACTGGTACCCTAGAAAACATTGTTTGTTTGTCTGTCACCAAACAGAGAGGAAAGTTTTGTTCTGTGGGGAAATCAGGACACTGCATATGGAAGTTCTCATAACCATAAAGGTTTGGTGATCTCCTTATGGTCCCCAGTTCATGAATCACTTTAAAAAGCAATTTCCAATCTCTTCTATAAGCACTCAGTTGAAGTTACAGGAGGCAAGTGTGAAGATTGTGTAGAATGCCTCCTTCTGCCCCTCTTCACCCTCACACAAACACTGCTGCAGCGTCTTCTCCCGGGGCTTCCTATATATCATTTTTATTTTGATGCTTTTTTAAATTAATTGGTTATTTTATTTATTTACATTTCAAATGTTGTCCCCTTTCCGGTTTCCCCTCTGCAACCCCCCACTCCAATTCTCCTTCTGCTTTGCCTCTAAGGTGGTGCTCTCCTACCCACCTATTCACTCCTGCCTCCTCTGTCTAGCATCCCCCTACGCTGGGCAACACACCTTCACAGGACCAAGCACCTCCTCTCCCATTGATGCCAGATAAGGCAATCCTCTGCTACAAGAGTAGCTGGAACCATGAACTCATCCATGCATACTCTTTTGTTGGTGGTTTAGTCCCTGGGAGCTCTGGCCAGTTAGTTGACATTATTGTTCTTCCTATGGTGTTACAATTTCTTCAGCTCCTTCAGTCCTTCCCCTAACTCTTCCACTGGGGTCCCTGGGCTCAGTCTGATAGTTAGCTGTGAGTATCTGCATCTGTGTTAGCCAGGTTCAGGTGGAGCCTCTCAGACAATACTAGGCTCCTGTCTGCAAGCACTTCTTGGCATCAGCAATCATACTGGGGTTTGGTGTCTACAGATGGATGGATCTCAAGGTACATGACATTAGCTGAAATATTCAACAGAGGGGATATAGAACCTGAAGTGACCACTTCCAGTAGATAAGCCTGGTCCCCAGTTGAGAGATGGGGCCACCCACTCATCCTGAAATTTTTAACCTACATATTCTTGAGGGCATGCTTGGATTCTATGTCCCATGAGGGTTTGGTTGTGACTCCAGGGAAGTCAGTGCTCACTCCTTGTCTCTCTCCAGATGTTCATCTTTTCCCATACGGCGCCTAGCTGCTTATCCTGTTATTTCAGAGGAATTTGAGAACACACAAGAATCAGCAGTTTTTCTACTTTTTTCCATTGTCAGGGTATAAACCACACTTTCTAGCTCTCTGTATCCTAGATGGAAACTAAAATCATAATTTGTTTTGAGGGCTAAGATCATCAAAGAAAAATTGTAATTATAGCTTGCTTTCTCAGATCTTACTAGGCTATGTAGCTGATATTTAAACAGAGACTGTAAATATGAACAAGAATAACTTCAGTCACTTCAGTAACTCAGGCATTCTTAACCATTGTCAGTAAGGCTTATTTTAAAATTTAAAATCATACCATAGCTATATAATGTATAATTTGAAAGCATTTGTTTATGTATAAGTTGTTTAACTGAAATAATTTTAAAAACTAAAATATTTCTGTTTACTTAAATTTATACAACACTACTGCTTCTACTGACTTTATATCATCAGACTTCTACTGACAATAGCCTTATCATAAGAATAGTTATAAAATCTGGTCCTTGGTTGGCATTGAAGAGATACCGTATTGCTACAGCCTAGCACCAACCTTGAAGCTGATGTTTTAATCTGAATT
The DNA here is from genome assembly GCF_011762505.2 of Arvicanthis niloticus. Taxonomy (NCBI): domain Eukaryota; kingdom Metazoa; phylum Chordata; class Mammalia; order Rodentia; family Muridae; genus Arvicanthis; species Arvicanthis niloticus. The sequence continues at coordinate 844,240 of NC_047660.1, forward strand.
CTTGGTTGGCCCTGACAGATAAAACCTGTTTGTTCTTTCTTAAAATATGCAAATTACCAGGATCTACACTACTTTCCAGCAGATTCAAACATGCTTACTTAGACACACTCAATATTTTCCTAGTCTTTTTGAGACACTGTTGCTTCCATGGCCTTCAGCCCTTCCAAAAACTCAAGAATTAACCAACACTGTAAAAGCTTCAGTTTCTAATATAACAATTAGTTCATACTTTGAAGTAGAAACTTGCCATTTTTTTTTAACACAGGGTCTGTCACTGGCCATAATAAGTTTTTCAGACTAACAAAAGATTACCTTTTATATATTTCTGCTTTTCGATTTTGAGAACATTTCAATGTGAGCAATGGAAAAACTCCATAAAAACAAAACAAAAAAAAAGCCTTTTGCCTCAGAATTAAATGGTCTTCATTTTAGTGTTGCCATGACATTAGTAAGTCACATGATCCTGACAAGGAAAATAGAAAAGCAAAGGAAAATGAAAGTGATAATTATTGGCTTCCAACACTGTGGCAAGCACTTTATGCAGGTTAGTCCATTAATTGTCAATAAGATAGATTTTGTTTCTTGATTTTGCAAGTGAGGGTGACAAAGGGCCAATGTTTATGTAGCTCTGGTGCTCAAAATGCTTCTGTCAATATCCTCTGCTTAGAAGTTGAAATGAGTGGGCTAAAGTAAGCCATTGTTCCTGGAAAGGTAGCATGAAAAACAGCTGTGGGCTGGGACTTGACAGCAAAACCTCTGTTTTCCTTGTTTCTTTTTACAAATTGGACCAAACTAAATCAGATAAAAAACCCAGGAGACAAGTCACCTAATATCTCTGGATCTTATTATGATCGTCTGCAAAAACAAGAGATTGGATTAAAATAAGAGATTGGACTAAATAAGGTTCAATTTACTTGAAAAATCTGACACTATAGACTAGAAAAAATTATTTAATTTTTATCTACCTTTTTATTAATTTTTGTGAATTTCACATCATGTACCCAATGTAGGACTGTGAAAGGCAGCCTGGTTCCTGATCAAGCACAGGCTGAAAATTCTGGTGACTCTTTGGGACTGAAGGCATTTTTCCATGATCCAAGACATCAGGCTCCTGACACAAAGCCACAGCCCTCCATAGATTTGTGGCCATCAGTCACATAAGGGCAATGCTCCCAGCCCCTCCACAGACCTGTGGACATGACCTGTGGTGATGTAGGCTCAAGACAGATATCCATTTTAATGAGGTACCTAAAGACCTAAAGGGCTTAGCCAGTTAAGCTTTCCTTCCCAGACACTCCTCCCTGCAAAAGGTATTCGACCTTAGGCCCGCCCTGAGAAACTGGGGTGTGGTTTTACTCATTCTCCACTCTCCTCCACTACAGTAAGTGCATTAAAACCACGGACTGTCTCATTTCATCTGGATCCACCATGTGGAGCAATGGAGCAGGCCTTTGCTTCCAGAGCCTTCTAGTCTCCCAGCCAGGACTACCAAGCCAAGTCAGCTGCCCACCGCAGGCTAAATCCAGCCTGCAGGAAGGGTTTGGGAGTGGTTAGTTACTTCATTCTCAGCTTTTCAGTGGCTCCCAGTGGTGCCTGGATGTCCAAGAGTCTGAGAACCAAAGGGCCCAGGCCTCACTGCAGGAGGCCTGGTCCCCTGGACTTCAAACTGAGCTTCCCCACCCCCAGTGGTGTCCCTGAGGCACAGGGGTAAACACAATCAAAACTCCTTTGTCCACCTCCCCAAGTGGTCTGAACCCTGTGGTGGAGCAGACACTGGACTCCACTTAACCCTACACCCCAATCTCACTCATTTTCCAATCCCTTTGTACCTCCCATCTGCCCTTGCAGCCTAGTTCCCCAAAGGGAAAAAAAAAATCTCACTGTGGAAGCTGTAGTGTGTCAGTGTGTTCCACAGTGTGCTTTTTTCAACACTTTTTTTTAACTTGCTATGAGTCATTGGTCTGGTTTAAGGCCTCTGGCTTCTTCTACTCTATCAATACTGGATCCTTGCTGGGACTCCTCTCAGATAACCTGTTGTTACCCTGTGTCATGGAGATCCTGAAACTTTGGATCTATAGAATTCACCCCTACACATTCTCCAGCAGTTCATAAGTGGGGTAGATATTAGGGCTAGCCTACTCAAAGTCTTGGATCTGGGCCTGGGTGGTAGATGAGCTGGTCAGCGCACCCACACCATCAGGGTAACTAACCTCTCCAGCATTGCCCCAGCTAGCTTAGAGCCAGCTCTCTGGGTTCTCATGCCCTCTGTGCTGACTCACATGAACACACAACAGCAAGACCAGCTCTATTGTGTTGCCCAGATGAGGTTCAGGGACCAGTCTTCTGAGTACTGCAACAGGCAAGGGACTAGGCTGGGTCACCACAGTCAGGGTCAGTGCTACTATGCTGACTAGGTGACCTGCAGTGCAGGTTATCCCCTGTTGTTTCCAGTGAGGGGCAGGACCAGCAATCCTGCTGTCCTGAAGACTTTAGAGCAGAAAAAGAAAACTTCTTTATAACAAAGCAAAGCAGACTTTTCAAAGCAAAGACTAAACAAACAAAACCAATCAAAGTTAGATAACGGTTGACATCTAAACATGAAATAGTTGTTATTAAATTATATTTGCTACTCAAAAATGAAAAAGTTAAAATTCTACTTTTTAGTCAAAATACACATTAAAATATTACATATGCCAATCTGATTGTATGTAAATTGGACTTGAATTAATCCTAATAAAATTGGAACTTAAAATAAAAATTTTGGTAAAGAGATTGAAAAATAAATAATGTATTATAGTAAAGATAAAATTTGGGAAGAACTCAGGTAATAAGTTGCATAAAGTCAAATACATTCATGCATTAAATGATTGTGCATTAAATTTATGCAAAAACACACAAATATTACTTTAAGGATTCAGAAAACTTCTAGGAGTTGTTACAAATTCTGCTACAGTTCACTGTGAGCTTTGATGTGTTATATAATTAACCTTTTCACTCCCTTCAACTCATTCAGGAGAAGAGTATTAAAATAAAAATATATGTGTGTTCCTCATTTCCTACAGAATGCAGGGAATGTGTCTATGTGAGGACATTAGAATTATTCATTGGCTCTGTTTAAGCCTTATAAACCCCAAGAAATACTTGCCCCTTTTCTATTACAATAAAGAAGTGTGCCCTGTGTCCTAGGTCAATCAAGATAGGAAACACAAAAAGGAGGGTTCAGAGATCTGGGGATAGATGTTCTCAAGTCTCCTTCAGTTTGAACTTCAAATCCTAAGACTTTATCAGAAAACACATATAAATAATGTGTGTGAGTGGAGAAACCTTGTCAAACTAATCCCAGAATGGTTCAGAGAGATGGCTCAATGGGTAAAGTACATGTAACACAAACATGAAAACCTGAGTTTATGTCCCCAGAATCCACATAAAACCATATCCTAAAGCATTTGTCTATAATATCAGCACTTTCGTGGCAAGACAGGAGGTAGATATAGGAGATTCCTGAGAACTTCCTGAGCCAGCTAGCCTTGTTCACAGTGGTGAACAAGAGACCTATGTTAAACCAAATGAAAGATAAGAAAGATATCTTGAGTTTGTCTTTTGATCATGACATGCATGCATACATGTAATATGTGTATTTTATATGCACATCAGTATTCACATATATGAAAGTTACTAAGCAATAAATGTGTCTAATATGGTTACTAAAATTGGAAGCTCTGTGTAATGTAATGGTATACTGCATCGACCTAGTACAAAAACTATGAAGACTAGGCATTCTAACAAACTGACCTAACAACCACGATCCTAAGCTTAAGAGAATAAATGATTTTACAGTTATTTTAAAATGACATAAAGTACAAACATATTCAGTATCATTTGTCCTCTTTGTTTTAGGGCACACACAAAGGTGTACCCAACCAACTGGTAATGGTGCACATGGATTAAGAGACAGGTAATGTTTATATTCCACAAAATTAATAAGAAAGCCTTTATAAATTAAGCTATTATCCAATTTGAACTGGATAATCAATTAAATATGTATGTTTTTATACATTTTTTTACTTTTATTGTTAGCCAGTATGCTAACAAAATTATAACCATGTCAAATCATGCATGTGTGTACATTTCTGCGTGTTGCTTGAGATTTTTTCCTAGAGTTCCTTAAAATTCCTCTACATTAATAATAGGCCTTATGATCAACTGCCTTTTAAAAATCTGAAAACATAAATAAGTAAATAAATAAATAAATATCAGAATTCATATTGTCCTCTCTGACTGTTAATGGTAGGCTAAGATCTAATACAAATAGTGTTTAGAGAGTATTAGCATCATTAATTTATGGAATATGACAAGAAAGAAACAATAAAATTAATATTTATATTTTATCTTTAGAAACATTGTTTGTTTATGTATACAATATTTATATATAAGGCATGTATAAAATTACAAATTAGTAGAATATTTACAGGTATATTCCATTTTTATGTGTAATTCCGTTTTAAGACAACTGAATTAAGAATAGATTTGCAAAGTTCATAAGAATTATTCTAAGCTAGATGGAGAGACATTAGTGATTCTTTGGGTATTTTTCATACTTCTTGTCCATTCTGAGCCTGGGTGAGAGTTCTACCAAAGAGAAATGAAGTGTCTCAATGGTTAGGAAAAAGCCTACCTACCTCAAGCGTGTTAATATATAGACACAGAAGGAAAATGTTGGAAATCTACCCTGCATGAATCTTAAAAAGATTTGCAAATTTTTTAGTAATATCTTGGGACAGTTGCAATGGAAGTGGGAAGTGGCTGTTAAGGTCTCTTGATACTCTGCAGGTCCAGCAAGACACAAGAGGGAAGTCTTAATTCTCTTTAAATAGAGAACTACACTTAAGGAAGATTTGAGTTTAGAATGGGTAGATGGATTCATGGGGACTGCTGATGTCCTACTAAGAGAGAAATATAGATGTGGCAGCACAAAAAGTAACTAGGGGATCCAGCGTCAAGCAGAAATACCGAGACAGCAATAAAGTCCTGTGAGACACTGTGTTTACATTAACTTGGGTTTTATTCCAGAGGAAATCCCAAGTTGGCTGAGTACTTCCAGAATAAAATCATATACTTCTATCAATAGAATTAGGACTCTTACAGGTTATATGTGTCCTTTTCATTTGAATTTCTAACCACCAGGACTTCAGATGCCATGTCATTTGAAAATGGGATCTTTGCAGATATGTTCAGGTAAGACAGGTGATGCTAAGGCAGGATAGATCCTTAAACTATGAGGGATGGTTTTCTTACAAACAAGAACAATCTGAACATAGAACCACACGCATAGAGAAGATGCCTGGTAAAATGGAGGAAAAGGTCAGTGTACTCTGTCTACTGGCCACAGATCATCAAAGAGCCAGTAATCAAACGACCAGTGCCTAGAACAGAGGACTGAGTCACTTCATTGCTCCCCACAAACACAAAACCAGGCCGCTGCTTTGATAAATAAATAAATTAATCAGAGTTCTTGGGACTTCTGGTCCCAAGAACTGTGAGGCAAAGAAACTTCTGTAACATACAGCAGTTTCTGTGTGGACTCCATTACAGGAACCCTCACAACAATTTGAGGTACAGTTAACAATGGTTCTCAACCTTCCTAATTAAAAGATTCTCTAACCTTTTAAGATGGTTCCTTGTGTTTTAGCAACCCCCAGCCATAAAATTATTTTTGTTGCTACTTCATAACTATAATTTTGCTATTGTTATGAAACATAATGTAAATAAACTTGGAGACAGAGGTTTACCAAAAGGGGCCTAGATCCACAAGTTGAGAACTGCTGGTTTCAAGAAATTAGAGGGTATGGAGGTGTAACACTATACTTTCCTGAGTTTGTGCCATTAAAAATTAACTGACATTCATTGGCATCATTAAGATATAACCTGTGTGTTTAAGAGGTGGGATTAATCTGTTTCTTGGGGAATCATGAACTGTAACACTGTTCTAATATATCCATTGGCATTCTGAGGATCACATAAGAAGGTTTTGTTAAATATTTCTTTAGTTTAAACTATTCCATCTAGAAGGAGGAAGAAGGTTTATAAGTCTCAAGGACTATCACAATTTAAAAGACTCATGTAAATCTGGAAATTTGCAAAAGTCACATGGCCACCACCAGTGCTATGTAAGAATGAACAATGGTGGGCAAGAGTGAGGAGTTTCCTTCAGTGGGGGTTCCTGCAAGTTGGGCAGAGAGCTCTAGGGATGCAGTTTTCATGAATCATCATCAACACTGGGTCAGACTTTCTGGTAATGGAGCTGAAATTGAATCATCTATGCTTGTTTAAATGACCTAACAAACTCATTGGTTTACCAAGCTAAAATCAGGTGCAATGGTGTTGGCTTTGTTTCACTCTGATTAATATTTATTTGTTGTCTATATCCCACTTGGGGTAAACACATGTTTGTTCAATTATTTCCAGGAATATTCACACAACAGAAGATAGAACCTTCTAAACAAAGAATATATTTCTCTTTGTTTGTTGAGTCTACACTCAATGGGGGGAAAATGATGGGAAAGAACACCGCCCCCCATTAATAAACTCACTGCTTAGACAAGCACAAAGAAAAAGGAAGAAGATGAAATGACTTTTCTACATCTTTATAATCATTCTATTCAAGATTTCCCCAGTCCCTAAACCTTTGTTTTTTGGTTTTTTTGGGTTTTGTTTTGTTTTTTTGGGTTTTTTTTTGTTTTTTTTTTTTATAATCTTTGAAAGCAAAGCCAAGCCTCTTCCACTGTATTAGTCAGGGTTCTCTAGAACTTATGGAATGCCTCTATATATCAAGGGAATTTATTATGATGACTTACAGTCTGTCATCCATTAGCCCAACTAAGCCAGCAAGGGGCAGCTGTGGATGGGAAGTCCAATAATCTAGTAGTTGCTCAGTCCTACAAGGCTAGTTGTTTAAACTGATCTTCTATAGAAGTGGGTTCCAACAGATGTGCTGGCAAGTAAGGGCATGCAGTTGAAGAAGAGTGAATCTTCCTTCTTCTAATGTAAGCCTCCAAGAAAAGGTATGTCTCAGATTAAGCTGTAAACCATCACTCCTGGATCTGGGACTTGCTTTGTCCCAAGCTGACCTTGAACTCAGAGATCTCCTTGCCTCAGTCTCCTGGGATAAAAGACATGTACTACCTTGGCTGCACCTAAGCTTTTCATGGCCACTATATGTCAAGATCTCCACGCCAAGATCCAGGTCAGAAACTTGTGTCTTCCAGCCTCAAAATCTGGATCACAGGTGCACCCTCCAATTCTGGACTGTAGTTCGTTTCAGATGTAATCAAGTTGACAACCAGAAATAGCCACCACACCCACTAACTCTATAACACTTCTGGTTTCAATGGGCTGTTGGAAGTTCCCTTCTGCAAACATAGCCTGCAAATTGGTCCTGTGAGGTAGGATTGCAATATAAGTGTCTTATTGCCAATTAAGTTATACCTCTGTAGGGTAAGCTAAATACTACTATTACTGTAAGATGATCAATCAACTCTTTAGAGTGATCATTTCCCCACCTCAACTACAAAAGAGCAGATGACAATTTCTTTTTCATTTCCTCTTCAGTTAAAAAATTAAGCATTTATATATTTTGCATTAAGTGTATTATTAATCCTCTAATTGCAATGTTTTCTTTTTCACTTCATCTCCCTAGGAGACATCTACTATAAGCTGGCATGAAGTAGAGACTTAATGAAAGCAATCAACAGCTTGGCTGCCTTGATTTTCAAAGAGAAAGAAAATCATTCACTTCCATATGGTAAGAGTACTTTAAAGTATGGCTGTTTATGCAGTATTAAATCATCCATCAGAAAAATGTATGTCTGCAGTTGGCATGGAAACTAATTTGAGCTGGTTCTCATTCATTCTTTTAAAGTTTTTAATCACTTATGAAATATTTCACAAAATTTTAAAAGCAATTCATGGATAAGATAAGATGTATTAAAAATAAATTGTCACTTTTGATTTTCTTTTTGAAAAGATAACTGACTTCCAGATCAGTGGACAGAAAAATTAAATTAGAAATAAAACCACATGGCAAGCAATGTGTTTTAGGATATCAGAACTCCCTCTGTTCTGATACACCCACCTACTCTCTTGAAGAGTGAAATCTGGATACAGGTCACTCAGCAACTAGAGTTCTAGAAATCACATAGCATAGTCGTGTGTGTATTCAAGTGACCTAAAAGGAAAGCACAGGTTGCCATAGAAGCCAGGCCACTCTGTGTAGAAACCGTTGAAATCCAAGGCTCTTGGATATTGAATAAAGTCTGTAGCAGGAGTGGGGCTGATGCTCCAGTAATGGATTTGCAGCAATATGATTAGCTTTCAGCCTCCTCAACCCTGTCCAAAATGCCTCCAACCCTGATCGTGACTCATGTGCCATGCTTTACTGCTCTGACAACCCATAATTATAATTCATGCTAGATAACTTCCCCTAATTTTACATTTAAACAAATATTATTTTATCCATTCTAAATGATGGAGTTTAACTTCCACTTTGCACTGGCATACTGATAGTTTCTTTGGAAAATAGCAGCACCAAATCTATAATGCATGAAATCACACAAATACACGTTAAGCTACAAATAACTTGGATTATTGAAGCAGTGTGTAAAATGAAAAACAACTTAACAGAAGAGGAAATGCTTGGAGACAGTCTAGAAGTGACTCATGCAAATGCTTGAGCACTTTGCTGTCACACCACCAGTGGATGAGGGTGAAGAGCAAAGTCCTTCCCTGCTGCTCCTTTCTCTCATCCGCCTAGCCCCTCAGACCCAGAGTCCATGCCTCCTCTGTCTCTTCTTTGGAGAAGACCTATGTTTTTTTGTCTCTGGTTCTTAGAGACCCCTAATTCCTTTTTCTCCTCCAGATCAACCCTGGTGGTTTTATTAGCACTTGCTCTGCATACGTGAAGCTAAGCAAAAGTCCCCTGTTCTTTTCTCAATGAGAACAAAAGCCCTTTCACAGACACAGATCTCTGCTTCTAGTCTCTACTTCAATTCAACCTGACCTTTCCTGTTCAGAAAGTCAGTTTGCACTCTGGTTGCTGTCTATTACTTACAATCAAGATTCAATACTGCCATGAGTTCTTTTCTGAAATGACTAATACGCTTTTTCCACTTAATTCGAATGACATTTACATCCTTACCTGATAGGCTGCTTCTCCTGGCACCCTCTTCTTTCTCCCACTCCTCCTGCCCTTCTCTGCATCCTCACCATCATCTATCATGCCTACAGACAAAGTACAGCAAACCCAGACATCCCACTGCATATAAAGGGTAAAGCCAATCAAAGCAGTAAAATGAGCAACAAAATTCATTTGGGAGAAAGTTATTAAATCTAAAGATAGTCTTTACACTACTGTATCACATTAGATTTCAAACAGCTGGAGCTAAATATATTTGTTTGTTTGTTCTCTGGTTGTCCACTAGCAGTTGGGGCATTGAAAGCTCAGTTGTACCAGAGAATTTTTTTAATTAAAAGCCTTATTTCCTTTGCCTATCCAGATTTTTTTTATTTAAAAAAAATGCTTAGTCTCCCACACAAACAAACACACATCATACACACACACACAATATATATATATATATATATATATATATATATATATATATATATATCACATTGCCACTGAGATCAACCAATATAGTGTTCAGTACTCAGATGGATGCAGGTTGTTTGAGAATATTCTGCCATGTATACATATATATTTCATATATTTACTAATGTACCATGACACCATTATGAGCCATGCCTTATTTTCCCCCATAAAATACATTTTAGAAGATTTCATCAAGAACTGCAAAGGAAGACTCAAGTTATATTTTATCCTCCTTTAAGCTAAATAATTCACATGAGCAAAGTTCATCTATGGCCACAGAAGACATGGGATGCTGGGGTCAATAGCACTAATTACACACAGCAAGAATAATAACTTTACTATTCTTATGAAACAATTATCTAACTCCTGAGAGCAGCACAGAGAGAGAGAGAGAGAGAGAGAGAGAGAGAGAGAGAGAGAGAGAGAGAGCGAGCCAGGCCACACTTGCAGAAGCACTTGGTTGTGTTGCAGATCAGATACCCCAGATCAGGGTTTATGACCCCTCCTCAGTGGGAGAAAAGTGTTCTGAATCTTGACACAGAAGGAAATAGTATTTTGTTATGTTAGGTAACACATGAGCCTTTTAATGTTACAACATTGCTGCATGTATAAGACAGCACAGGGCAAGAACATTAAGAGTATGTGGTGCAGTCATTATAGAAACCTAGGAGACCCATGGAGAATTTTGTCCTGATAGCAATGTTCATAGCAATGTCTTAAGGCATGAAGAACTTCTTTTCTGTTTGTTACTGATTGATAATGCTCCACAATGCACAGCTTCAATACTTGAGCTGTCTTTCATTGATGTGCACTTATATAGGTTCTGATCATTTATAGCTACAAGCAATGCTGTCACTAGTTTATTTGCTTCTTTGTTTATACCACTGGGGATTGAAGTGAGGACTCTTAGCTGCTAGGCAAGCACTCTACCACTGAGTTACAATCCCTAGCCTTCTTTTTAGTTTTTTCTTTGAGACAGAATTTTTATAAGTTGTCAGGCTGACCTTGAACTAAATCTGCAGCTCAGGCAGACTTTGAAATCTCAGTCTTCCTGTCGCAACCTCAGCATGGTTGAGAAGATTGGACCTGCCAACTCAGTTAGTGGAATGTATGTATGTGTGTATGTATATATGTATGTATGTATGTATGTATGTATGTATGTATGTATGTATGTATGTTGTCAATACAATTTCAATATTAAAAGCAAATGTGTTTCTAGAGGTGCATTAAATACACTTTGCTGAATAATATATAAAGACATGCTTATTAATACATAGCAGAATATTATCAAACATCCTGCATCCATCCAACTAGCACAAACTAGTTGGTCTCAGTGGCAATATGTCCACTATGAAGATACTCAGCATCTTTTCATAGCATTATTTTGTTTAATAAGAAAAATAATCTTTGCCAGGCTGTGGTGGCGCACGCCTTTAATCCCAGCACTTGGGAGGCAGAGGCAGGCAGATTTCTGAGTTCAAGGCCAGCCTGGTCTACAGAGTGAGTTCCAGGACAGCCAGGGATACACAGAGAAACCCTGTCTTGAAAAAACAAACAAACAAACAAACAAACAAAAACCAAAAACAAAAAAAGGAAAAATAATTTTCATTATATTATTTTAAAAAGTATTCATATGTATATATATATTTGCCTATTTTTCTATTAGTTTATTAAAGATTTTTGTGACTTTTATGAGCATAAGATTTTAATAAGATAGAAAGTTTAGCCATTTGCTTTGTCCATTATATTCCAAGCTTTTTTAATGATATTGCTGGTTGTTTTGCTTTATAAATAGCATTTTAAATGATAAAATTAAATTTTAAAATGTTGATTATACATTACTGTCTTCTATAATTCTAAGCCTGTGATATATATTGGTTTTCAGATTCCTAAAACATAAATGATCAAACCTCTCAAATATTTAAAGTCTAATAGTATTTAAAAAAACAAATGCTCACATTACTTTTTCTAAGTCCATAAACATGGTTGATACATTGTTAACAAAAACTTCTTTCTCATTGATTTAAAAGAGTTTTTCTAAATATTATATTTATTGATGTAAATTATTTTCGCCTTTCATCTGTATAATCTCAGAATAATAGATTTGTCACTTCATGTGTTAATGTCAAACCACTGAAATATTTGAATAAATAGTATTTTTTTAAATAGTCAGTTAACCTGGAAAGTCTGCTTTGTGTCTTCAATTTTTATCTTTAGACTATGAGTTTTCTGTTGTTTCAAAAATAAATATTGGATTTCTTCGAAAGAAGAATGAAATATTTCAACATATGTGTATGGTAAACAACACGTAGATATATATTAGTGCAAATATAAAATTAAAGTGTCAATTTCAACAACTGAACTACAATAGTATCTTGTTGATAGTAATAATCACATGTGTGCTATTCTTTTTATTTTGTGAATGTTATAAAAGTTGCATTGAAGTAATGATAACTACATCATTGTTTTGAAGGTTTACTGGTGTTCTGTGCATGAACTATCCTTTAAATGGAAACAAGACTGGCTATATGTTATTTAACACATTAACATTAATGCTATATTGTGAATACTTTACATACATCCTTTGTCTATACATAATTATTTTCTGCATTGTTGTGAGTATTTAACATGACACTGGACATTCTCACTGGCTTTGCTCACTATCATATCTTACTAAATTTATCTTATTATTTCAAGCAGAAATGATCATAAATTATTTTCAAATGTCTCTTAAAGCTCGGTATAAATATTACATACTTTTCCTGATTAGACTTTGAATGTTATAAGAGGTATTAGAATACACTAAAGTTGTCATGTTCTTATACATGGCTGCCATCCCACTTACTAAGACATTATTTAAAAATTTTCGATTCAGTGAGTGTGATACATGGTTTTAAGATGCCATAATTTGGTACAATGTTAAATTTTTGCAGATCTTAAAAATAAACTTTGAATGTTTAAAATTTCTTTATATGGTCTAAAATCAATAATGAGATAGACCTATCCTTAAAATTTTTATTTTTATCTGTGAAATATTTGTCCTCTTTAAGTACTCAATAATTATACACCATCTAGATTTTAACTATTGTTAATATAAACATTGCTTCATTTTTCTTATGTTCTTATTGGGAAATATTTTTATAAAACCATTACATCCACAATTTAAAATTTATATACGTAGTAAGTATTATTTTGTTCAATATTATCAGGTACTTAGGACAATAAATGAAAAATAAATCTTCTTAAATATGTTTTTATTTGTAAACAGGAGAAACGTTATGAAAAAAGCTTTTAATTTAAAAATTAACAAAAGCTTAACATAATTTTTTAGTGAAATAAAAATGTCTCTAGCCAAAACTTCAGCTAAAATAAGACAATAAATCTTGTTATGAAATCCTTAAGATTCATCATGCCATCTTTCACATGGTATGAACCAAGATTTGTTAAAATTGGTTATTGATCAAATTAGCTCATAAAAAGACACTTGTCTTTCACCTGCTTAAACAAGGAACAAAAAAAAAATTCATCCTTAACTGTTCTGTGCACCTTGCATAATCCATATAAATGTCTATATAATACTAACATTTGGTTGTAAGATGCAGAATGTTCAGCTCTGACAAGATTCATCCTTGGGGAGTCTGAAATGACCTGCTGAAGCTGTTTCCAGAGACTTGCTTCCAGAACAGCTTCAGGAGTATTTGGCAATTCCCAATAACCCCAGTTCACCTAGCCTTTCAAAATCCAGTCAAAACTTTAGTCAAGCCCTGAGTCTTCTGAGCATACAGAGACTGGATAAACAGATGCTAAAGCTAGCTTTCTTGAGTCTAACCAATTTTTCCAATTATCCTACCCTTTCCACCCCTTAAAAATAAGCCATGGAGAATCTCCATCCCTACTCCTTGTGTTTCAGTGTCTGGTTACGGTTATTTTACATATTATAGATAGGTCGTTTTAGGGGATAATTTGGAAATGATCATAAGTTTGAACAGGGAGAATACCAAATAGAGAGCTTAGACTTGGGGACTTCTGCCTTTCCTTTCCTCTTCTCTATGATTTTTTTTTTCCTGGAACAGTTATTTCTGAAATTTTAATGTGGTGCACGACCAAATGAGTTAGCCTCTCATGAATATTATTTTTCACATATGTGTAAATATTGCCCCACCAGTTTGTAAAACTCAATCTGATTTCTCAAATATCGATGTAAATTTACCGGAGTTGGTTGTGATAGACTTTAAAATGTCTGTGAAAAATGTTCTCTCCACCAACAACCATATCCTGACTCTCTTCTGTTTATAATTCCAATCTACTTGAATGTTTTCCTAGAATTTCAATACACTATATGCAAACCCATCTCTTTATTCATCCATAATGTTGTGTTTGTCTGGGTCCTCTGCAAATCTGCTCGCCTCTTAGGTTAAAAAGACTGTATCTTTTTTTTTTATCCTCAGTGTCTATCTATATTTGGCACACAGTAATTAACAACAACAACAAGAAGTATGTTTGACAAATACAGGAATATGAAAACACCTTAAAATTGCTATGATGCTAACAAATGGTCAAAAGAGAATGTAAAACCATTATTCTTATCTGCAAATCATACTTTTGAAATATGACAGTCATAGTCAAAGCAACATAAACTGAAAAATCCAGGTCTAGGTCAAAAACTGGTCTTACATACTTTAAATTATAATTATCCTATAATGACTCCTGCAAATAACTCTTATTCATCTTGATACTGGGAAAATTGCAGTGTAGGATTTGCATAAACATTAATAACAAGGTTTTAATTCATGTGAAATTTTTAAAGCTTGACTCAAGTGGCAATGTATATCTATGTAACCAAAACTTGACACAGGACTGATAAACTGATAAACTCCCTTGAAAGTGTTGCATAATTCTCCGACTAGTTGATTAATCTGCAACTAACCAATTATAAATGATTAGGACTAAAATCCAATCACTGTTAATGCAAATTACTCCTTGGTTTTGCCCTCAAGCGAAGAAATAGGCAATCTTTGGAGGCTAAGGAGAAGGTGACTGAGAAATGATTACAGTAATTTCATGGGGACATACTTGACAACTTTCTGTCTCTGAGAAAGAAAAGGGCAGTTTTTACCCTACATGAAAAATATTTATGTTTAAATATTAATAATTTAGCTTAATTAGAATTACTGTATCAACCTTGGATGTAGGAAATTTAGTCACAATGTACTGTTCTGTATGCTGAGGAAAATAAATCTCTCATCCAGATAATTTTTATTTTCTTATCATATCAGTTATTTTTCTGTTGCTATGAAACACACCTAGACCAAAATGACTTTTGAACAAGTTTATTTCTATTTATTGTCAAACAGGAATGGAGTTCATCATGATGGGAGGCATGGAAACAGGATCAAAAAGCTGATTATTACATCTCAGTCTGAAGCATAGATCAGGGAGAGTGTTAACTGAAAGTAGGGCAGGACTACATACTCTCAAATCCTAGCCCAAGTGACTTACTGTCTGCGGCAAAGTTGCACTTCCTAAATCACTGGAAACAGTGCCATCAACTGGGAACCAAATGTCAAAATATCTGAGCCTATGGGAAACATCATCATAAAAAGTGCTATACCTATCTACTCAACTTTTGCCAACCACAGAGAACAGAAACATCCCAGATTGCCATGTCTCATCAGGCTTAACAACTAAATTCAGAACTTTAGTGTGAAATGTTAACTTTCTATAAAGACTAAATTTTATGTAAAACTATTTTAATTTCATGCATGCCTCCCACTGAAGAGGTGCATTATGTTATAAATATTGTCTGAGATTTCTGGACAAAAATCTTTTCAATTTTTTGTCTTTACAAATGGACAGAATGAACTAAATGCCCATGTCTGACAGCCAAGATGTGGCTTGGGGCAGTCTGAAGTGATTCTATTCATGTTTCAGGTTGTACAACATACAGTTTGATAAGAATATTATACCCAGCAGTCTAAATCACAGAATGAAGGAAATTATCCTGCTATTATATTATGAACTCTAAGTTCTTATATTTATTAAACTAAGAGAAACATTGAGTGTCAAGTTAGGTTTACAAAATAAGTTATTTATGTTTCCCCACATATCTCAGTCAACAGTGCTGGTACAAACATACATTAACACTAAGACACTACAACCATGTCTCCCTTTAGAAACTATATCTTAATCAATTTCTAGGCTAAAATTCAGTGAAATTGGTATTGCTAAATTTTCATATAAACTTGTCATTATAGTTTATTCTCATTACTTCTCTCCCACACAACTTATTTTAAAATATAGTCTGCATGGTAGACAAAAATATCCTCCTTAAAAGAAGATAAACAAAGAATATCTGTGTATTTAAAATACATATACATATTAATATCTTATGCACCATGTAAAACATACTTATTTTAAAATGCACATTGTAAAACATATTTTTAAAAGTACAGTGTACAACTGCAAATGGTTAAAATTAAATACCCAAATGTCATTGACTTCTTGAGTCTGTACGAATAACATGTGTCCTCTATATTTTCCATGGGACAATAATCAGATTAACTTGAGATTATAATAAAGTAATCCAATTATAACCCATCCATTGTGTTCAAGAAATTATTTGTCAGTGGAATAAACATACTAAAATAATGAATCATTGGTATCAATATATTGAAAAGTTTATGTGAAACAAATACAGGTTTAAAACAATGACACTAATAAAGGAAGACGTTGAGATTGACATAGTGCCTACTAGGGCCATGGCATTCACTATCACAGCTAATTGTGAGTTGTGAAAGACAAAGCAACATTTAGACAGGGAGACAAATTAAATTATCTCATATTGTATAATTTGGATTAAATAGTAACATCCATGACCTCTCTTCTGGCACAGTTCTCAGTATTAACAGTCGCTTTCAATTTTGCTTCTTTCTAACATAATTTTCAGGAAAGTCCATGGCTGTATGGTTAGTTACCTTAGATTTTTATCTGCTTAGATGTGATGTTAAATACTCTTTTCAGGATAATTTATCCTAAAAAGTCTAGATATTGTCTCAATTATTTTCTGCTTACTAATGTCTCTAGAATTTGAAAAAGCAGTCTTTTTCCTGACAAGAAGGTTGACTTTGGGGAGGATATGCAGATGATACTCTTCTTGAAAAAATAAGCATAATCTGTTTTTATTATTATTATTATTTGCCAGATAATCCTTTTAGACTAAGGACCACCAACTTGCTCTGGATATTGAAAGAAAAAGAAGTAATTCATGGGATAAGTGCAAAATCAAATACAAAATTCTAAAGTGAAGATCTAACCATGAGAAAAATCTTTTGAAATCCTATATCAATACAGACTAAACCAGCTACCAATGTCTGGCCTATAATTTCTAAAACCCAAGTGAAAAATATTTACCTGGAACTTTAAGTAGGTTAATTATGAACAAGTGGTTTGGATAAAGAAATCACATAAGAAAGTGTTTTTGTCGAGCTGAATGAAAGTTCTGAGGAATTAAATGATCTCTGAGTATCTTAAAAGCAAGGTACTGTTCATGTCACAGGTAACAATTAGTCTTTACAAGATTATAGTTCTGGAAAAAAATCAGGTGTTGACTGAGGAGGTGGATGAGTTAGTAAGTTCTTGCCTCATGAACACTAGGACCTGGTTTCAATTTCCAGAACTAATGTGAAATGCAAGACATGTTACTAATTGTGGGGTACCAGAGACAGGAGGATCCCTGTGGTTTGTGGACCACATAATTTAGCCTAATTGGTAACTTACAGGACAATAAAAAAATTCTGTCTCTGTAGGGATAAATGACATGCTTCAACTTGACACACCAAACCACCTTCTGTTCTCTATATGACATGAATATGCAGGCATGTGCATCTGCACCCATACAATCATGAGCATGTATATACACACATGCATGTGCACATGAGTACACCCTTATGTGTGTGTGTGTGTGTGTGTGTGTGTGTGTGCATGTGTGTGTGCATGTGTCTGTGCATGTGCATGCATGTGTGTGTGTATGTATGTATGTATGTATGTATACAGATTTTTTTAATTTTTAGATGATTAGGAAAAAACTGGCTCTGGATAAAATTTTAAGAAAATTTACATAGTCTAAATTCCAGCATATCAAATGAATACTAGAGAATTTTCTCAAATCTTGACTCCCTAAGGACTTTCAAGATATTTAAAAAGAAGTTAAACACTTAAGCTAAAGTTCCAAAATAAAGACATCCTTGCCAGGTGCCATTTTGTTTTCAAAGTTATGACCCTAACTCCAAGCATTCTTGGGAAGGTAGGGCCTCACCATATTGTGAGAACTAATGGAGTGTTATCATAAAATGTGTGGTAGAATCAGGGCATGTTCCCACTCTTCCATGTTACATGGGAATTATTGTACAGATTAACAAACAAAGTAGCTGGAAAGGTTAAGTTACTGAAGGGAAGCCTTAAAAGGCTATATCTGGTTTTTTCTTTTATCTCTGCTTCCTAGCCACCATGAGTTAAGAAATCCCTTTATTTATTATATGATCACTGGCTATAATCAATTCAGGAAGGCCAATCCAAGTGTAACAAAAGCATTGATATGTCTAGTGAGGAAGAGAAAAGGCAAGAGGAATATTACAAACAAAAGTTAGCATATTAAGGCAATAATCATGATTGTAATATTGTCTTCAAAAGTGCCTATATGCCTTCATTGTAAAACTACTAGGACAGTTGTTACACCTGTATCAAGGTCACAATAAATGGCACAATTCAAACTCTCTATTTGGACAATAGTTATTATTGAGAAAGTCTATGTCTTTTCAGACTCCTCTACACCCATGATATCTGGATTTCTCTGGCTCGTCAACACTATCTAATAAGCTTTGAATTGTCTTTTTGAGCTCTGATATCGTCCATCATCTTTATGATCTTTCTGAGCTTCTTGAATGCTCTTTTAGATTATATCCCTTTCACTCCTTAGAGACAGCCTTATTTGTTTCCAGAAGGATGGACAGCAGCAGGATCTAAGTTTCTGTCTTAGTGATCCTATGAGTTACAATATTCCTTCTCTACATCAAGCTTTTCCTGTAATGTTTCCAGCTTGCTATTGATGAGGCCTTTTGCTTCCATCCCTGTTTCCTCATAAATTGCTATCCACCTTTCTTCTGTATTCTCACACCCCTCTACTTTTTTTTATATTTTCTGTTAATGTAAAAGCACACCTGATTATTTCTCTAAGAAAATCTAAGATAAAAACAAAACTCTCTTGTCTGAGATACATGTAACTATTTCTCATGTCACCTTACTAAACAGGTTTCTGAAAGAATATCCTATACCTGCATTTTTCCTTCTTTCCCTTTATCTGTATCTATGTGTAGATGAGCAACAATTTTATCTCTTTCATCCATTACTTTAAGCACCAGCTCTTTGCAATGTTTACAGTGGCATCTGCGTTACAAATAGAGGCACAGTACTACACCTTTGCATGATTGCAAAATGCCAAAGATGATGCCATTGATCAGTAACCAGTTGTTTAAAAACAGAAAAGAAAACAAACAAAAAACTGATGTCCTCCCATCTTAGCTAGAGATAGATTTATAACATGTCTTCTGGCAGGCCTAAGAAAGACAGCCTTAAAGCCAGTAAACTTTGAAAAACTCCAAGAGGTTGTCCAGGACAAACAGGAAAACCCGTCTCAGTTTCTAGAACGCCTTACAAAGGCTTTATTGCAGTATACCAATCTGGACCCTGAAAATCCGGAAGGTAACCAACTCCTGATGACCTACTTCTTTTCCCAGAGCTACCCCGACATAAAAGCTAAACTTAGGCGATTGGAGAGGGGGCCCCAAGGTGTACCATGAGAGAGATGAGAAAGCCCGAAAACAAAAATACCATATGCTGGCAAAGGCTATCCGACCAGCCTCAGCTGCTACCCCAGACTCCTGGTCCCTGAAGACTCAGGGACCACCTGGCCCCTGCCATAAATGTGGTCAACAAGGTCATTGGGCGAGGGCTTGCCCCAACCCCAGCAAACCAAGGGGACCATGCCCCAGGTGCCACCAGAAGGGACATTGGGCTGTTGATTGCCCTCATGTTGCTCAGAACAGAGGGACATCACTCCCAGAAAACCCTTCAGCTGACCTTCTAGGATTGGCTATGGAGGACTGACAGGGCCCGAGCTCTCTCGATCCGACCACGCCTATCACTAGCTGGGAGCCCTGGGTAGATATTATGGTATGTGGAAAACCCATCTCCTTTCTCTTGGACACTGGGGCAACTTACTCGGTCCTGATGGAGTTTTGGGGACCCACCTCACCTTCGCGTTTTCCTATTGTCGGGGTAGGAGGACAACCTTACCTTCCTCACCAGACTCCCCCACTTAGTTGCATTTTTAGGGGTGTACCTCTCACCCATTCCTTTTTGGTAGTGCCTACATGTCCTGTCCCCTTATTGGGAAGAGATATTTTAGCCAAGTTGGGAGCTTCTATTTCCTTTGCTCCCCCAATTCGCCTAAACCCAAGCTCACCAGCAGTTCCTCTGCTCCTTCTTCTAGCCAGTCAACCTACTAACACTAACATGTTATTTCCCTTACCAGCTTCTCAGGTAGACCCCCGAGTTTGGGACATCCAGAACCCCTCTGTTGCTAAACATCATTCTCCTGTTGTCATCCAGTTACTGGACTCTACCAGGTACATCACCCAAGCTCAATACCCTCTCTCCCTCCAGAGCCTCAGAGGACTTAAGCCTATCATTTCTGACCCCTTAAGGAAAAAAATTCCTTCACCCTACCTCCTCTCCCTTTAATACCCCTATATTAGCAGTTAAGAAACCTAATGGTACCTATCGCCTGGTCCAAGACCTCAGACGCATTAATTCTGCAGTGGTTCCCCTCCATCCTGTTGTGGCTAACCCTTATACACTTCTTTCTACTATCCCCTCAGGGACCTCTCATTTCTCAGTCCTAGATCTCAAGGATGCATTCTTCTCTATCCCTCTAGATGCCCGATCACAGGACATATTTGCCTTTACCTGGACAGATCCTGACACCCACCTTTCTACCCAACTTACCTGGACTGTTCTACCTCAGGGATTCCGGGACAGCCCACACCTATTTGGCCAGGCTCTGGCTTCTGACTTGCTCTCTTTATCTCTCCCTAGATCTAAGGTTGTACTTTACGTAGATGATGTGCTTCTCTGTAGCCCCTCCCTAGAGATTAGCCAAGCTGACACTGCTGTTCTTCTAAATTTCCTTTCCAGTTGGGGCTACAGGGTCTCACCTTCTAAAGTCCAACTGTCTACTTCTCAGGTTACCTATTTGGGACTAACAATTACCCCAACCCACTAGGCTATTTATTACCTTAGATAGAAAGAATCTGATTCAGTCTCTAACTGTTCCTTTGACAAAGGAAGAGATTTTATCCTTCCTAGGAATGGCTAGCTTTCTGCGCTCCTGGGTTCCTTCCTTTTCCCTACTTTCTCGACCCTTATATGAAGCAGCATTAGACCCCACCCACGAACCTCTTCTCAAACCTGTTACTAAGCCCTTTCAAAGGCTCCAACAGGCTCTCCTTAAGACCCCAGCCTTACATCTCCCTGACCTGACTGGTCCTTTTTCCCTCTATGTAACTGAAAAGGAGGGGTTTGCCCTTGGAGTCTTAGGTCACCAACTGGGACCATCTTTTGCACCTGTAGCATACTTGTCAAAAAGACTAGATCTAACCATCCAGGGATGGGCACCTTGTATTCGTACCTTAGCAGCTGCAGAACTCCTTATTCGAGAGTCAAAGAAACTAACCTTGGGATCGCCCATAACTGTTCTCTCTTCCCACAACCTGTCACAGCTCCTAACTTATAAAGGCTTACAGACTCTACCTCCCTCCAGGGTTCTTTCTCTCCAGGTAGCCCTAATAGAAGACTCTACCCTCAGCTTTCAATCATGCCCATCTCTTAATATTTCCAATCTTCTTCCTCGACCTAATACTAACCACTCCCTATCTCACTCCTACACTGAGACTTTAGAGGAACTACTACCTCATCCTTCACACATACAGGAGGGCACATTGCCCCAAGCCACCTATACCTGGTATACAGATGGAAGCTCCTTTTTATTTGAAGGAGCCAGGAAAGCTGGCTATGCCATAGTGTCAGACACCAAGGTGGTGGAGGCACAGGCCCTTCCTGATCACACCACCAACCAACAGGCTGAACTAATAGCCCTTACCCGTGCCTTCCAGCTGGCACAGGGACAATCCCTCAACATCTACACAGATTCCAAATATGCTTTCCATATCCTCCTGTCCCATGCTGCCATCTGGAAGGAGCGTGGGTTACTTACCACAAAAGGAGGATCAGTAACTAATGCAAACCAAATTATGGCCATGCTAAAGGCCTCCCATCTCCCCACAGCTATTGGGATTGTCCACTGCAGATCCCATAGGACTGATGACTCTATTGTCTCCAAGGGAAACAACCGAGCTGATGAGGCAGCTAGAGCTGCAGCCCTTAGGGGCCTAGACTCATCTCACCCTCCCCAGGACATTCTTACACTGCAACCCATATCCCCACCTACACCCCCTGATACTCGTCAAACTCTGTCCTATCTTCACCAACTCTTTCACCCTAACAGCCAAGCATTGTCTCATTTTGTTAAGACTCACCTACAGCCTACTCCTGAGGACTTAAGTTTCTTAAAATCTATCACTGCTTCTTGCAGAATTTGTCAGATGTCAGATCCCAACTCCAGGTATCGTAGCACCCTTTTTCCTACCCACCAGGCTAGAGGTTCCCTTCCTGGAACTGACTGGCAACTTGACTTTACCCACATGCCCGCCGTCAAACATGTCAAATACCTCCTGGTTTTGGTGGACACCTTCTCAGGCTGGGTAGAGGCTTTTCCCACAACTAACAAAAGGGCTCAGACAGTCTCTGATGATCTCCTCTGAGAGATCATCCCCCGATTTGGCGTCCCAGCCTCCCTCCAGTCAGACAATGGTCCCGAATTTACTTCCCAGGTTTCTCAAATTGTATCTAAGGCCTTAGACATTCCCTGGCATTTTCATATTCCCTACCACCCTCAATCTTCAGGTAAGGTAGAAAGAACTAACCACTCTTTAAAAACCACTCTTGTTAAGCTGTCACAGGAACTTCATCTTGACTGGGTAAAACTTTTACCTCTGGCCCTTTTCAGGCTACGAGCTCTCCCCAAGCGGCCTCTCCTCATCTCACCCTTTGAACTCATGTATGGACGTCCAGTACTAACTCCTGGTCTTTCACCTAAGTGCTCTCTCCTCCCAGACCATCTATTCACCCCATTACTTTGCCACCTCCGTTCTCTCTTGTGGAACTTTGCTGATGGCCATCTACCTCGACCACACACTGTCTTCTGTCCACCACCTGTCAACATTGGAGACCAAGTCCTTCTCTCCCCTCCAGATCACTGGCCCTCACCCCTCTCTCCCAAATGGCAGGGCCCTTTTAAGGTAATTCTTGTGACCCCTACAGCTGCTAAACTTGAGGGACTCCCTCATTGGGTCCACTTGTCTCACCTCAAGCCTTTCATCCCCCCACCTAAAATCGACTCTTCATACACGTCGACTCTAACAGGACCGTGCTCTATTAAGCTCCAGAGGACTTTGAAATCACCCACCTTGCCCTCAATCTCAGAACATGAGACTCTACTCCGGCAGCCGAGTTCGACCACACTGGACTAGACATGGGTTTCTCATCCTCCCCTGCTGCTTGTCTCTATCCAGTTCAGGCCTTACATCTGAAGGTTCGAGGGTCAAGAGACCCCCACAGATTAAAAAAAAAAAAAAAAAAAAAAAAAAAAAAAAAAAAAAAAAAAACTCTTTCCAAACAGGGTCAGGAAACTGCTCCATAGCCGGGGGCCAAGAACCAGTTCAAGCTGCTATCATCTCTATATCCGTTACTCATCTAAATATCATGCTCTCTACACTTGCTTTCTCCTTGACCAGGTAGAAGATTATTGTAGAAACTGACCAGATGATTATGGGGGCTTCCCATATTGGTCTTGTCAGATACATATGCTAGGTCACAGACCAACCACTTCCACCAACACCACAAGACCTGGGAGATTCCAGCTGTGTTGCTTCAGAACCGATGAGGGCCAGATGTCCTGAAATGGTCTTCGCCGGCTTGTCCAGGAAGAATGCTGTTTTTAAGGAACGTGAGATCTCCAGCTCTAAGATTTTTTTTTTTTTTTTTGGAAAAAATCCCATATAAAAAACAAGATACTCTCTTTTATAACACCCTTTCTTGTCATCCTCCTGGTGTTATTATTTCTAACCAAATTATTAATCAGTTCCTGTTACAGGATTACCAGCCACTGTCCACAGAGGAACCTGATACACGTATCGACCGAGTGGACCCCGATGGTGAAAGCCAGCTACTCCCTACAATGGACTACGCCCCTACACAGCAGGAAGTAGTTTAAGAGACACTGCGCCCCAACTCCCGTTTCACCATCGACTTCCCCTCCACTTTTCTTCTCTTCTTTATAATAAGAAAAAGGGAGATATGTTGATATCAGGCTCCAAACTCAGTGATGTCACTTCTAGGCGACTCCCACATCGTTGCCAAGGCAACAGCCGCACACTCCCAGAATCCACCTGGCTACCTCACCTTTACCTGGGAGATACTACGTCACCGCCCATATAAAACAGGCAGGACCCCTGACTCGCCCTCTTAACCCCTTGCCACTTCCACCTACCTCTCCCCACCTTTGCCCTTTCCCCTGAATAAACCTCCTCCCCCCAACCCCCTTTGGAACCGCTTGGTCTGGAGTGGTCTATTCTGCAGAGCGGTCAGATTTCTTACATCTTTCTTACACTATGGATCCTGCATATTCTCTATCTCTGCTTCTTTCCTACTTTCATAGCTTCTTCCTTCTTTTTTATTTATCATTCGTTCGTTTACATCTCCAATGATCTCCCACTTCTCAGTTACCCCTCCACAAACCCCCATCCCACATCCACCCTCTCCCCCCTCCTTTTTGCCTCTGTGAGCTTGCGCCCCTTCCCCCATCCTCTCCCACCCCATTACTCCAGCATCCCCCTATGCTGGGGCATCAAATTTCCACAGGACCAAGGGCCTCCCTCCCATTAATGTCAGACAGGGTCGTCCTCTGCTACATATGTATCTGGAGTCATGGATCCCTCTATGTATACTCTTTGGTTGGTGGTCTAGTTCCTGGGAGCACTGGGTGGTCTAGCCAGCTGACATTGTTCTTTCTATGGGGTTGGAATCCCCCTCTACTTCTTCAGTCCTTCCTCCAGCTCCCCCACCAGGGTCCCTATGCTAATCATTGGCTCCAAGCATCCACATTTGCATTGCTCAGTTGCTGGCAGACCCTCCCAAGGAACAGCCACACCAGGTTCCTGTCAGCAAGCACCTCTTGGCAACAACAGTGTCAGTGTTTTGTGTCTGCAGACAAGATGGATCCCCAGTTGGGGTGGTCCCCCGATGGCCCTTCCTTCAGTCTCTGCTCCATTTTTTGTTCCAGTCTTTCCTTTAGACAGGAACATTTCTGGGTTAAAAACTTTGAGATGGGTGGGTGACCCCACACCTCGACTGGGGGCAGTGCCTATCTACTGGAGGTGATCTCTACAGGTTCTATCTGCTGCACATTTGGGCTAAAGTCATCCCTGTTGGCTCCTGGGAGCCTAGCCACTCCCAGATGCCAATTTCAGATGCCAGAGAAGCTTCTACTTTTTTAAACTTAGAAAATAAGCCACAAAACTTGATGTATGCAGCATTGAAGATTAAACAGGGAACCTCATTCATGGCAGGAAAATTCTCTACTAAATAAGCAACATAATCTACTCTTGTTATTGAAGTTCAGCTTTGAGATGGGAGCATCCAAGTGAGTGCTACCAAATTTCTTCCTCCTTTCTTTTTTTAAAATTTTATTTATTTATTACTTTTACTTATTCACTTTATATCCTACTCACTGCCTCATTCTGGTAACCCCCTGTAGGTAAAAATGGCTGGGGAACTGCAGGGTTCCTCTCTCCACGCTGTGTGTAGTTGGCTGGGAACGCTCTGGGTTCCTCCAGCTGGAAGTTAGGCCCGGCTGCTCACTAAAGGCTTTTCCATGGCTCCTCACGGCGCAGCCCCAACATACGAGGAAGTCCATGGGTTTTTAAGGGCTTTAATGTCATGGCAGATGTAGATGGATCTGGATGCACCCCCCCACCCCCAAAACCCAGGGCAGTCCTGAGTTAAATAGGGAGGGGAAGGGGGGGCTGGGGAGGAATGCTTAATTGGCTCCATCTTCTGGCCTTCAGGTACCTCATTAGTATGTAAATCTCTCTAGGGCCTGAGGCCTGTTTATCACACCCTCCACCTGTGTATGTGACTGAAGGGTGCAGGTTGAATGGAGATTAGACCTCCTGTCAGGAGCCTGGGTTCTGGGGGCATGGCCAAACTCACAACCCAAGAACCAGGATACCCTTCCACGACCGACAACCCCCTACCACAATTATTCCCATATTCCCCAACCGTTTCTCCTCTGAGATGGTAGAGGATGTCCTGAGTATTTCCCAACCCTGGTACATCAAGTCTCTGTGAGGCTAAGTGTTTCCACTCCCACTGAGGCCATACAAGGCAACCCAGCTAGAAGAACATGTCTGACCTAGAGGAAACAGCTTTTGGGATAGCCTCTACACCAGCTGTTCAGGACCAACATGAAGACCAAGCTGCACATCTGCTACATTATGTGTGGGAAGGCCTAGGTCCAGCCCCTGTGTATTCTTTAATTGATGGTTCAGTGTCTAATGCGTCCAAGAATCAACAGGGGTGACTCACAACATTGGGGATATGGAACCTGAAGAGGCCACCTCTTCAGGAACCAGGCAAGAACCCTAGTGAAGCAATAGAGACACTAACCTGTCCACAAACTTTCAACCCAAAATTTATCTTGTCTACAAGAAATATAAGTACAGGGGGATAGAGCAGAGACTGGGGGAATCATCAACCAATAACCAGCCCAAATTGAGACCCACCCCATAGGCAAGCACTTAACACTATTAATGATACTCTGTTATGCTTTTAGACATAAGAAAGAAAAGAAAGAAGAAAGAAAGACAGAAAGAAGCCTAGCATGGCTGTCCTATGGAGAGGCTCTACTCAGCAGCTGAGTCAGACAGATGCAGACACCCACAGACAAACAGTGGATGAAGCGTGAAGACTCTTATGGAAGAATGGGAGGAAGGATTGAGGGCCCTGAAGGGAATAGGAACTTCATAGGAAAGCCAACAGAATCTTCCTCCTCCTTTCTAAATATTGTGTCCACAATGCCTAATGTGAACATGACACTCTTTCAGTTTGATGGTCAGTAATATATATGATCAAGACTTAGTGTTTGTATTTATTTTTATCTTCTAATTAAAAGCTTTAATGCATTTAACATTTATTTAACAACAAATAAAAATAACAACCCAGACATGAATATTTCTCAAATTTCTGAGGAAAAGACAAAAGTCTTCACAGAAAACTTAAGAAATCATGGAATAATTTAAAGTCTGCTTTATTGTGAACAATGTCACAAGGTTGAAAAGAAATTATTACTTGAACCTTTGTTTTGTTGTTTTGGTTTTGGTTTTTTTTTTTGTTTGTTTGTTTGGTTTGGTTTTGGTGTTTGGCTTTTGGTGGGGATGGGGTGGTGGTAATGATGGGTTTTGTTTTTAGAATTTTTTTCTTTGAGAAAAAAAGAAAATCTTAACAACTTTGTTAAAACCATTCCAATAGCAGTCAGTAATGGACACCAGCAAAGATGAGACTGGCTTTTCCATGTGTAAAAAAATGAAAGCCAGCATTTGTTTAGAGGGATAGATTGTGGCAGAGTTGTGACAGAGTAGTGACAGAGACAGCCAGATAAGTGGAATCACCATTCTTGCATTGCTTCAAGATTTTGAAATTTGACTACAAACATATTGGCACTAAAAATAATACATTATTGTGCTAGTCAGCTTTCAGAAGATGCATTCTTTTAACTAGAAATGTGTCTCTGAGAAAATATGTCTCTAAGAAAATACAAGATGTGGTGGTAGTGTGGTAAGATCAGCTACACATTGATTTTGACACATGACCACTGGGAAATGACACCCAGTTATGTGTTGTTGTGGAGTTTCTTGGGTTTTTTTTATTCCAAATAATCTTAGGTCAGTTATATGACATGCACTTAAATAACTGTGCAATAAAATACATAATATTAACAGTGATGGCTGACTGCTCCTAGATTTCCACAAATTATTACAGTCTTTCTAATGCTGGTGAAATGCTATCATTTTGACTCAAAATGTTTCTCAGTCCTTTTACTAAATTTAAACAACATTTTAGAAAACATAACAGTTTGCAAAGTTAAAATTCAAATTTATTTTTCATGTGCTTCATTCATGTTGTAAGCCCATGTTCAGACAAAACTTTTATTTGTACAACTGCTTTTCTTTTCTCACTATTATCTTAAGTACTAGGGACTGAAAAGATTGCCAACAGAAATACTATTCACCAAACCTGGAGTTGGCTTATTCCTTATGATCTATGAAATTCTCATTGTAGAAAGAAACAATAATATGCAATCAATGCGCAATCGATGCCTATATACATAGATACGAATTCCAAAACTTTATGTTAAAATATATTTTGAATCTACTAAAATTAGTGAAGTACCTATTAAACAACATATGTCTAAACTTCCTTTTTTTTAAAACTTGCAATGAACAAACAAACTACATGTCAGATACTATACTGGATATTCACAAAAGCTAAATTAAGTAAAAAATTACTGGAAGTGATTTTATGTACCTATTTACTATTATGTCTTTAAAGGACTCAAATGCTACTGTATCATTAAAAACTAACATTACTTCAAATATTAATTCCAAGGATAAACTTGAAATTAAAAAAAAAAATGATTCTTTAAATGGAAATGTGTACCTAAATTAAGATGTGTATTTTATCTAGGTGCAGTAAAATAATATGAAAACTTTAGAAACACTCAAAAGCACTAAGAAAATACCTATTTTTAAGTAGTGTAGATTTAAAGCACCATTGAGAAAGTGAATATCTGGCCACTTCCCAGAGACGACAACATTTCATCTCTCTTCCAGAACATTCCTTTGAAACAGCACAGTATTGAAACTATAAAAAGCAGGCATGCTTTGATAAGTATTTAACAACTGATTAAGTGAATGAATATTAATGATCATCAAAAACATTAATAGAAACTTCAAACTACCAAGAAGATAATTTTAGTTCAGGGAACAGGAGCAGCAATATCAAATACCATTTATTTTCTTTTATCTGATAACTTTTGAAGTCACTTTTTAATTACACAGAGTAGTGTTGAAGCTTTCTGCATAGAACCAACTAATTTTCAGTTTGCATATTTCCGCTAAATTTAATGAATTTGAACACCATTAAAAGTTTCTTTCTAAGATTTATTGCAACTTCTCTAGCAGTTCCAATATGAAAGCAAGACTACAGTAACAAAACAAGAAGAATAAAAAAGAAGATAACTTCAGCATAATTTCAAACATGTGATTGCCACATCCACTTTAGCCTGTTCCTGAAAAACTGACTGAGATGACATAGGAACAAAAGGTCATAAGAGTTTGTCTTTCCAAATTCATTATTTCTCTCTTGAAATTTCTTATGACATCTATGATTCTTAAAAATTGTTTAATTTTTAAAAATTTGGTAATGGAATAAGGTTTTAAGTAAAGAGGCAGAAAATCTTAGGAAATACAAATTTAAGACAACTTCATTTTAATTACAAATAGATA
Organism: Arvicanthis niloticus; assembly: GCF_011762505.2. Taxonomy (NCBI): domain Eukaryota; kingdom Metazoa; phylum Chordata; class Mammalia; order Rodentia; family Muridae; genus Arvicanthis; species Arvicanthis niloticus. Next base: position 873,682 of record NC_047660.1, read on the forward strand.
TGCCTAACTTGTATAAACCCCATTTTTTTCAACAAAATCCTTTCTTAAAACAGTTTGTGCAATTGTAATTATTACTGGCTCAAGCTTTTGTGGATAGTACTTAAGTGATAAGATAAATATCAAACCATAAATCTATTAGATGCAAATTATAAAGCAATAATCCCAAAATATCAATCATTATAGTCAACACAATACAGAATTTTACCTTTAAATAATAAAATCCACATATGACTATGTTGTAGTAATTATTTAAAAGACAGTCAGCAAGCAAAGCTGACTGTCTAGGCTGAGGCGGCTCTGCCTAGATCAGAGGCCATGTTCCCATGCAGCTAGAAACAGCCAGCCAGAGACATCAGCCCTGCCCCCACCAGGAGACGCCAGTGTGAGAGATGGCTCTGCCAGTCTTCCATGCTGTCTCTGCAAGGCTGGGCATTGCCCCGACCATCCTACCAACCACACGGGCTTGGTACAGATGAGACTCTAATGCTTAGATTATCCAAAGGCTTATATATTTGGTAAAGATCAATAACAAGATGCCCATACAATCAAAAGTGTAACCCAATACCCAACCTAGATATTCCAACTAACTTTGACTGGAAGAGACACATCTACATCCGCCTCCATGTTCACCTCTCTCTCTCCTTTCTGTTTCTCTCTTAGCTCCTCCTCTTCCTTCTCCTCCTCCTCCCTTTATTCCTCTTCTTCCTCTCCTTACTCCTCCTACCTTAGCTCCTCCTACATGACTATATTTCAGCTCAATGCAAGGACTGATTTCTCATACCTTCAGCTGCTTAAGAACTAAGAAGGAAGGTAATCTTCTTTGTTTTGAGACATAGCAGTGCCCAGGTTCAAAACTATTTGGTCAGCTACTTTAAAAACACCTATACAAACAGTTTACAGTAATTTAATTCTTTGTTTCATTCTTCAGGTCAACAGATACCCATATGGGGTGCAAATAACATATGAGATTTGTGTTAGGCTCTCAAAAAAGTGATGACTCATGTCATCACTCATATACCCTGGGTAACTGTCCCTATATCCCATACACTGTACTACAAAAAAAAAAAAAAAAAAAGGAAATGGAGAATGAGATGAAGCAAATTTGTATGAGTGGTGATAGCTATTAAAATCAATTTGTCTAATAATATTTTTCTGAAAGTTTGATGGTGTCTATTCTAGGTATCTAACTTTCTAGGATTTAGATCACATCTGAATCAGTAAACAATAAGAATAAAGACTTCATGTTTCAGATATTTTAAGAAAAACTTTTTGTTTGAAAAATGAGGCTGTACTGAGTTCTCTATTCTATCTCTCAACAATAAAAAGGACTGAAATGGTTTAGAGATGGCTTGGTTGATAAGTACCTTCTACATGAACATGAACACTGAAATTGGATCCTCAAATCTTACCTAAGAGCCAGGAAGTTTGATACGTCTGTAACCTAGTGCTGAGGGAGCAGGGGCAGGTAGATCCCTAAAACTCACTGACCAGCTGGCCTAGCCAAATATATAAGCTACAAATTTATAGAGAAACTGGTTTCAAAACCAGAAGGTGAAGAGCAATTGAAGAAGACGCTAAAGTCAATTTCTGGTCCACACACACACACACATATGTTCACAACACACATGTATTCATGTGTATGAATGCATACATACACACAAAAGGAGTGAATTATTTCATTTATAAAATAAGTCTTAATGGGGCAATATGAACTAATTACATATATAAACAGACATATCAATGACATTAATTATACTTTGAAGGATAACCTTAGTAGAAAGAATTTTCATCAGAGGCAGAACATAGCTGTTCCCATCTTCAAAGCATATGCAGGACAGGTCATTTAATTTGCAGTGTGAAAGAGGGCTGGTTTTAAGCTGAAAACTGTTTTTCCCCTTAATCTCATTAGGAAGGTGTACATTAATCACACTTAGCAGCAGTGAAAATGATTCTGCCACTGTCTCTCTTTCGCCCACGCTAAACCAGGGAGCATCAACTCATTTGGCCATCATCCATAGCCCTCGCAGCCATCACGCTCTACCCTCCACAACAGACTCAGTCTGAGGCACACCAAGTGAATCTGGTAGAGGAATCATTGTGGTTCACACAGCAGTTGCTAAGGGCAGCCCGTCCTTTCTACCAGCTGGTCTTGAGTCACTGGAAGTGACAAAGTGATTCTGTGACAAAATTTGGGATCACTATGATGAAGCAATATATGAACACATGATGCTATTTTCTTCTTACAGTTACAAACTTTCAAGAAACCCTCTGATGCTCATCCAATCTAAGTGCCAAGTATTGTCATGAGAACAAAATAATCAATCCAACACATAATCCACTAGTGAATAAGCAGCGTCATAGCTTGACATTTTAGAGGTCACCTGCATTAACAGGAAGCATATGATTTTCTAACATGAAAAACAAGCAATGTTGGATTAGCCCAACTCCAGAGTAGAAGATTCACTGTCACTAAAAGTATATAGTAGTTTAGTCACAGTAAGTCACCTAGAGACTAAAAGCTCATTAATGTGATATTCACTTAGCAAAAACATTTTCAGCTTCCAATACTGTGGGTGGTAAGCTACACTTCGGGACATCATCTGAGCCAACACCAAGCTGAGTTCTTTTTAAGAGGATTTGGCTATTGTGCCAAGGAGAAGACAAAGTCTTGGGAAGAATGAAAATGTTACCTTGTCATCCAGGCCTGGCTTTCTCTCTTAGAAATAGGTAGTTTAGAGGTATTGACAGATGACTAAAAACCTTTAAAATGTAAAATTGGTTGCACAAGAAATCTCAGATCTCACAACAATCATTTATTTCAAGGAAAGGGAACCTAGGACCATGAGTTTCGTTTCATTGGACAGCTGTTTATTAAGCAAGAGAACAGAATTGTTTCCACTGAGGGAGAACTTTAAGCTTGCAAAAGAGGAAAAACATCCCTGAATGGCCTGAGATAAAGCTGCTGAATTAAAAGGATATGCACACATAGATATCCTTTACTGCACAATTAATTCTATGTGCAGCTACATAACCAAGACTTTTCTTCTCTGAAGTTACTGTTTTTTCCTAACTCAAGACCCCACCAGTCTTGTTGCTCCTTTTTTCCATTTACTCACCTGCATCAATAAGAAATAAATCTCCCTTTGTCTGAGATTCTGACTTCAGCAATATAACTCTCATAATTTTTGTAGAATACAAACATGAGTATAAAACTCCTGGTTTGGTCCCGACTCTCACAACTACACAACTACACAGATGAAACACAGTAGACACTGGCAAGGAGCAGACATTCGGGAAATATTGCTCACTGAGTATACCTTTGTCTACGTCCTACTGATGAGAACCATCAATTGAAGAATTCTCTAAAATCCAGATGATTGGTCCCTCTGCTACAAATCTTCCTGCTTCTCAGAAAGCATTTACTATTGTTTAACTTTCTTAAATCATGATGAAATGTGAGTCTTCACACAAGGATCCAGTTACTGCTTGAAGCTAAACTCAAACTCTTTCATTATTCCCATTGAGAGTACAGAGGTTATAATCTCTAGAATGAGGACAATGGAAGCAAAAGGTTAAAACAGTATGAACACTCTTTCTGTTCTCCCTTTTCTACCCTCCCCCACTGCCTCTGGCACTTCTTGTTCCTAATCCTTTTATTATTATGCCATTTCCTTCCTGGAAAGTAACTAGTCTCTGAAGTCTTTATCAGCACAGTACAGATGCGCTTATGCTACGAATTTTGATCACACTTTGCCATGGACTACACTGAGTCTACCTAGTATCCATATGTGGAAGACTGCCCTCAATATAACTATCTATGAAGACAGACTTTGAGGTGGAAAGTAAGACTAAATGAGATCACAGGTGGAATTCCAATCTGAAAGAACTGGTGTTTTTAAAAAAGAAAGAAGATAGCAGAGCTTTCATTCTTTTCATATCATACAGAAGTGAGCAGGTGAGGACATGGGAAGTACCATCTGCAAGCCAACTCAGAGGGCACCAGAGGCTCCAACTCAAACCCCCAGAGCTGAGAGGAATGACATTAAGTCACATCGTATGTTAGAAGAAAAAATAACATGTGTGGGAAGTCAACCACCCTGAGTAAAGTACAGCATTTGATTTGGGGCATTGTATTTGAACTAATCACAGATTAATAATGTCCAAAGAGGCTCCTAGTTGTCCTTGTGGCCTCATAAAAAGAAGATTTCTGGATTCTATCCCCAGAGGATGTGAGGTCTTCTGATTAGCTTTTGTTAAATCCAGCTACTTTAGACCCTGCCTGTTGCCAACTTGATCTCATTTGCTCTTTCCCTCTCCCTCTACCCCATCACCAGTGTTCTTTGTTTTGTTTTCTATGACAAAATCAAGGTCCTTGGCCTCTGCAGGCACCTTCTGCCCACCCTGTTTAAATTGCATCTCACCTCACCTCAGAGCAACAGCCCCTATTTTTGCCATGTAATGTTCATGTTTTGTTTGTAACCATATTTAACATACAGTACTTTTGGATTCTTTTGAATTCATTGACTGCCACATTGTAATGAAAGCTACAGATGAGGAAAGAATTTTAACACTTCTATTTGCTACTACTTCTTTTCCTAGAATAATGCCTTGGAATGAATGAATGGAAGAAATAAAAAGTGGATAAATGAGGAACAGCTTTGCAATGTGATCTCCAGCTAACCAAACACTACTTCCTTCTACTGGTTCAAAATTCTGTATGTACTTCAGAGTCTACCTGAAGTTTATAATATACCACATAATATCTCATTCTATCAGACTTTATTGTTCCTTCATTTAATCACTCTTGTTTTATTACTGTGAAAACATTATATCTGGTGTTAAGTTAATTTAAGATATAAATTGGCCACAAAAGGCTTGTCCTCCCCACCTGAAGGAAGTGTCACCTTTTTTATGAATACATTACCCACAGCCACTTCCTTCTCAGGGTATTTCCCCCAAGTGCCTGATTAGATACCCACATTGTCCTTTACATACACCGTGTCTCCAAATACCTCAGGACCAATTGGTTTTTAATGCACCCACTGCTCTCACTCCTTGTGCTTGGTCATTCCAGGGCAGCACTTACACTCTCCTCTTATGTGTGCTTTCCTTTCTAAATAATTCCTCATAAATCCCTTGATCCAGTGAGACAGACTTATGATATTCCACATCCTGTTTTGTTCCTCATAGAATGAACAGTATAGCCTTTAAGCCCATGATTAGTTACCATTGCTTCGATGGAATCACCCCAACAATGGAAGATGGATATCGATAGGGTGGTTGGTATGTTTCCAGCCAGGATTATTTCTTCCATTTTTATCCATAAAGAACACAGGCTTTGTCTATAACTCACTCCTATTGCACCCATTTCAAGGACTTGGTCTGAAATTTTCCAACTGCACAGTTAAACAAAGCAAATGCTGCTCACAGGGGTGTTAAAAAAAAATGAAGGCAACAGTTGCATCTGAAATTTTCATTTGCACCAAACATATTGACATCTCTGGCATATTATTTGCTTATTTGATAAGAAAATATTATAACAAAATTTCACAATAAATGTTGAAATTATTATATTTATATTTATTTATAAATATATATTTATTATATTATATTTATGTTTTTCATATCACTAATGTAGAATATATGCATAAAATGAAGTAGAGAGAAAAAGAAAGTGAGCTTTGGAGTTTAAATCATGGGCACTATTTAACAAATTCTTTTTTTACTGTTTTTTTTTTTTTATTATTTCATTGTTATCAATCTAAGCTTAATACTTAAGTATGCAAGCACACACATGCATAAGCCATTATCTCATGTTCACAGGCTGTGCTTTATACTTGTGACTTTGGTTACAGTCTGAAGTTTTACTATAGCCGGAGTAGACGGAGATGGTCACATGCAACACTAATGTGGAAATGAAGTCTCCCTTGCATCCTATTTGCTAAATCAGTATCACTATCATCATAACCATTATCCTCATCAACAGATCATCACTTAAAGCAGGTACTCTGCTTGATGCTTCTCACAGATTGTCTCATTAATCCTAAAAATATCCAGAAGTACCTACTCACATATGTCCCATCAATCCTAAACTAAGCTACCAAATAAAGAAGCTGATATTATTTACTCTTTGCATTTAGAAAGAGAAAACTCAGTTGTGTACCCAGATTGACATTATCAGGAATTGAACTTTCATGTTTCTGATTCCAAACTTTGTGTTTATTCTTTTAATTCCTAGGGGAGGGCACTCTGTACTGTATAATAAAGCAACTGTTCTTCATGTATTGCTAGTTGAGTTTAAATTAATTGATCTAATAAAAATTAAAGCTTCAATTACTTATTTGCTGTGTCTTTATTCCAAGTGTTCGCCAGGCTTCCATCCTGTACAAATACAAACATCCCTACCACTCACAAAGCTCTAGCAAGCAGACTCAGGTTAGGGCATGGTCAGACTAGCACAGCATCTAACTTGGGTATCAAAACATTTGTATGGAGACCTGGCCACTGCTTTTCATATCCTATTCAAGTATTTACTTCCAAAATGTGTCCAAGCTTTGGGTATTGGAGCATGTAACTAATAACCACTCTGTACAAACATATAATATACTTTGTACACAAACAGACTTTTGTACATTATCCACACCAAATATAGAATTAGAATATTATTTGTCAATGGTGGTTTTTATGACTACAGTTCTTGAACTTGGTTCACTCTGTAAGCTTAATCACCTAGTAAGCTTAAAAAATTAGTGATGTCTGGTTCAAACCAGCTATTCATATTTAGTTAGCTTGGGATGTATCCATTGCTCTCAGACTTACAGATCACAAGCAAATGAGTGTCATTTGCAAACAAACAAAAGTGTGTGTGTGTGTGCGCTCACACACATGTGCACATGTGCACACACACACACACTCACAGGAAATGACATGCATCTACGATTTTCACAACTTCACAAGATCTCTAACTACCCTGGATGGCTCTAGAAACATGTGCTTATTGGATCGGAGATTGGGTGATAGACTCTCCCTTCATCACTGTTTCTTTGCACTGGGAATTTGGGTTTTTTGGTCTTTTGATTGATTCATAAATACCCATCATTGCCAGGGCCAGAAAGGGGAAAGGGTAGTAGGTTGGTAAATTCTAAAGTAGTCTTCTCACACCCAGAATGAGTAAGAAGAAAAATCACATTTCTCCTAGGCGACCAAGGGAACATAATGTCTGCTGAAAGAATATTGGCAATAGAAACCTTTGCAAATAAACCTTAGGAGATTATTTTGAGCCAAAGCACATTTTCTGCCAATTGAATTTCAGATAATGTGAGTAGTAAAATATCTTCTCTCTAAATGGTAAACACATACAATTGGAACAGTGTCTAAACATCCTGAAGTTCAAAGCTGAACCAGAAACATTGAGATTGTATGTCACTTAGCATGAAATCATTTAGAAATATTAATTAAAACATTTTAGGGTATTAATTCTAGGTAATACAAGCTTTAAAATAGTATTAAAATCATTAATATTTCTCTGAATGAAATTACCTACTCCAGAAACTAATTTGATTTTGAAAACATCTTTTTAATTTTATTTTTATTTTTAAATTATTTGTGTGTGTGTTTCTGTGTGTATGTGCGCAGAGGTAAGATCCCCTGGAACTGTAGTTACGAAGGATTATGAGTATGCATGTTTACTCTGGGAACCCAACTCTGGTATTTTACAAAAATAGTAATGCACTCTTAACTGCCAAGCTATAACTTCATCCCCAGATTAAAAAGCATAAAATAAAATGCAACTTGTGGTATAGTATATATCTCATCACTAGCAATATTGTTGGTTTTTTAAATCATGTATGCTGCTGCTCATGTTTTTAACTCGACACAAGTCATCATCTTTTAAAGTACTTAGGTGATAAGTGAAATGTTTTGTATTTCCTTTGAACAGAAACAGACACATTTCTTGGTGAACATTTTCAAATAAAAATCCCAGTGAATCACAGGGACAGGTAGACTAGGTCAGTTCCCAGATGACTATGAGTGAACAAATGCTATTTGAGTACAAAACCCAACTTCACAGTATGATGATTTTATATTCATGTTTCCATCAAATTTGGTAATTTAAAACAAAGTACTGGAGTGCTTCTTAATCACCACTGTCTCGTGAACAGAAAGCAATACTGGGCTGGAAAACGTTTTGAAACAGAGGAAGCCTGCAGGAAAACCACCATTTGAAAACCCAGTTTAAAACGGAATTCAAATAGTGCTTCAAAATTGTTTCCATGAACACAAGATGCATGGGATCTGCTCTCATGGTATTTTCTTTATCTAAAGAAGAGCACAATCAATAATTCTCAGACCAGAGCATAATAGATAAAAAAGGACAGATTGTTTTATTTTTTTTCTATAATACAGTATTTCAATCATACAGTCAGGAAGGCAACATCCAGGTGCGGGTGTATAATTAGTTTTAAAGGGATCTCCATGTTGTTACTTTTCTTGGTACACATTTAAATGCAAAAATAAGAATGTATGTTAGGGCAATTTTAAAAGGCAGAGCAGCTATCTTCCATTGAAGTGAAAAGGCAGAGCAGCCTTTTGAAGTGATAACCGAATACAGCTTATAGAGCATCTCAGAGATCAATCTGATGACTCATTTGAGTAGATTCACCTGGATTTTAAATGTTCCTAAAGAATCTTGCTTTTAAACTTTGTTCTGAAAAATGTATGTTTATTTCCCTTTGTTGTGATGCCTAGTCTCTTCATCATGATAGGATTCCACTGTGTAGGAAACACTACAGAAAGTGTTTGGGTTGCCAAGGTTAGACAACATTTCATCTATTCGTAAGACAAATGGCAGGTGCAATTTCTACTTCTAGAGTTTTCCTTGTAACAGAGACTGCATTAACTTGCCAGTGCAGAACCAGTGAGAAGGGCTACAGAAGCAAAATCTCTGTTGATCTCTGTGTATATATTAGTTTGTGGCATCGCTCCTCTTGTGACCAATATGCCCACAGAAGAACAGTTGGCACTCTTATTCTATGACATTCTGAATCATACCTCTTTACCCCCAAATAGGCTTTGAATTGCAAAAGCATTTAGCATTATAATGACGGATTTCCTATACTTTACTCTGAAAAATAAATACAACCACATTACTCTAACCACAATCAGTTCTGCTTCGTGTCATTTGTTTATAAATTATAAAATATAGATGTAGATTCTTGTTCACTTACATAAGTAGTTAAAGTAGGGAGTAAGCAGTCATTAAGTATAGTAACTACAGAGCTTGCAGACACTGAGATAAAATTCAACCACACAATTTAATTACTTTAAGTTTGCATACTAAAAGCATTTTTGCATAAAGGCAGAATAGTTTTAGTAAATACACTCCACCACCACCACCACCAAATAAGGTTTGTAGTATAAATTACAATACTTCTCATTCAATAGTGAACTTTCTATTAGTAGTACTTGCAGTTTGATACTTAGATGGAAGGGTTATGAGAGCCCTCTGGTGGCCAATATTAAAGTGCTTTCTGGTATAGGCCGAATTTCCCTAACATGGGGGTCTGGGAGCCCAGGGGCTAGAAAGAATGGATGTCCCCAGGGACAGACAGTGGAGTGTATATATCATACCGTATTCTTCCATTTCTCAGGAAATGTACTCAGCAGTTAGGTCAGGAACAAAATAATCTAAATTCATATATAAAATAAGGCGTTAAAAAAGATAGCAAGAGGGTTAAAATTTATATATTAAATGGGGTAGGTTTTAACAAGAGCAAAAAGATAAAAGTGGAACTTACACAGTAATTGCAGAGTTAATTACTAATCAATGCAATTGTTTTTATTAGCATCATTTTTTTTTCACAGGGTCTCACTGAGGTGTCCGGTCAAGCCTGGAACTCTCAGAGATGTGCCTGCCTCTGCCTCTGCCCCACACCCAAGTGCTAGGATTAAAACTGTGGTCCATCACACCCAGCTGTGCCATCATAACTTTTGAATATTGTTAATATCTCTTAGGAGAGGGGAACAAGAGTGAATATAGTCAAACTATATTATATACATGTGTGACATCATAATAAAATCCATTATTTGTATGATTAATATACAAAAAATAAAATAGATAATTTAAAAGATAATATAATGCATGACACAAAGCAACATGAAAACAAAAGACCTTAGAAAACAAATTAACTTAAAATAATTTTTAAATAAAAATATAATAATTACATGTGCATCATTAAAGAGCACCTTGCTGACCTGGAAAACTTCATGCACTTTCAGAAGTATTGTTTTCCATGGGAGATATTTATATTCCCTGGGTTATTAAGTCACAGCATTTTTAATGATGAAATTTAACATAATTTGAACAGATGCTGACATTTGAAACATCTTCAAATCCAAATCCCTCCATTCAATCCAGCAATGAATATAATCATGAAGCTTTCTACAACCAACCATCTCCTCATATAACACAAAAGTAACATATGGTGGAATAATTAAGTTATAATTTATTTTGTTTCTAATTGTATAGCACCACATGAAAACAGAGTATTTGTTAAATATTAGAAGCACCTTAAATCTCACCATGAAAACTAATAACTGATAATGAAAGAGAGTTCCAAGTTAAGGCATTAATTTCATGTGATTAAATTCACACTGGAAAGATGAATACTATATATAGTAGTGTGTGTGTGTGTGTGTGTGTGTGTGTGTGTAATGTGTGTTTTTATGTATCTTTCTTAGTCATAGCAGAAAAATCAATTATTTTTACACTACTCATTAATACACCATGCTTTGAGATCAGAACTATTTTTTATATGTAAGATGTTTTCTAACATCATTTAACCTAGAAATATTATTAGCCCCAAATAATGACTACAGACGTGAGTAATATATCCTTATTAAGAACTCATTACTGTAGGTCAATTTGAGAACTTGATTTCACAGGGTCAATGGTTCTTCATTAATTTAAAGTATAATTATGAATGGCCATATTAAAAGATTTAGACTTACAAGAGAATTATAGAGGCAGAGGAATTCTAATTACACTCTGTCTGCTAATTTTGATTATATAAAAACAATTTTAGGAGACTATTGTTTCTACTTTTAAGATATATTGTTCTTTACAAATTATAAGAAACTTAAAAAGAAATTTTTGATATAATTTCACCGACATTATTATTTTAAAACCAGGAAATAATATCCTCAAATTTTGTCATGCACACACACACACACACACACACACACACACACACACAAGACTCAAGAGGCTTACAAAATTCCTGTGCTCTATATGCAGACTCTAATTAAGTTCTTCGAACAGTTGTGCACCCGCCTAACTCGGCAGCTTTACCTTCACAGTTCTTTACAACACTTCACCTCACTTTACAGTCTGGGAAGCTTTGCTAAAGACTGTGAAGGAAATTCCTTTCTGTCTTTACCCATTCATTCCCTTCTGTACGCTATCTGTGATATCATAATTATTTACTAAATATGTATTAAGTAAAACAATGCAAGAGCTTTGATGGAAGAAATCTTAGACAAAACAATTTTACCAGCACAAACAGAAGTATTTCCTGATACATAAACGGGCAGAACACTAAACCATTGCCACACCCAAGTACAGGAAATACTCAACAATCTTTCCTCTCTGTTCTCATGTAATATATTCTGAATCCAGTTCTGGAGAGATGGCACAGATGTTAGAGTCATCTATTTGAAGGCAGGTCCTCATAGATGAGTAGCAATGTGTCCTAAAGTAGAGCTGAGAAGACGTCCATTGGCCAAGAGCCTAAAATTTTTCCGTGCTCAAAGCAAAGTACTGTTCATTTCCCGGAGGGGTCCTTGTGCTCAATAAGGATAACAGTAGAGAGAATATCCTGTGTATCATATGGATACATCACCTGTCAATTAAAAAGCCTATGGCCTGTGGCTTAGGCAGGAAATAGAAGTGGGACATCCGGGGAGCAGAAAGGATTCTGGGATAGAGCTAGGCAAGAGATTCATGGGGAAGATGTGAGGAGCCAGGATGGACACATGGCACCTGAGCATAGGTAACCAGGCACATGGCAGAATGTAGATTAAAATAATTAGGTCATTTAAGTTTGATCTAGTCAGTGTAGAGCCTAGCTATTTGGTAAAGGTATTTGAAAATATATTTTGAGTCTGATTCTTATTTCTGGGAGCATAGGACTGTGAGGAAGAACCAGGTTTAACTTCTACAAAGAACCACAGCAGTAAACTGCCCACTAAATTCTCATCATTATACCCATCAATTAGCAAATCTCTCAACACTCACTAGAAATGTTTCATTTGCACTATATGGTAATTAATATAGAGACTCTATATTAATTAGTCAATAAGTAGAGAGTAAGTGAATTTAGATTATTCAGCTCTGAATGGAACATTTAAATCGCAACCCCTTTCCCCTAAAGATCAGGAATCATAAAAGAAGTGGGGAAAAATCGATTGTAAAGAACCAGAGGGAGTAGATGTCCACAGCAAAACTGTATTTGCACAAATGAACTCACAGCAGCTGTTACTACATCCACAAGATGTTTACCTCATCAAACTAGCCCTCAAAACAGGAGAAGCTAAAGAAATTCCAAACCTACCTGAAGATACAACTGCAATCCATGCCACTGGAGGAGCAATGAGGGCTCTGAGAAACTGCCCATGATCCAGGAAGTAGCCCCACACTCCTGTGTATATATTGGCAGTCCTTAATGGATTCAATATTTTTTAAACATTTTTAATGATTTAAATGAGAATAGCAAAATTTGGAAGAGAAAAGTCATGTGGGAATATGGAAGAAACTGGAGGGGAGGGAATAAGGAATGTATTTGATAAAAAAAACTAAAAACAGTTATATTGATAATAAATAATGTCCAAAAAAAAAGATAAAGGGAACACAGCAGTTCTTCAGAATGGATATAATGTAAATTAGAAAGGCAATATTCAAATTGATGGCAGACTCAGGAAGGAACTGTTATTCGGGCATGTCTGAGAGAAGGACTCCCTCTTCCCACCACAGAGGCCATCAAAGGGACAGCTTGATTTTGTTTTCTACTGTAGCATAACTAATCATCAGAAGTGCCGATGCTTAAAATAGCATCCATTACATATAATATAACACCCAGTTATATGTTCATGGATGGCACTGGGCTACATTCTGACTAGGAGGTTCAGACAGAGACTTCCTAGCTAAGGCTCTGCCCTCATTTCCTTGTGGTTGTAAGGTTTATGGAACTTTACATATTCAAATCCAGGAAGAGAGGGAAAGGGTCTCATCTGCTTTGCAGCCTAATTTCAGGAACAATATGAGGAGCATTCTCTAAACAAATCAGCTGCTTAAATCTGCCCTACTAGGTGCATTCTGTCTTTCAACAAGATGAAAAAACCATAACCAAGTTTTACATATAAATTTGAAAACTGTTTTGGAGGGAAAAAAAGACCCTTTAAGTGTACATGGGAAAGTCACAAACTTAAACATGAAAGTGCTGGTCTCATAGTGAAAGGGTAAGATCAGAGTTCTCACAAGCCCCAGGCAGGAAAGTTAATAAGAGCAATGTTTTTATGAGGCAGTTTGGAATTTCAGGACAGAAGAGAGGCCATACTCATTTATCTGGGAACTTCTCCCTTGCCATGTTTCCTGGGAAAATTGCCAAAAATGTAGAGAACAAAATTTGGTGTAAATATGTTGGAAACTGGAAATAAACTGAGTATAAAATATATGTCATTCAACAATGTAACAATGTTTATCAAAACTGTGAAAGTTCAAAAGTGCTAGGTACTACTGATATAAATAAACACACTTCGATGCCAGTGTGGAATTTTAATTCTAGTACAAGATTATCAGATTATCAGAAATATTACAAAGAAAGTTAGCTAGTAAGAAAGAGTTTCTGAGCAAGACCATTAATGTTTTGGTAAACAGGTTTATAAGTTTATAAAGAAGTATTTATTTTAATTATTAACATTTTAATTATGCATTTTTGTCTGTGAGTGAAAATGCCCAGAGTCCAGAAGAGAGCACTGCATTCCTTGGAGTGGGAGTTACAGGTTGTGAATCACCTGATGTGGGTGTTGGGAGCCATAGCTGAATACTTTGCAAGAGCAGCAAGAGATCCTAATCACTCAGCCATTTTCCAAGCCTCAGAAATAACTTTTGTACTTAGACTTGAAGCATAGCAGTAAGTTATGTGACCAACTTTAGGAAGCATCTTCCTGATTAGAGGAAATACAAATATAGGAAATACCCAGGGAAGAGTTCTAAATGCTGAAAAGGCCATGCCCCAAATTCCTTTGCAAGCAACACTTCAGGTAATTTGCATTTGAAAAAAAACAAATTCAGAATGACAACAGGATCAATGTAATGTTGTCCCTAAAAACTTATTCATGAAGTCCTTTCTTTTAGTTGTGCAAATGACTTTGTGAGTTCAGTATGTTCATCCTGTTTCAAAACATTAGCTAGAAGCAATTATGAATAGTTGTAGTTAATGGTAGCTACATAAAAGTTCCTAGGATGACTACAAAAACAATGTAAAAGAACTAATATATTCTTTAGAAAGATAAAATGTGGTTGTTTTTCTAACACAAATTTCTCTACTTTGAAATATATATAAGTGGTTTTTTATAATTATTAAAAGAAAAAGTACACTAAGATATACCGTATTTGAAGTGGAATAAGAAAGAACAATTATTTATTTGTCCAGTACAATCATAAAACTAAAATCATTTATTTGAAAGTAAGTTATCTGTTCAAAAATTTTCTATGTGTCCAGTCTGTAAAGCAGAGTCCTCCTTGTTGCCGTTTAAACAGAGAACAAATATTGTCTTCTTTTTCTTCAGGAACTTCTGTGGGAGAATAATTAAGTAGGTCCAAAAAGGACAAATGAGAAATCATAGTCTCCCCATCCCCATCCCTGAAGACTTTAACTCTGTGTTATGTAGAAAAACTGTGCTGTGGAGAGGCATGGAGAAAGAATGTGCTTCAGTCTAGTCTCTCTGCACCAGTGATCTTTGCTTCTTCTTTTGATCCTTTGCCTCTTTGCTTCCCCTTGGTGTTGTGGGAAGACCTTCCTGCATGGGCCTACTTGCCCTTTCTGTGGAGGAAAGCTTTTCTTACACTTACATCATCAAAACTACTGACTCTACTTTACTAATGACTCTTTAACATCCATAGTCCTTAGAAAATGAAAGCATTTTAATTTTCCATGTTCTACAGGGTAGTCAGCGAGCCTCAGGAGACAAGAATCCTGTGTGTTACAAGTGTCAAAGGATATCAAATGCAAGACAAACAAAATGAAATCTTTATGCCGAAACAAATCTGATCTCTGTTAATGTTTCCCAGGCACTTCCTCCAAGTTCAAAACTACTTCTGTTTTAGAAAGGTTCTGTATAGCCTGAAGGTCAAAGTGGACTATGAGAAAGCAAGCCTGGGCCACATCCAGGCACTGTTTGAACATTTTCATGTTTGCTCATTTGTGCACCTTTTACTCTACCCTGAATATTTAAAACATCTTTCACATATCTCAGTACCTTTTTTTAATGTAGTCTTTCACGATTACAGTGGGAGGGATGGGGTTGTAGCTCAGTAAAAGAACATTTGTTTAGCATCCACAAGGTTTGATCCCCAACATTGAAAGAGAGGGAAAAATAACACAAGAAAAAAAAAAATCTTACATTCAAAACCCTATTGCTAGACATACACACACAACTAGAAATTTGTCCAATAATGAAGATGAATAAATTAGCTCATTATGATTTACACTTTATCTTTAACCATTTTGTTTAACAGTTCCCTTCTCTTCAACGCCACACATGCAATGAAAAAGAAGAAAGTTATGCCTCCTAGGAGTTTGTCCTGAATTAAACCAAAGTCTAAAATTCAGCACATCGGGGCTGTCTTGTTCAGCTCAGCAGTGCATTGTCACACTTTAGGACATCTGAAGTGTTAGCAAATATCCTTAGGTTAGTTCCACATTGAGCATATTGCAGTAAGCCTAGCGTCAAAGGAATATTTACTTGGTGGGAAATCCCACCTTCAGAGGCTGCGGAGTCTCTTGCTAATAGACCTCTTTCTCATAACACTGCTGTACTGTTACCCTGTGGATGGCAGATGCTGTGGCTCAGTCTCCTGAGCAGGTCTCTAATCCACATACCTACTCCTAGCAAGCCCATGTTCTCTTCTGTTGTTAGTTGGTTTCCTCAGAACAGAAAACCTGCTCCCTGAAACTACCCAATCCAGTTGATTGGGGCTCCACTCAACCAGTGCTATATTTGCTTTGTGAGCATTTAAAGTCACAAGAACATGGATATAGTTAAATGCTTACTTTTCTTTTTCAGTGCCAGAAAGACACGAAGCAGATTAGAGGAAAATTCTTAAACCCTTCTCAGTTATTGATGCTGCTCTTTGTCATCAATGCATGCCCAACTAAAGTGGAAACTTCTGGTTTCTTTGGAAAGTCAGTCATATCAAAAAAAGTTTTGCTGAAGCAGACACAGGCGAAAGAATGTTTTGCTAAAGCAAACACGTGAAAGGACGCATGATGTTATGAAGAATCCAACAGGTGGCAGATGAGGGTGGTTGGTAGTAGTACACCTTGACATTCCTTAATGGCCATCGTTTGTCATGACGTCATAGAAAGAAACATACCAAAAAACTTCTTGTTGTCTTCCGGCAGCTTCTTGCCACTTCCTCAAACTTAGGCCAATTGGCAGAGTGATATCAGTTGATACAGGCTCTCATGGAGTTTTGCTAAGACAGACTCATATGGCGGTTTGCTGAGGCAACACCACGAAAAGACACGTGATGTTTGGAGAGAGTATAACTAGGACTCAATGGACAGTGATGGGGATTTGCATAGCTAGCTCTGCAATGCTTCCTTGGTTTCTAGTCTTTGCTGATCTTCTCTTCATTGAGAGAGGCTCCTGGCATCCCTGTTGCTCCTGGTCACCCCCACTGACTTGTGCCAATTTGGTGGAGGCCTGGCTACTTCTGTTGGGTTTCATACCGCAGCTGCTGATTTGTGTTTGCTATCCTGACACTACTGAACTGGACTGCTGGTATATTTGTGATGTGTTTGCTGGTGGATCAAGCTGCCACTGCTGATTCCTGTGAACTGAACTGCTGATTTCCTGACAACACATACTGGATTTGCTCCAAAGAACAATTTCTAAACAAGTTCACTTCCCCTTGTATCTTAATAACCTTTCTTTTCCACTACCTCTGGTGGGTGTTGGGCTAGAATAGAGGTTAAAGCATTTAATAACTCTTATTAAAAGTAGGTTTTGAAAAATCAAAGCAACACTCAACACAAAGTGTCTGGCAAATAGTAAACCACCTGGGGATTTGTTTATTGGTTATGTTGCTCTTGTTAGTCCTCTCATCTTCCTAGTAGACTAGTCACAACCTGTTACGGGTATCCAGGACAAACACATCACCCTTCTTTCAAATATTTCATTGCATCCTACACTATACACACATTTGCTTACTTTCATCTCATTAGACCATGACCATAAACTCTTTAAGGACATAGATATCAAGTACACAATATGTACTTAAGGAATAATAGAAAAATGCGGACAGAAAAGTTAAATAAGTGCACACTTCTACTACAGGGATCTTCCTGTTCAAATACCTTTCATAGAGACACAGAGATCCTTTTAGACAATTCTACCTACAGTCCATTTCATGGTACAGAAACCTCATTAAAGTACAATTTTGTGTGTGTATAAGTGCATTCACTGTTAATCTTGGACTTTTGTGAAGGTTTTAGCTTTAAGTGTTTATAATACATAAGTAGATAAGCTTGGGAGTGAGTAACAGCTTAGAGCACAGCATGGACACCCCAAATGCCCCAGCATTAAACACTTCATGGTGAGATGACCCACTGAACACTCACTTTTACCCTCACCTTCTTCCACTTAGGTAGAATTATCTCTAATTGTGCAAAAAGGCTCTGAGGTACTTTTTTCTCCTCTGGCATTATGTGATGTTGTCCTTTTCTCTGAGTATAGTGGATATGCCTTAGAAGATTCTGCCAGGTCTATTTTCTCCCTAAAACAGGCAGGACAGAAGGAGCAACAACCAAGGCAAAACAGTCAGTCAATCATTTGCCAGGTACTGTTTTAGTGTTTTTCAAGTACAGTAAAAGGGCTTTTAGATAATATGGGATTTTCATTTAATACTCACTGTTTATGTTAATACTTTTATTTCATGTAATATAGATGTGTGTGTTACACATATGTAGAAGTCTCTCTCTCTCACACACACACACACACACACACACACACACTCACGATGTACTTAGACATATGTATCTGAAAGGCCTGCTGCTAGGCCTCAGGATCTGAGCACCATCCCTGGAACCCACAATAAGGAAGGAGAGAACTGATTCCTGCATATTGTCTTTTGACCTTCACATGTGTGTCCTGTCACATATGTGTTCCTATATATACATGTGCAAGAACACACAAAAGAAAGAAAGAAAGAAAGAAAGAAAGAAAGAAAGAAAGAAACAAAGAAACAAAGAAACAAAGAAACAAAGAAACAAAGAAATCTATTAATGTGTTAATTGTGGGAATGAGAATTATGAATGTAATTGTACCTTGGGTTCTTGACAAGTACTTTGATGAAAATATTTAGAAAAATTCATAGAGCATTTGTTTTATTATTAAGTAATACTGTTCTACCTGTGTGTGAAATTACAGGACACACAGCAAAGCAAATATGAATTGCATGATGCAGAGACTCAAATTATTTTCTAACCTCTTACTGGGTTATGACTGTCTAAAAGGACACAACTTCTTTTCCATGCACTTGGCATGTCCAAAACTATGCGTAAAACAAGTGAGATAAAGTGCAATAATAAAAGTGGGATTTTAAAAATATATCTATCGTAATTATGAGGTGTCTGATAAACCTCCTAGGCATATACCATTATAAACCAATTGGAATCTAAAAATTATTATAGTATTTAGCAAAATAATACTTTATTCCATAATTTATTTTGTAATTTTCCTTATCATTTACATGTTATTGGGAGCACCCATATTTCATCATAAAGGAGATGTTTCATGTACTGTGAGAGCCAAAGTTATGTTTTAAGTTTTAATTACAGTTTTACGAGATCCATAAAACAAAATGCCTCAAACCTATAAGCCCTTTGTGGAAGGAAAATTACTTCCTGAAATGCTGGAGGCTATTGTTTATCAGAGATAAAAAGCCATGTTTTTGATCCTCTAAACAAAATTGATTAAGCCAACTGCACCAGATGTACTTGAGCAAATGTAGGTGGGAGGTACACAGACAGGAAATTCATCAGGATATATAGTTGTCCTTGACTGGACCTGGTGGAAAATACGATGGCCTTATGGGTTTTCCTTTTTAAGCCTCAGTAAAATGTGAGGTTGTTGCCATTTTCTGGGAACCTAGGAATGTAGCTGGCCAGAGTCCATTATCCTGACCAGTATTTAGTCAAAGCCTGCTTCAAATTTGACTCAAAATTGTGGTGATGGTCTTATTCTCACATGGTAGAATTAAAAGTAATCCATCATTTTTCAGATCACATTAACATGAGATAAACCCCCAGCATTAGAGGATTTACAGATTCGCACATTCCAGTCTAACCTGTCTTCTTCCAGTGATCTCAGACTCTCAGCTTATCACACACTTCTCTTTGTTGGCACCCACACAGGCCGTTCCAACACTTTAAAGAAGACAATCTCATCTCTGTTGTTGGTCACTTCACTAACTTTAGTTGCTGAGGCTGAGGAAGAATTGGGTATGTAGATGCCTCAAAGAAACCAGTGCTATCAATTTTAGCAGTTATTTAATTTTTAGAATTCTGGATTGCCTCCCCCAAGGGGCTGTGTTGGAGACCATTCAGAGCTGTCTATCAGTGTCATATTTAAAGACAGGCATGGTGCTAACCAAGATGAATGTTGTGCAGATCTAGCCCACTGGAGAGGTCCTGACTTACCCAGCCATCCTTCTTTGTTCTTAGCCTGAAAGTAGAACTGTGCTTTGTTTTCCTTTGTTATTTCAGAATACTTTGTCTTGTCCCCCTAAACTGGATTCTCAGATTTTATTTTTGTCACCATTTTCTCCACAGGTACAAGTGTCCCAGGACGTTTGATGTGGTCATTCATATAAGCACCTCTATTATCACCGTGATTTCAAATAGCCTTAAAAAAGTTGCCCATGTTCACTATTCAAATGAATATTTGGCTATCTGGATAAAATGTGCAATTAGATATATTGGTTGGGTTTATTTGTCAATGTGACACAATTTAAATTATCTAAAAAGAGAGTCTTACAGGGGTGGGGAGTGACAAGATCATGCTTGGCTTATGGGGATGTCTTTGAGAAATTGTTTTGATTGTATGATTTAGTGTGGAAAGACCCAGCCTAAAAGTGGGCTGTATCATTACCTGGTGGTTTTAGTTCTGAACTCTGTAAGAATGAAGAATGAAGCTAAGCAGGAGACATTCATGCATTCATTTCTCTTTGTTCTTGTCTGGATGTGATGTGACTAGTTGTTTCAAGTTCCTCAATTGGCTTTCCAATAATGATGTGCTGTAACCTGAGTAACCTGAGTAAAGTAAACCCTTCACCCCTCAGGTTGTTTTATGTGGGGATATTTATCACAGCAACAACAACAACAACAAAAACCTAGAACACCATACTTCTTCAGCTGTGCCATATTCTGCCTAAATTCTAATTTTAACTTTTCTTGGAACAGAAAGACCTAAAGAACTTTTAAACTGATTTTCTTGCCTTTTTATTACCTAATATGACTGATGAGAAATACAACCTACTTCAAATTTTACACATTTGAACAAACAACTGTTAGGTTGAGGCCATTTTATTGAATATACATGAGATGAGTTCTCAGGAGAACTGAATTAGTTAGATTCAAAGGTGCTATGGGAAAAGACTGAAGAAAAATTAAATTCATCTTTCAAATTCTTTCTTCTCTCTGAGGAAAACACTAGTGTAGAAAAGAAACATACCAAATCATTTTCCTTCCTATCTCAATCAGTAATAGCCTTTAAGCAGTCATAAAGGCACCAAGAAAAATACAGCCTTTAAGATTTTTGTTAGTTTGTTTGTTTGTTTGTTTCTCTGTGTAGTCCTGGCTATCTTGGGAACTCATTCTGTAGACCAGGCTGGCCTCGAACTCAGAAATCTGCCTGCTTTTGCCTCCCAAGTGTTGGGATTAAAGGCGTGCGCCACCACTGCCCGGCAGCCTTTGAGATTGTTAATAGCATTTCTACTGAACAGTGTATTCACAAAATACACAAATTGTAGAAACAAAGACTGGTTTGTTTACATTCATGTCTTTTCTAATTACCAACATAAGACATAAAACATTACAAATTCTTAGTAATAATTGATTTAATTGGTAAATACATGAACAAGGTCTATCTGGGCCCTGTCAGAACATCCATAGAACAGAAGTTTTAGAGAATGAATTTGTAGTGTCAACATTCAAATTTATTTAGAATGATGTCTTATAAATTAAGATTTAATTATAATTGTGTCAGATGCAAGAGAAAAGACTAGTCTAGGCTAATCACTCTAAAATGCTTGCCAAGTAAGTGAATTAATGAATTAAAAACAAGTAAGGAGACAATGAATACTTTTGATGGAAAGGCTAGGGGCAGATATGAGAAGGGAAATGTGACCTTTGGAAAGCTTGACACAGACTTCAATTTCTTTCTTTTTTTTTTCTTTAAATGTCTTTTTTTATTATTGGATATTTTATTTATTTACATTTTAGATGTTATCCCCTTTCTTCATTTCCCCTCCCTAGAAACCCTCATCCCATCCCCCTTCTCCATTTTGCTTTTATACCATTTCAGTTACATGCAAGTATTAAGGTCAGTTCTAGGTTGAGGAACAAACAATACAATAGATGCAAATAGTCAAGGAACAAGCAAGACAATAAACAAAGTTCCATGAACACTCCTTTGATCCTAATCACTATTTTGAAAGGCTTATCAGGATGACCAAAATATCTGAGCCAAAGTCCCTGTCCTAGCCCAAAGTCATTTTCATGTCTAAAGCCTACTTCCTTGTTCTAACCTAAGATTTAGATTCCTGCCTAAAATTACTTCTTTGTTCTAGCCTAATATTTAGATTCCTGCCTGAGATTACTTTCAGACTTCAATTTCTCAGCCCTTTGTACTTTCTGTACTTATTATCATAAACTCAGTCCCCAATTTATACTTGATTTTGCAACACAAAATTTTAGAGAATAAGATATAAATGTACTTAACACTAATAATTATTAATTATTTTAACTCTTTTGATACAAAATTCTAAACTGTCATAAAACACTATGCATACAATACCACACTTATGCCTACAATATCGATTTGGTCCTAAAGTATGGTCACCATGGTTTATTTTTATCCCACTGAATTTCACTGATGAATACAAATGCATACGGTAATGCACAGCTCTAACATGGGTGCTGGGAATCTGAACTCATATCCTCAGTACTGCACAATTTTCTACTCATTGCACAATCTCCCCACTCCAGAAACATAAAACTTTACTGTTAAGAAAAAAAACATGCCACTTTATTTATTGTCAAGATAAAGTTGGAAGAATAATGAAGTTAGATACATCGCCTGTGACTCCAATGGGTACTAAAGTTGGAGTTAGAGTAAGATTCTAAGTTTGATGCCACTGGTTCTAGAAGGGTTTAAGACATTTCAACCAGATATTCAAGATGATGCTGATACTGCTGTTAGATGCTGTCCACAAAGAAATTAGCTTATGTATTCAAAGAGTTTTCATTATTATTCAATCAGAAAAAATAACAGTTTTAATGCTATAAAATAGTATTTCCTGCTAAGATGCCTCTAGTGGTTGGTCGTGATTGTCAACTTGGAATATTTGAGAAATTACATAGAAGACAAACCTCTAAGGATATTTGTGAAGTTAGACAAAACTTAAAGTTACATCTTAAATGAGATGTAAAGACCCACTTTAGATATGGATGGATTTCCAGAGTGAAGTGAGATGAGTATCAGTCAACATCTACTCCTTGACTATAGACATAATGTGAACAGCCTCATACTACTGTTGTAATGCCATCTAGTCCTGATGGATTGTAGCCTCAAACCAAATAAAAATAAACCCTCCATCCTTTAAATTGCTTTTCTTTGGTAATTTGGTCACAAAAATGAAGAAAAAAAAAACTTGTACAATGTCTTTGTGTACCTATGGCCTACTTACATACAAATTAGTATGAGAAAATGTAATTGAGCAGTTATTAACCAACCTACTGTTGCATAAGAGATCTATTCTTTACAGGTAGATAAATATGTTCAAGTTATTCCTACTTCTGAAAATTCAGAGGTTTAATTAACAATTGTTAAATTTGATGTGATTTGGAAGAATCATAATTTCACAAGTATTTTGTAACAGTTGCTTAATATTAAAAAAGAACGTTGAGTTCCTTAGAAGAAAAGATTCACTCAAATATAAGGATAGAGCATAATAAGCCTCCCTGACAAAGAGCAACATGACATTTTTAACACAGTAGTACTTTAATTGCATCCTTATAAAGGATGATTTTATTTCCAACACTGTTCAGCAGGATTTATACTACATTTATCTGTGTTACAAGAAAAGAACCCAGTGGAGAATGCCCATAATCAGAAATAATATTTTTTTTTAAAAATACTTTATGACATACCTTATTGGACTTTTAGCTGACTAACTGAAATAGACAATGGTAATTTTTTTCCTAATATAAGGCAACAAAATAGAGGATATTTTGAATATGCAAGACCTCCCGATCTGATAATATAAAGACCCACAGATATTCAAGTCCCTTATGTGAAATGGTATGCTGTTTGTATATAATGTGTGAATACCCTCCTGTACACTTTTCATAATTTCCAAATTACGTACAATAGTAATCTACATTATGTAGTTGTTCTGTGTGTTTCATAGTACTAACGACAAACAAAGGGAAATATACATATGCAGTGCAAAGAACTTTTCTGAAATTTTCTATCTGAGACGGTTGGATTCATAGGTATGTAAACCTTGAATAAATGGAAGGCTAATTGTACTGTGCAATTCTGAGAACACGGAGGATGTAGCAGACAAGGGTGACAGTTTCCCTAAGGCATTATTATTCGTGCTGTAAAGCAGTACTACAGACTATAGAGACAGTGGGAGATGATGGGTCTGAAGGGTGACAGCTGTGATCACAATTTTGATCCAGCTGGTAACCAAGACAAGAAACCAAACGGAGAAGAAGAGGGGTGTGAAGTGTCAAATGAAGGAAACTGAAGCTGCAAAAATACTAGTGTGCTCCAGACCTCCAGTTCATTCTAAGGAGCAAATCAGGAGGCACAGTCATCCAAGCCATGGCCTATATCCTGTTCCTTTTGTATTTTACTTTTCTCTCTTTTCCACAAATTATTATTATTATTGCTATTATTGGATGTAAAATGTTTCCATTTTAAAGTCAGAGTCATTACTCTCTATGGAGTTACCTGATTACTAGTGAAAATAAAGTGCCAAAGCCACAAAGGGGGCAGGGAAAACATGAGGAATGATTTTCCCTAGCCAAAAGTGGCAATTCTATATACTTCTCTTGTTCCCTTGATCCTGTTCCAAAGTTCAGCTCAGGAAATATCACAGTGGAAGGTGGAGAGGGAAAATTATCTTAATGAGAAATATTTGGATGCTACCATATAGTCTCCTTTCTCTAGTAGCAAACAAATGGTCTATAATCCTTTTTGCAGTCAGTACTGCGACAGTCTAAAATGTGGGTATAATATATTTTACACCAAATATATCTTTCAAATTATGCATATCTACACACAAAACAAAGTTTGACAGAGCTAAACAGAAAAATGGAGACAGAAAATACAGTACTCTTTAACCATGGCTGAGATAAAGTTCTCATCCACAGAGAGAATATATGACAAAGACCCATGTCTGAAGCTTTTTATAACAGATATTCAGGTGTATTCATTATTTTTTTTGTTGCTGCTGCAATAAAGCACCATGACAAAGATAATGTAAAGAGAGGATTGTTTTTGGCTTAAGTTTCCAGAGGGTTAAGAGTCCACCGTGGTGGGATAGAGGTATGGCAATAATTGGCAGGCATGGTGATAGGAACAGAAAGATCACAAGGATGAGGCAGATAGTTAAACAGGAAGTGACATAAGGCTATACATCTCAAAACCCACTACCAGCAACATATTTCCACCAGAAAAGCTGCACCATCTCCCTAAACAGTGGCACCAACTGGGGACCAAGTGTTCAGATGCGTGAACCCATAAGGAACATTTCTCATTCAAACCAACACACCAGGGAACTATTTATGAAGTCACAAACAAAGGCAACAAGGTAGCCCTAGAAAATAACAACCATAAATTAATAAGGGATCCCCTAACTATGACTGGTCTTGTAACTAATTTCAACTAAACAGATTAGAGGTATAGTGAGCTGACTTACAGAACACACTCTTGTATAGCAGTGCACGCCTAATTGTTTTTTGTATTTTTAATGCTAAGTGAAGTTTTAACCTGTATTAACTAATTATTTCATTTGTTATAAAACCCTGGAGCCTTAATGAGCCAAAATCTTTTGAAACTGAAGCAACCCATTATAGATTTCTAGTCATAAGACATACATAAGTAGCCATGCCTACCAAAAGTCCTAAGCAATCAAATCAACCTGTGGGAAGAGTTTCAACCTATATGAAAACTGTATGCAATAAAATTATTGTAATACATATTTCAATGGAAAAATATGTCAAAATTTCTACTCTAAAATATGCCATTGTATAAGATTATTCTAATAATTTTCAATATTCATTTTGATCTAATAAATTTCGACACAGGAACTTGGGCCAACCACTGAGATTTCAAGGGAAATGTAAGTTGACAGTGGTGACAACTCCCAAAGAAACTGTACAAAATCACAGTAGAGAGCCTTTCTCTTTTACAAAATTAGAATGGAAAGAAGTGTCAGATGTGTTGAATTCCTGCATTCCAAGAGTCTCCATTCATCAGACTGACTGTACTGGAAAGTCTTACAAACTGAAACCTTAGAAGAGTCTCAGGACATACCTATGATTGGAAAAGTGCTGGTCAGGACCTGGCATCAAAAATCTCCCCACATCTCCTTGGAAACTGTCAAAGTGTTAAACCCTACAGAAGGAATATTTGCATGTGAGTCTGACAATGGGGGATTTTGTACTTACCCAGAAGGAAAACCCATTTCTTCTGAATTACCTAGAAAAAAGTGAGATGGATGCTATTTGTCTCACTGGCCTGTCAGCCTTAAACTCAATTTCCTAGTGATTTCTAGAGACTACTTGGTCATCACAGATTAATTTCCCTGAAGGAGAGCTTCATGACCACTCAGGGAGTAGAAATGCAGTGAGCATCTAACTCACGAGAAAAAGTATCAGTCCACTCTAGAAATTGAGCTCTCATTTACAGAAATTCCATATGGCTCTATTGAGTTCATACACATTAAACAAAAGTTTGTTTTTCTGGACTTACTCTTCCCTTAGCTTGCCCAACTAGAGAGAACTTTCAGATGTTCAGTGCCTTCTTATATAAAAAGCCCATATATGGCTTGCCTGAAGCTTCCTATATGTCTGAGCCCAACAACACAGAAAAAGTTTACATCTGATTGTGTATTTATCTAAAGCTGTCTGTGTCTCTTGCTACTTGTGTCATTGGGATTAATTTTCTAAATTTGGGTGTAAAATATAAGGCATATGAAGCATTTGCCTCTGAGGAATCAAGTAAAACAATCCAATGGCCAGGTGCTATTAGCAGAAATAAGAAGTATTTATTGTCAGGTCAGATCACTACTGAGCCAGTAAGCTGCAAGTCTGGCTTCTCCCATCTCATAAGAAAACCTGTGGCCTTTTTCTATTTTATCTCACATAAGAGTTCAATGTTGGGAAGGTAGCTCTATAGCCTTTCTTGATGTGAAATTGGCCCTCAGCTATGTTCTCTAATCTGCCTGGTTCCTGGACTCCTTTGACCCATAAGCTAGGTGCCAGATATCTAAACCATACCTGCCTACGAGTTCATGGTTTATAGTTCATGGTTTATAGATTTTTTTAATATGTTAATTCTTGTCTCTGGACTTTTTAAGGATGTCTTTGTTCTAGGCACCCTCACTAACAATACCATTGCTATGGTAGAGTGTCTTTAAAAGGTCTGTAAGCTACAAACTTGAAATAATGATAGGTCCTTAAGCACTATGAGTATGACCTTACATGGGATTGTGGGAATCTAGTTTCTGCTTGTCATTTTATATGGCTTGCTGACTATGAACTATGTGGCTTCACCCAATCATATACTCTGACTATATATTTATTGTAGATTTAAAAGCAATGGCATCAGCCAATCAGGGACTAGAACTCCAACATTAGAAGCAATACAAGCCTTTCTCTTATAAGTTGATAGTATTGCATATTTAGTACACTAATAAAAACAAAGAATGTTCAGGTAAGTTGGAATTCAGATTCAATATAATAGTATTTATCTTATGGATTTGTTTATATAACCTTGCAATGAGAGAGAATAATGACAAGAAGGATGTAGAGGATGCTATCGATAAGAGAATTTAAGCTTTCAAGGGAAAAATTAAAGGCCATTGATATTCATTGTGGATATTTTGAGGAAAATCAGTAAGTCATGACAGACTTAAAATCAAGTACAGACATTCATATCAAGCTACTTTTTATTCCTGCTTGATTATCATACAGCAAAGCATAATTATGCATATTGTTAAACAATAAAATCAAAGAACCAGAAGAGACTTCAGAGAACACCTAGGTCAGGGCACCCTGTTACTGATGAAGGGCTGGAAACATGAACCACCATGTGTGACTTCCTAGTAACCAAAGCCATACTTTAATAGAGGGAATGCAAGTCCTGGCCTCCTGACGACCATCTCAGAGGGCTGTCTCTATGGACACACTAGTGCACCAGTGAGTTTGTCTATCCATGCATAATGAGTTAAATTCCACTCTGAACATAGTTTGCTGTTTTGAAGCATAATTAAGTTTTAACTATGGTTTCCGTGTGTGTGTGTGTGTGTGTGTGTTTTCAGATTGTGACAGATTCCCTCAAGTAAATGTAATCTGAGAAGTGCAAACTTTGTGTAACATAGATTGAAAAATATATGTGAGCTAGGAGAAATGGAGTCAACCAAGGAGGTAAGAAGGAATCTGTGTGTAGATCAAATGTAGAAATTGAGATTGGTGGGTAAGTGAAAGGATATTTTAAAAGCCAACGTAAGACAAAGATCTAAAAGTAGTAGTCACATTTTATTGTATATTATATAATGTATTATAGTATATGCTACATAATAGTAACTTTTATCAGTGAGTTAGTTACCTAGAATCATTGTATTTCTTCTACTGTGTGTCAAGAAGCAACTTAAGGATGTCATGGTATCTCAATACAGAGACTTGCCCTTATAAATAGATAGTGTACTCTATTTCCTGATAAAATGTGAAAGAGTAGCTGAGAGAAGGAAATGTCAATTGAGAAAATGCCTACAAACTATAGAGCTGTAGGCAAGCCTAGGGATATATTCTTAGTAATTGTTAAAGGAAGTCTCAGTCCATTGTGGGTGTTGTCATCCTAGGTATTTAACCATGTACCAGTCAGGAGTATAAATTTTCATATACCTTCCTTCCTGTAACTTCCCAGAAAAGTATTTCTTGAGCCTCTTCTATCTTTTGTCCAAATGTACCTTCATATAAAGCAGACACCCAAACTAATGTATGATTTGAGGCATACCACAAACAATGATTGAAAAAAATCTTCCTACTGTTATTTCTGCCTTGTAAGAAAAAGTGTGTCTGTGATAGAATTGTTATACATACAGCCATGCTGATGTGGAGAGCTGCCCAGGCAGGAACGTGGTCCTGGGAGTTAGTGCTCTCAAACCCAGCTTTGAGAGGATGAGATGAGGACAGGGTATTCCCACTCTAAGCTGAATTCTAGGATGAGAGCAGAAAGTGTACCTTTGTTTCTGTTTCTGGGATGGCGTTCTGGATAGTTTTATGTCAACTTGACACAAGCTATAGTCATCTGAGAGAAGGGAACCTCATTTGAGAAAATGCCTCCAAAAGATAGGGCTGTAGGCCAACCTAGGGGCATATTCTTAGTGATTGATAGAGGAGGTCCCAGTCAAGTGTGGGTGTTGCTCTCCCTAGGCTGCTGGTCCTGGTTTCTATAAGAGAACAGAGTGAGCAAGCCATGAGGAAGCAGCACTCTTTGGCTTCTGCATCAGCTCCTATCTTATTTGAGTTTCTGTCCTGACTTCCTTTAATGATGAACAGTGCTATGGACATGTAAGTCAAATAAACCCTTTCTTCCCCACAGTTGCTTTTGGTCATGGTGTTTCCTCACAACAATAGTAATCTTGACTAAGACAGATGGAGATGGAGCATCATTCAGCTAGGAATGGGAAAACAAAAGAAACCTTCCCAGTGATATCAAAGGCACATTTCTGCCCACCGTTCCCACCACTTCCATCTCACATGTTTCTTAATGGCCCAGACTAGAATTTTCTACTAGCCACTATTCTTTTCACAGATATACCTTAGAGCTTCTTAAGAAGTAAGTTATTCAAAAAATTTATTTGGACTTTATAATGAACATTACGATGAGAATGGAAAACAGTAAGCACCCTGTATGTTGTTGCTGGTCAAGTTACAGTCCTGAAGGTTCAGCAGAGAAAGACTGAAAACTCTCTCTGACTGGTTAGGAGTTCCCATTATGAGGATTATAGAAAGACCCCTGAATTATATAATCACCACCCCACATCAACTAATATACCCGTGCTCCCTCACAGTAAAGATCACACTGCTACAATTTTGGTATATTAGAAAACTGATGTTAATTTACAAAAGCAATGGAATGCAGAGCACACCTATAATTTCATCAGTGTTATAGCATTTCATAGAGGCTTTCACTGTCCTCTGTTACCTACTGTTCCTATAAAATGGAGTGGGTATACAGTAGGGTTTGGTGATTTTAAAGCTCGATTATATATTTTCATTATAATGAATTATTATGCTTGTTGTCTTAATGACTAAAAATTATGCTTCAAGTTAATATAATTTAATGCATGCACAAATAATTTGCATACATTTCTCTCTGAAAAAAAAAATGTCATGTGAGGTCTTGGGTAACAGCACCATGGTTAGGAATAAGCTATTCTTCAAAAACCTCAAACCAGTTCCCAGAACCCACATCATTAGCTTACAACCACCTGTAACTCCAATTCCAGGAGGTCCAGTACTGGTTTCCACAGGCATTCACACATACTCAAACTGTATTTAAAGTTTTAAAAATCCCATACATGTACAGTATTTTTCTTCTCCTTCAAATTATTTCCAACAAGAATGATATTAGGTAAAAGCTGTATATAAAAGGTTTACATGATTGTGTAATAATATAAGACATATATTCAATACATCTTCACTTTGGGGAGGTGTGCATTGTGCATTTCTATGTGGCTATGCATTCTGATTTCAGTGTCACATTTTTCATTATTTTAACATTCTTAAACTTAAAAGTTTTTGAGACTATAATACTAGAAATAATTTTTTTCTACTGAACCTATGTTTGATTTATTGATGAGATAATACACAGATACAAAATCATGAATTTGCAGTTCAGTAGTAGAATTTTAAGCATAATCCAAAGCAGGCTTTACCTCCCAGTCACAATGTTCAGTCCCAGCTGTGAATAAGGAAGCCTGGCTTCTAGATGTGTTTGCCAAAATTATTCCCATCTTTTTCAGCAGTACCAAACCAGAATAAATTTACAAGCTTTCTTAGAAGCTATATATGGTTATATGATTGAGTTCCAGCCAACAGAAGGTGAACTGAAGTTGTATATGTCACTTCCAGTCTTGGCTCATGAACAAACAAACAAGGGCTAGAATGCCCTCTCAGTAGTTAAGAGCATCAGCTGCTCTTCCAGAGGACCAGGGTTTGGTTCTCAGCACCTACATGGAGGCTAACAACTATCTGTAACTCCAGTCCCAAGAGATCTAATGTTTTCTCCTGGCCCCTGCAGGCAGTGCATAAATTTGGTGCCCACATATACACTAGAACAAAATACCTATATACATAAGACTTTTTAAAAGTTTATTATTAAAAAAACAAAAACCTAATGTGTAGCATCTTCTCTCTTCCTTTCGTGAGCTCAATATAGATACTTGAGGAGACTTTAGAAACCACATGTTAAAGATGGGTTGGCATGGGACCTATCTTTTTTTTCCCTAAAACACTTTATTTATCAGTATTTGTATACACATACATACTTATACATGTATACATATATACATACATATATGAACAATAATTAAATAAGAGGTATTTGAACAGTATTGGGGGTTGGGAAGAGTGGGAGGAAGGAGAGAAAGAAAAAATTATGTAACTACAATGCTCATATATGAAATTCTCAAAAAGGAATCCATTTTTTGAAAAATGTTCAACAGATTAACTTGAATTTTACAATATGAAAATAAATATGACCTATAATTATGTTGAAGGACATTTTAACTCACTACAAACTTTGAAATTTAAAATGAAATCAATAAAAATTATTTTACCCAGTATACTAACAAAAACCACAATAATATTTTATAATTCAAAGTATTTCTGAGAACAAGAAAATGGATTGTCAGAAGCTAAGTCAGCAGAGCCAGGGGGACACTTTTCTTTTCATTTCTTTTTTTTCTCTTTTTGTCTTTTTTTATTATCATCAAATCATAATTTTACTTTTTAACACAGGGGTTATAAACACGAAAATGCAGGATGTGGGGAAGGGGATGACACAGGAGCATAGATGTTCAGGGGGAGTACAGATATCTTTCAGAACAGGGTATCAGCTGGGTGAAGGTTTAGGGGTCAGGTCACTATGACTCTGCCTATGCTTCACTTGTCCTTATCTAAGTTGGTACTATCCACCAAGGCTGCCTACTTACAAGGTCTATAACTACTCAAACTGGTAGATTTCCACAAAAGCTGCTCGTTTACAATAGTTTATAGACATCTGTTTCAGTGTTTTTTCATAGAGACCCAAGACTTTGTGTTAGCAGGCATGTATGTCAGGCCTATTGCTGATTTTAGGCTTATGGCTGATTTTAGGCCTTCAGTGTATAAGCAGGGCTGCCCCTGACATCTCCTCCCTTCTCCAAGTATAGAAGGGCTGTGGTGATTCTAATCTTGCCAAGGTGGGGATAGAGGCCTGACCTCCAGTAATTAAAGGGGACCTTGTAATGGCTCCAGTCCTCCTGTCATTGTCCAGTGAGGCATGAGGGCCATACACATCCCGATGTCTTTTTTCTGGAGAGGGGATAATTTTGACATCAACCCCTATGCAGTCAGGCTTGTCCCTCAGGGAACCCAGAAACATATTTTTTAACTATATATATATATATATATATATATATATATATATATATATATATATATTCCCTTGCAGAGCTTAGCATCACAGCCTAAGCAAGAATTCAGATCGCCAGACAGAGGGGGCTCTGGGTGGCCCCTCTCTGTTTGGTCTAGGGGCAGAAGTCCCCTCTTTTAGGTTGGGTGGAGATGGGACTTGGGAGCACCCTGGATAGAGTAACATCCTCATCTAGAGTCTTGTGGTCCTCCATAGCTAACTAATGATAATGTATCTGAATAGATTTTGCTATCAGATTATCTATCTGTTGTTTCACAAAGTTAGTCAGCCTATTTAAGGCCCAGGGACCAAAGGAAATAAGCAAAAATAAACCTAATTAATGGTCCCAAAATGGAAGGAAGTAGGGTTAACAATCATGGAGAGGTTGAAGACCAATTCTTGCATAAGCTCTCATTTTTCTTTTTCTCTCTCTGTCTTTTCTCAAGACCTCCTCTGGCCTTTTTCTTAATTTTATCCTTTTAATACAATCACTTCTTGACAAAGAAGTTACAAAAACTGTCTAGAAAACAAATGACCATCAAAAGTTTAGTGCTATAATTAATTTAGAAATTGAAAACAAATTACCACCTGAAATGTGAGCCAATTTTGGGATTTAAAAAAAAATCCTTAGATTTCAATAAACAAAAGGGGGCAAGACACCAAATCTTTTAAGTTCAGACTTTATTTTAGAGAACCTGACCTATATTTGAACTCAGGTAAACTAACAGGACAGTACCAAGCATTAGTTTCCAAGTTACCCCTCAACAAAAACCTGAGCCTAGCTCTAGTCTCTAGGCTCACCCCTAATAAGACCTACATCTACAGGTTACACCCCCAATAAGACCAGCATCTTCAAGTTATTACCGCAACAGATCTGTACCCCCAGGCTACAAGCCCACCTCCTGTCTATCAGCCACAATGCCTAGGGAAATAGAAATCAAGTTTACAGTTTGACTCCCAACACTAGCCAATTATGTTAAAGGCTATAGTAGCTTCCCAATTAGATGTTTGCACACTTACCTCTGCATGCTGCTTACTATAAAGCCTTGCCCGATAGATATTCGGGGCTCCTCTCCACCAAAGACTGTCTTGTGTATCTGAGGTGAGCTGAGGGACCCAAACTAGCTCAAATTAAAGGCCCTACTGTGACTTACATCAGATCAGCTCCTGTCTGTCTTTTGGGGTTCAACCCTTCCCTGGCACTACAGGGGGTCTCAAAATGTGTGCCTGGTTTCTTGCTTTCTACTTTGTATGGTTTTACAGCACCTAATAAAGAAATTCTAGACACTGTGTCATCACAGTAAAACCTACAAAAATCATTATTTCTTCAAATGGCTGAACAGTGAGATATTGTAAGAAAATATTTAACTATGTGGTCTTAGGTCAGGTTGAAAGAAACACAATTAGCTTTAATGTCTACATAAATGAACCTGGAAAATCTAGTAAATGGATCTAAGATTAGAAACCAGCAACAGATGGCAACACACTTTGTTCAAAGCCAAGTTTCTTATAACCTTGAAATTCTAAAAGGTCTCCAAAGAAGAAAAATCAGATAAGCTTTTAGCCTGGATTGTCCTCAAGACAGATGAAGCTAATGGACTTGTGTCAACAGAGAGAAAATGAGATCGATGTTTACAGGCTTGGGTCCCCAGGGGAAGAACATTTTGCCATCAGGCCTATGGAATAAATCTTCAGACAGAAAGGGCAGATGTGGAGAGTGTCCTGTTAGGAAGCACAGGTAATGGTACAGGGCACATCACTCAGGAGCAGAACATGGTACAGCTGAAACACACAAGGACAAGGTAGATCTTGACAGATACAATTTTCCCACCACAAATCAGTCATTTCAGAACATGACAGAGAATGCTAGATGCCACCTGAATCACAGTCTCAAAACAAATGAGATTGACCGAATACTAAGATTCAGAATGAGCAAGGGACATGAGGACAATAGAAAAGGTTTAGTAGGACTAAAAAACTGGCTCCATAGGTAAAAGCACCTTCTACCATATCTGATGGTCTGAACTCAATCAGAAGCACATGTGGTTAAAGGAAGAGCTGACTTTGCAAGTTGTCCACTGCCTCCACATATGTATCATGGCATAAGTGCATGACCATATGCCTATACAAACATATGTATACAAATAAATAATAAAATGGGGCTTCATTGTTCATTGTTTGTTTGTTTGTATTGAGACAAAGTCTTTCTATTCAGCCTTGGCTAGATGAAACTCCCTATCTAGACCAGGCTGGTCTCAAACTCATAGAGATTCATATGCTTCTGAGTCCCAAATGCTTGAATTAAAGGCTTTTGTCACCATACTCTAATAAATAAAATATATTTTAAATGTATGATAAAAATGTTTTTATTCTCTATAGGAAATAACACTAACACTGGTATTATTTCATAAGAGTTTCTCCTATCTTTCTGTAGTACATTGTCTTTAGATAAATCTTCGGGCAAGCTGGAAAGCAAAAAACAATATTCTGCCAAGGAAGAAAGTCTTCCAACTTGGCCAACCTTAAAGCTCAGTATTAAGAGGTTCCCCCCTGACATCTTAAACTGACTCCAATGAATATAAGGTTGTAAATGCAACTGATGACTTGAAATCTTTTATATCACAAAAATGTGTGATATAATTTCACCCATTCAATTATTTCTGTCTAATCTATCTATCTATCTATTATCTATCTCTATCTATCATCTACCTACCTATCATCTACCATCCGCATCATCATCGATCTATCTTTTGCTTTCTATCCATTTAACTATCTATCTATGTCTATCTTTTTATTTCTATTTAACTATCTAACTAGCTATCTCTATTTAACTATCTATCTGTGTGATAAACATTTTAATTTATAATATACTTGTGCTGCCTTAGAGTAGTCTTCATAAACATGTTTGTCTTCCAGAAACCCGAACTTCTTCTCTTGAATTTGAAAGAAGACAGCCTAAAAGGCTAGGGCTAGGCGTAGAGACAAGGTAAAGGAAAAGAAGGGCTTGATTTTCAGCTTCTAAAATTCGAAATAGAGCTACAAATGAAAACAGTTAACATACTGAAATGCTGGGCATTGTTCCAAAGGCAAAGACCTTCTAACTTCGTCTTGTAGCCACCAGTTAACCCAATAATAGTCAAGAGTAGCAAATTATATATTAATGATTCATCTACTTGAATTCTTAGGAGGACTAGAAAGAGGAGGAAAATGGTATCACACCCTTTCAAATAGAGAACTGGGAGAGAAGAAAGGCCAAGGGCAGAGGGGCCCGAGGTAGGGTAGGACACAGATCCACAGAATGGAGCATTATCATCCTCTCAGGGACTCCACAGAATGCTGACGAGTCTGTCTCATTTCAAGTTTACTATTATTTATCATTAAAAACCTGAACAGAAAATTTGTATCTACTGAAATTATAAAAAAAAAAAACCTAAAAACTATAATAAAATCTCAGCACCATGGGATCAAATGGTTTTCTGAATTCTAAAAGTATCCTCTCTGATAGTCCATTTCCCTTTTCTTAACAAAATAGCAACATCATTCCCTAGGTGGGTAACTGCTGAGGATGTCACAAATGCACTCACATATTTATTTAAAGTATATGAAATTCCAAAAGAAAGAACAATACATGTTCTAAGTATTTTCTGTGAAAAACAATGCCCATTTGGAGTACAAACTACTTGGAATTTTTAATCTGATAAATCAGCCTAAAACAAAAGTACTTATTATCATCAAAGAAAGGCATGCTAAGTGGCACACAAACATAAAACATGCAGCATAGCCTGCTAATAAAAACACCATAGTGTAGGAGGAGCTAAGGTGGGAGGAGTAAGGAGAGGAAGAGAAGGAGTAAGGAGAGAAAAAGAAAGAGGAGGAGCTAGGGAGAGCAGAGATGTAGGAGTGATGGAGAGCCACGCGGGTATGGAGAGCAGTCATGGGTAACAACTTTTATTTAGGTTAGCTAATTGGGAAACCACTCTCTTTGCATGGGCATATTGTTATTGAGCATTACTAAATATATAAAGCATTTGATGAATATTTAAGCATTAGAGTCTTATTTTCTTACTGGACCCGCATGTTTGGCGGGATGGTCTGGGCAATACCTCGCCTTGTGGAGACAGCGTGGAAGATTGGCAGAGCCATTTCCCATGCTGGCGTCTTGTGGGTGGCAGGGCTGGTGTTTCTGGCTGGCCATTTCTAGCTGTGGCGTGCATGTGGCCTCTGGCCACAGAACATGGTGACTAAGCTAGGCAGAGCTGCCACAGCTTAGATAGTCAGCTTGAACACCGACCGCTTTTTAAAATAATTATTTCAACACCATAGCTCTAGTGTCTTAAAAAATTCTTTTTTCTCCTAATTTTGAAGACTGAAAAATCAGTGGACTAGGTTCTGGGTAAAGAACTACTTCCTATCCTGCAGAATTTTCAAAAACTTCATCTACAAATGCCATCAGAATGGGTTGAGGGCTTCCACATATGAATCTTAGGGGACCAGAATTCAGCAGTTAAAAGTGCTGGCTAAATTGAATACTAAGGCTGTTTTCTCTTAAGTGTTTCCACCCTACAACTAAGCTTGTGAGACAAAGTTAACATGAAAACATTTTGCTTTTTACTTGTTCTGAAAGCTAGCAATCATCCCACCAAGACCTGGTCCACCTTTCAATCATTTCTATTTTTTCATTGTGAGTCAGACAGACTGAGGGTGGTGTTTTCAGTGTACATCAGCATTACAGTGTCTTTTCATATAG
Source organism: Arvicanthis niloticus (assembly GCF_011762505.2). Taxonomy (NCBI): domain Eukaryota; kingdom Metazoa; phylum Chordata; class Mammalia; order Rodentia; family Muridae; genus Arvicanthis; species Arvicanthis niloticus. The sequence continues at coordinate 910,910 of NC_047660.1, forward strand.
GTGACCTCATCCCTAGCAGAACATCAGGGGTTTTTCCTCTAGTGTGAAAAATTTTAAAGTTCCACCACTTGCGGCTTTTAGAATGGGTCTTAACAAAGGTTAGTTAAAATCATGCAGCTGTAACATTCATACATTACAGAAAATTATTTTTTTCTGCTCCATTTCCAGGTGCATCTTAGTTTGCACTGCCAACATGTCAACAAAAACAGCCATGATCTTTAATTATAACTTTCTCTTATTAATGAAATCAATGTAATTCTCCAAGGCAATCCATGCATTCTTATATCAGGGATGGTAATGGAGCAAATTTGGTTTGATTTTATGTCACCATCAAAGACGACTTGTTAATAGCAGGCTCTATATATCAATGTCCATATCTCAATCTTTTTCAGCAACTGACGAGACATAAAAGCAATCAAACACAATCATAACAGCTATGAGGCCACCTGTCTCTTGTGAAATGTCAGATATTCAGCTAATCCACCAAGCACAGACATGTGTAACTAAACATGCAGCAGTGAAAATAATATAGGTCACCAAGATCACTGCTTGAACCTACAAGCAATAAACCCATTTCAAGATTTAAGAGACAGTAAGACAAAACTGTTACAAAACAGTGAGCTGTATCAGTCAGGGTTCTGAGCTAATTCCAGCTAATTACCAAGTTGACAACCACAGACCACAGAGGGAAAGACTCGTGATTTTTTTCACCTGCTTCCAAATTTTTTTTTCATTTGAGTGATGCCACTGAAAATGATTTTTTTGAAACAGCTAATGTTTAATAGTTATAGGATAGTCTTCTGTGTAAACTCAAATCAACTAAAATGCATACTATTTAGACATGTTTATATCACTTGAAGTATTAAAACCACATGTACATATTGAATAAATGAATGACATCTACAAGAGTAACAATTGCCATTAATGATTAAAATAGCTGCCATTTAGTGGTAAACATGGTACTCAAATTGCTTAAAACCTTTAGTACTGTAAGAGTTCTAGGTTTAAAATATGAAAACTATCTTGCATGTTTGCACGACTTACATTACATGACCTCTAGCATTTCTTGTAGGTCAAGTCATTAAATTTTCAACCTTTGTTAAGTCTGAAAACTTTTTATTTCCCATTTATTTTTTAAAAATACTTTGCTGTGCACCAGAGAGATAGTTTAGTGTGCTTCCAAATGCTTGTTTTGCAACTCTGACAATGACAATCTAAGTCTGATACCAAGAATATCTCATGGAAAAATCGAACCAATTTCTGAAAGTTTTCCTCTGACCCCTACGTGAGTGTCATGGAACATGCATGTTTGCATGTAGAAACATCATGGATGCATAGACACATACATATGATGTAATAATAGTAAATTTTATTTTATTACAAAAGAAAAGATCACTGCTCCACTGAGTATAAACTTTTAGATATATATTACCTTATATTTTTAGCACTTTGAAGATGCCCTTTAACTTTGTCGTCACAAAGAATTCTGTGATCCTTATATACCCCCTGCATATGTGAAGCAGACTCCTGCTCTAGCTAATTTTAATATTTCCTATTTGCTACTAATCTCTAATGATTTGGTTATAGCATATACCCATGGAGTTTTCTTCATATTTGCTTTGCTTTTAGATTTATTGAGATTTATCTGTGTGAGCATGCTATTTTCTTCAAGTTTGAAATGTTTCAGCCATTCTTTTTTCAAATACTTCATATACTCCCCACAGACTGAATGACACACTTGTGAGGCTATGAAGTCCTTAAAAGTTCTTTGCAGATAACCATCACTTTATTCCTTCTTTTAACAAAAAATGCAAACTTTAAATTTGCATTGTTTCTGTTTCTCTACCTTCGAATTCACTAACTTTATTTTTCTGTGATTTAGTTTGCCATTAACTTCTTGCTCTGTTTTTTATTCATGACAGATGTTTTGGTTTTCATATCTAAAAATGCAATGTGGGCCAACTGGCAACATTAGCAGACCAAAGGACTGAAATTTTTTAAAAATTAAAGAAAACACGACTCTTCGGTTAAAAACTCTACCCCTATGAAACTGAGCCCACAGCATAAAATATGTGAAACCAGAGATTATTGTCTTTTGACTCTGGATATTGTATGATTCCTTTCATGTTTTTCTTGGACATTGGAGAAGACATTTCGTGTATTTTATTTTGCTATGAAATGAGAATTAAAGTTCAGAAAAAATACTTGAAACATATTGGCTAAAATGTTCCTTAGGAAATCCTGCAATTTTTTTTGTTTATTTGCCTTTGTACTTTCAAAAATATCTGGACATAAAAACAGATATCATTAAATACAAGTGTGCCACTTTGGAAAAGAATAGTGATTGATGAAGACAGAGAGACACTCATCAGAACTGCAATCCACTCTCCACTGACAAAGTCTTTCCATGTGAGACTAGGCTACATAGGGCATAGAATTCCTGAATTGTCTCAGCTTTCCTTTGTAAAGGAGGTGATGAAGAAATGGAATATATGATAAAGGGGACAAGAGAGAGAGTCTACACCAGGGCCTTCTTATATTCCCATTTACTTGCATGTCTAATTACCCACTTCTTCAAGAAACCATCTGGATAAAATGATCATCTATTAATTTAAGAACATCAACATCATTTTACTTAAAGGGCTATATAAGAGTAATGACTTTGATTCTCAAAAATATGTGATATTAATAAGAAAGTGAATGGGTCATCTTTAAAGAAGGAAATTCTTTTAAGGTAGAAAATGTGTAAAAATTCAATAATAACTTAAGAAAGAATACTTGAGTTAGTGAATGGCATCAGGAAATTGAGCCTGTCTCTGACATGTGCCAGTAATTGGGGTTATCTGCTTCTATGCTTTGTGGAATCTTCAGCACATTTGCAGAAGGATTACATAGACGGTACATAAATGGGAGACTGGGTATATCTAAGCAAGGTTCTTTTGAATAACAGCACCTTTTCTCTCCTTCATCTTTTGTCCTGTCTATCTGCCAACTCCATCTTCAATTCATGACCTCATCTAAAATAATTATTGTTAAACACACACACACACACACACCCTATAGAGTCCATTTAGTGTTGCTGGTATGTACATGCATTTAGGACTGACTACTTAGAATTGGATAACTATGAAGGGGCTTGTTTCTGGAGAAGACCATTCCTCTCTAAACAGCTATTTGTTGGCAATATTGCTTTATGTAAGTATAGGGTCTTGTGAAATATCATCTGACTGATAGAATACTTACTTGAGCCATACTCCCATATCCAGCACAAGTATCTGGACTTACCTGGTGATTGCTTTTGCCCATAGATCTAGTGTTGTACAGTGAAAGTAAGGAGTTCTGAGTCAGAGTCCTGAGAGACCACTCATATTTCTTCTTGCTTTTGCCTTCCAGTCATCTTTCACAATGAAAGCAAGGTCGTGTGAATCATGTGTAAATCTACGTCAGCCTGAAACCTGAACTTTGGCTTTGATGTTGTCAGAATGCATCTTCAACAATGAGATATAAATATTCATGTTCTATAAGTCACTGAATTGGGAGTGGTCCAGAAATACAATATGATAAAATATTACTGTGCTTGAGGAGTATACAACATAATTGGATATGGAAATGAGTTCATAAAACTGACAACATTAGTAAGAGTAACTTCTGTTGAGCCCTCATTGCATGTCATGGATTGTTTTTCTGAGTCCTAATACTCATAATAACAACATGAGGAGGAAGTAGATGCACAAGAAAATCAGTTTATTTTCTCAAATCACACAGTTCAAAATAAACTGAACCAACACTTTGACCCGGACAGTTCTTTTTCCATTTTCTCACTAATCTGCCTCTTAAACTGTCATGCATAAAAACAGTACTTAATAATTGTCGTTTGATACTGTATATGGTCATTCAAACTTGCAGAGAGGAGATTTAATAATTTTGTGCATCTGTTACTTGGTGCATCATTTGGAACAGTTTAACCTAATAAGAATAGAGGATTTGGACATCAAATAATGTGGATCTTAAACACTTCATTTAATCTCTCACAGATGCTTATGTTCATCTTTAGTGTGATGAGATGATTGACAAGATTTTAACTCCATTCAAAATAAATAAGTAAACACTAAGTGTGAAGAGAATTAGCAATGTCTTATTTAAAACTCACAATAAGCTTACAAGCTCTGTTGTTATTAATAATATTGTCTTTCTTCATTTCTTTCTCTTTTTTAGTTTGCTCCACGTTTTAGTTACTATTCTACTGCTATAAAGAGACACCATGACCAAGGCAATGTATAGAAGAAAATATTTAAATAGGGGCTTACTTAGTTTCAGAGTATTAATCTATTATCATCATGGTTAGAACTTTGTCAGCAAGCAGACAGATGGGCAGGCATGGTACTAGAGAGGTAATTAAGAGCTCCATCCTGACCCATAGGCAGCAGACAAAGAGAGATACTGAGGCTGGCATGGGCTTTGAAAGCCTCAAAGCCCACCATTAAGTAATATTCCTCTTCTAACAATTCCACCCTTCATAGTGCTTTGGGAATAGTTCTACCAACTGAGGACTAAACATTCAAACATATAAGCCCATTTTTCATCCTTATTTATTTAGAAAAATAATTTTTTATTCTTTCTAGTACTGCCATACAGCATCATTCAACTCAGGGTTCTCATCTTCTACACCTTATCTCTCTGGCACACAGTGAGAAATGCAGACTGCTCAGTTCTTGATAACCACATAGCTACAAGGTAACTTCTTGTGCTTATAAGGAGCTATATTGAGTTTGGGGGAAATTAAGGACTCAATTTTATAAAATAGTGCTGCCTATGTTACAATAGGATGTAGGCACTGTGCAATAATTAAATACAGTCTTTCTTGGTATCTGTGGGAAGCTGTTTCAGGAGCTTATATGAACATAAATAACTGAATACTCAAATCTATACACGAAGTACACAGTATTTGCATATAGCATGCACATATCTTTCCATAAACTTTAAATCCTCTTTATAGTGCCTATAACACGATGCAATACAATGAATACAAATGTTACAGAAATAGTGGTTATTCTGTAGTTTTCAAAAATTGACAACAGAATTTAGTTTAGGAACATCTTTTTCCTGAATAAGTTTTAGATCTGTGTTTGGTTAGATTCACATAGAATGAGCACTGAAATACACGTACAGCAATAATTATCAATGGGAGAAAAGTTTTTAAAACCCTCAATGAAAGTAGAGCTTTCAAGATGAGCTAAAGATTGTAGGATCCTCCTCCTTAACACAGATGCAGGTAAGCAGGTGTTTCCCACTCCTTTACACTACCCAGAGTCACCAGATTCAGTCACCCTCAGATAGCATCTCTGAATCTGACAAAACACAGTCCAAACCTAAGATAGTCCCATCCTTCCCCAGATGACACATCATAAAGTTGTTATAAATGTGTCATGGTTTCATAAATGCGTCATGGTTTCAACTCAACAGTCTCAAAGAAATTAAGTAACTCCCAAAAGACCCACAATAAGGAACAAACTTGGTGGAAACAAAGAGCATTTTTGTATTATTTCCTGTTTCTGTGCGTTATCGCAGGCAGTCTGCTTTGATGTTTTTGACCTATCTAGATCAGTCTCTCAGCTTCCCAAAGGAGGGAAAACTCATTTAGTTCAGTGAAGTCTGTGCTATGATAGGTCATTATTCTGTCACTTGTGTCTTAAAGTGCTATGTCACCTGTCAGCAGGGCCATTTGAAATGCAGAAAGATATTTTCAGGAATCCAGGAAGGCTGGTGAGTGACATTATTCAGCATGTCCCCCATCTGGCCCAAAGTCCAACACATGCATCCAACATATAAAGCAAACCTTTATGATGAATTAGCTTTCAGTTCTCTGTGGATGTCCCTCACTCTGCATTTTTTTAAGCTCACATTACTTTCATGTCGTTCTGAGTTCACTTCCTGTCAGTAGCTACTATACAATGAGCCAGCAATGTGATTGTAACCTGTGGATCCTGAGAGGGGAAGTGAGGCAAGAACTGGTGGAAGCTGAAGAAACCTCAGATGGCTTTGAGCATAACCATCTCAAGAGACCGCTTCAGTGATAAAACTCCTATAATGTGGGGTGGGGAATAAAGGCTACTTAAACTTTTGGGGGATGGGTAGGGGCTTTTAGGATGAGTGTACATCAGCAGGACCTGGGTGCTGGGGATACCTCATTTGTATAAGGAGGAATTCCAGGTGCTGGTGGCCATGGCCTTGTAGGGGAAGAGGAAGTTTAACCTGATTACAGAGCTACATAATCTTCTCCAAGGGGCAAAGTTAAGGGTGCAGGGCTACTAACCAGGCCAGGTCAGAGGGGCAGGGAGCAATCCTATTCCTGCCTGTCTTAGGGTTAGATTTCTAGGGTTTGAACATGCCTACACCCGACTCTTGCACTCTTGATCTTGTCTGGCTCCCATCCCCCAGGCTCCCACACTTTCATATCAAAAAGGTCACATATATATATTAAAACTTATGTAGCCTAATTTTTAAATTTCCTTTATGATTGCTTTAATATTATAAGAGCTAAAGAGGACTTTTCTATGTGACATTCATAAAAGCTAAAAAAAAATCCATCACTGACAAAACAAGGAAAAGTCTCTGTTCATAAGAACAACTAGTTCACAGATTCAACATTCTACCTACATTTTCTTTTTCTTTTCCTTTTATAGACAAGGAGAACTGCAGATTGCAAGGTTTCTACCATTAATGAATCAGGAGAATTTTTTTTCTTATTTGGATAATAGTTAATGCAAAATGCATTCCCTTTGAGGGACTTCAATTATAACCTAGAAAGTATTCTGCCTTGATATGCCAAGAAATCGTGTATCAGTAATTTTTGTTATTGTGACTTCTTTGAACATCACATGCAGAAAGGATTCCTTTTCTAGTATTTAAGCTTTTATGTATATTCACTAACAAAGGGCAGAAATGGGAATCAGCATTTACTTTTCTAGAGGGGGAAAAAGGACACATTTGATCTTAAAATGTAAAATGAGGCTCCCTGAAAATCTGTCTGTATTTCAGTTCTCCAAAACTCTGTGAAAATATTGGCCCGAAATATGTAATTTCACTCTAATAATGTGCTTCAAGATAATCCTTATATTGGTCTTAGGAAGGGCAAATTTCTACTCAGTGTTTCTCAGAATAACTGTCAAATGATTATATTTGCCACTTCTTAAAAGTTATGAAAATTGAATATATATCCAACAAAGCATGTGAAAACATAAGTTGATTAATTTCATTATTCTTTTGTGTTACCAACTCAGCATTAAATCCAAGGCTCCAATCAACTCAATCATGCAATTGAGAAAAATTTGTCCACTATATCAAATATTTTCTTTCTTGAAACAAATGTATTAGTTTTAGGTCATGTAACTACTGGTGTTCACTGAGAAAATAAAAGTCTATAACTTGTACTTTCTATTTTGTAGAGGAAAAGACTTAAACAGCCAAGTCATTTTATTTAGGAAAATAACTAGTTTTGTGTAAGTATTCTGCACAGCAGATAATAGTAGCTTTGAAAATACATTAATCATCAATTAAGAAATACACTTATAATGTTTTGATTTTCTGATTTTGGCTCCTCACTCTTCCCCATGAACTTAGTAATAAATGTATAGTTACTGCTTTACCATAAGAGAAATTTAAAGTAATCCTTAGACTCACTAACCTCTTAAAATGTGCTTTAGCCTGTCTTTCTCTGAGAAATTTCCTGGTAAAACAATGAATTAGAAAACTCTGGTGGTTAACTACCTACTTAGAATAATTTGCTGTTTGAACAAGTAACACTTCGTAGACAATTACTATGATAGGTCTTAGAGCAGTGACTTATTTTACAGCATGAGAAAAGACTGGGGTGGGACAAGGTCAGGCCACTGTCCTTATAAAGTCCTTTTCTTCTTTTCCCTTTATAAAGCCATCATTCTTCTACCCAACCCTAAGTAAGATTATTTGGAATAGATGAAAGAGTGATTTCTATTACAAGATACAGTTTCTTATTTGCCAGGAAATGTGATTCTTGAAAAGACAAAGCACTCTTTTTCCAGAGAAAATGAGATTTGTAACCTTCTTCCAGCTCTCTATCTTTACCAATTTAAGAGTTAATGGAAAATAGCTTGAGAATTCACCTATGAAGAGGCCTAAAAACACCACAGAAAATCCCTTCAGCACCCTGTTCCCAAATGTACAAGACTCCTCTCTCTCAGGTCTGATTCTGGCCTCTGAATCCCAGACTAACCTGGGGAACTAAATTTCCCAAAGGACAAAAGCTGTTGCTCTCCTAGTTCCACTGGTCTGAAGCTCCTTTTTGACAAGATCAAAAAATAAGGAAGGCAGCTGTAACATTACTTTCTTGTATATGAAACTCCCTCCTGTATGTCTGAAAGCCCAGCTCATGCTCATGGAAATGTCTAAACAAATGTGCAAAATCCAGAGTGCCAGGCAGCTATGTGTACCTCTTTTATAAAAGCTGGAACTTGTATATGTGGATAATTTTAAGCTGGAGCCCAGAATACAAAATCCTGTATCAAAACATACAATAAATTTTCTGATAGTTTGATAGAGTAATACGCCAAGCCATTATATTCAGTGAAATTATTTTACTAATGTATTTTTAATATAAAGTAAGGGTCATAATAAGATTATTTAGAAATCGACCCCATCCCTTGTATTCCTGCCCATAACCCCAGCTTCTTGTCCATAGACCACAACTGCACTAGGGACCCCAGCTAATACTCTATTCTCTGCCTGCTAACTCCTGAAAAGCACAACCAACAGCCCTAAACTGCACCTCATCCCCTGGGGTTCATATTCTGGCCCACAATTTTAGAAGAAGACTCTTTCCTAGAGGCCATGCTGGTTCTAGAGAGCCTTGAGGCAATGTAGGCACCCAAAACCTTATCAATCATGCAGTCCACAAATATCCCAGCAGTGACATCCTACTAGATTACCAGAACTCCAGCCAACTCAGGACAGAATACCAGAGAAGAAACAGAAACAAGGGAAAAACATCTAAAAACAAAATAAAAGAAAACAACAACAAAACAAGAAACAAAAAACCCAAAACAAAAAACAAAACAAAGTTTAAAAACCCACCCATCTAACAAAGATAAACTAACCCCAACCCCAGATGACAGATAAGAACACAATCCATAACAGCCAGGGCAATATGGCACTACCAGAGCCCAGCTATTCTACTACAGAAAGGCCTGGATATTCTAACACGACTGAAGCACAAGAAAATAACCTTAAATACAATCTTATGAAGATTATAGAGGCCCTTAAAAAAAGAAATGAATAAATCTTTTAAAGAAATTCAGACAAATACAAACAGGAGCTCAATGAATAAAACTGTTGAAGACCTGAAAATGCAAATAGAATCAATAAAGAAAACACAAACTAATGGAATCCTGGTGTTGGAAAACCTAGGTAAGAGAGCAGAAACTACAGATACAAGCATCACCAACAGAATACAAGAAATAGAAGAGATAATATCAGGCGTTGATGATATGGTAGAAAAAACTGATACAGCAGTCAAAGAAAATGTGAAATACAAAGAACTCCCAATATAAAACACCCAGGAAATCTGGAACACTATGAAAAGACCAAATCTATGAATAATAGGAACAGAAGAAGACTATTTCCAGATCATAGGACCCGAAAATATTTTCAACAAACTCATAGAAGAAATTTCCCTAACCTAAATAAAGACATGCTTATAAACATACAAGAATCTTATAGAACACCAATTAGATTGGACCAGAAAAGAAAGTCCTCGTGCCACATAATAATAAAAACACTAAATGTACAGAACAAAAAAAAATAATATTAAAAGCTACAAAAATAGTCAACAAAATACTTTCAAACTGAATCCAACCACAGATTGAAAAAATCATCCACCATGATCAAGTAAGCTTCATCTGAGAGATGCAGGAATGGTTCAATTTATAAAAATCTGACACTATAATCCACTGTATAAACAAACTGGGGAAAAAGCACACATGATCATCTCATTAAATGTTGAAAAAGACTTTGACAAAATTCAACACCTCTTCCTGATAAAAGAAAGATCAATGTTACAAGGCACATACCTAAACATAATAAAGTCAATATACAGCAAGCTAATAGCCAACATCAAACTAAATAGAAACTTGAAGGAAATTCCACTAAAATCAAGAACAAGATAAGGCTGTCCACTCTCTCCATATCAATTCAATGTAGCATTTGAAGTTTTAACTAGAGCATTAAGATTACTAAACATCAAGATGATACAAATTGGAAAGGAAGAAGTTAAAGTGTCACTATTCACAAATTACAGGATAGCATACATAAGGAACCCCAAAAGTTCTGCCAGGAAACTGCTACAGCTGATGAACACCTGGATACAAAATTAGCTCAAAAAAAATTAGTAGGCCTCCTATATAAAAAAGATAAATAGGCTCAGAAAGAGATCAGGGAAACAAAACCCTCAAATAGCCACAAATAATATAAAAGGTGTAACTCAAACCAAGCAAGTGAAAAAGCTATATGAACTTCAAGACTTTGAAGAAATTTAAAAAGATGTCAGAAGGTGGAAAGATCTCTCATGTTTGTGGATCTTAGAATTAACATAGTAAAAATGGTTATCTTAGCAAAATCAATCTAAAAATTCAATGCAATTACCATCAAATTTCCAACACAATCCTTTACAAACATTAAAAGAATAATGCTCCACTTTATATGAAAAGAAACAAACAAGCAGAATAGCTAAAGCAATCCTGTGCAATAAGAGAACTTTTGGAGGTATTACTATCCCTGATTTCAAGCTTTACTATAGAACTATAATAAAAACTGCATGGTATTGGCATAAAAACAGAAACATTTTTCAATGGAATCATATTGAAGACACAGAAGTAAATATAAACACCTATGGACACTTGGTTTTTGACAAAGAAATCAAAATTATACAATGACAAAAGAAAACATCTTCAATAAATGGTGCTAGTCTAACTGGATGTCTGCATGTAGAAGAATGCAAATAGCTCCGTATCTGTCACCTTGCACAAAATCAAGTCCAAACGGATCAAAGACCTCAACATAAAACCAGGTACAGGAAACATAATAAAAGGGAAAGTGGTGAATATCCTTGAATGCATTAGCATAGATGACAAAAGGGCAAAATGACAGTTCACAGCCAACATAAAACCAGGTACACTAAATATGATATAAGAGAAAGTAAATAGTCTTCAATGCATTAGCACAGGAGACAACTTTCTGAAGAAAACACCAACAGCTCAGGCACTAAGATCAACAATTAATAAATGGGACTTCATGAAACTGTAATTTTTTTATAAAGAAAAGGATACCATCAAAAGGACAAAATGGTAGTCCACAGAATAGGAAAAGATCTTCACCACTACTGATGACCTGCCCAGCATGCAGGGTAGACTGAGGCAGTCAGTGATGAGTGGTGTAGGCAGTTGCCAGAGCAAAAGTTGCAATTATTGGGGCAAAAGTAGCTTATTTTTGATAAATTTTCTCTTTCTTTAACTCTTTGCTATTCCATGGCCAAAAGCTGCTGGCTTCTGGTAATTTAACTCCCACTGTTAGCAGCAGGAGATTAAGAAAAAGAAGTAAATTATTAGGACTCTTTGTTCTTTTAACACTCAGTCCCTTGCTGATCAAGTGAGAGGCTCAAATTTCATTAACTTTTTGTGAGACAGAGAGGAAGGAAAAGAAAAAGAGTCAGGCATACAGAAAAAACACACACTTTGGATGAAGCAGAGAAAAGAAGTTCCAACAAACCATTATTTCTGCTCTTAGTATTTATACTTATTCTAAAAATTACCTCATACAACTATCAAATAAAACTGTTACAACAGGATACTTGATTAAATGATTTTCTAAATATTTTTATATTTCAATAAGTTCATAGTAAGTTTAAGAAACTAATTGAAGTTATATAGAGATAAGACTTAAGGAATTATAACAGAATTGTTTACATGTCTTTCCATTAAGAACAGGACCTGACTAAACATTCATTATCTATCTTCTAGAGTTCTAAGTTTATTATAAGTTTAAAACAATAATTTTAGCCCAATAAACTGGTTTTGTCAAGAGATAAATCATCTGCCTTGTGTCTTATTATTTTGAAGTTTTGTATAAATAAATTAGTCAATATTTTATTTTTTTGTTCTTGCACCTACAATAAATTGTCTATTCCCTGGCCACTTTAGTTGCCAGATAATTGTCTCATAGCTAACCTAGAGAGGATGTTTCCTTGTTCACAATTTGTTCCAAGCTAGCTTTCTTTCCTAGTACAATCAGCCCTTGATATGTGAAGGTTTGCAGAACTCTATTTGCAACTTTTATTCTACAGGGGTCTTGAGATTACTTGTAGCAATTTACAAATTCTATAAAATAATCATCAGGAATTATGAATTCATCAGTTTATCTAAGCAGCATTACTACATGAAAGTACATCTTTATGTTTATCTGCAAAATATCTGCCCAATAGGGTAGGTTAATGCCCAGGAACAGTTAGGATATGTAACAGTGACAGAAAAGAGATATCAGAAGCAAGAAGGGATCCTGGGATGAAGTCTCTAAAGACCATGCATTCTCAGAGCTCACCCATTGTAGCCATGCAAAATGGTGGCCCATCTCCAGAAAACTTATCTGCTTGCCTTAGCCCTTCCTAGATGGCTTCTGTCAATCAACCTCACATCTGACAGAGGGCCAATATCTAAAATATATAAAGAACTCAAGAACTAGTCATCAACAAACCAAATAATCCAATTAAAAAATGTGGCATATATCCAAACAGAGAATTCTCAATGGAGGAATCTCTAATGAACAAGAAACACTTAAAGAAATATTCAACATCCTTAGCCATCAGAGAAATGCAAATCAAAACTCCATTAAAACCCTGTCTTACACCCATCAGAATGACTAAGATCAAAAACTCAAGAGACAGCTCATGCTGGCAAGGAGTGAAGCAAGGGAAATTCTCTTCCATTGCTGGTGGGAGTGAAAACTTGTACAGCCACTTTGGAAATTTATTTGGAGTTTTCTCAGGAAGTTGGGAATCAACCTCCCTCAAGACCCAGCTATACCACTCCAGCATATATACCCAAAAGATGCGCCAACATATCATAAGGATTTATAATAACTAGAAACTGGAAAAAACCTAGATGCCCCTCAATTGAAGAATGGCTAAAGAAAACATTTATGCCATGGAGTATTACTCGGGTATTAAAAACAATGACATCATGAAATTTGCAAACAAAAGGGTGGAATTAGAGAAGATTACCCTGAGTGAGTTAACCCAGACCCAGAAAGACGAACATGGTAAATACTCACTTATAAGTGGATATTGACTGTAAAGTAAAGAAGGGTAACCATGCTTTAATTCACAGACCTTAAGAAGCTAAGTACAAGGATGGACTAGTAAATCTTACTGAAAAGAAGAAATAGAATATCATCATGAGTAAACCAAGAGGGGACTGAACAGCAGTGGCTTTAGGTATGGGAACAGAAGGGATCAGGTATGGGGATGATGGAGGAAGAGAGTACTGAGAGAATTGGGAGGGGCATTTATGGGATGAGCTAGAAACTTAGGGCAATGGAAATTCCCAGGAATCTATGAGGGAAGATTAGCTTCCTAAGCTAAGACTCCTAGCAATTGGTGATATGTAGTCTAAATGAGCCTTCTCCTATAACAAGGCAAGATTTCCGATGGAGGTATTGGGACACTTAGTTAGGGTTTTATTGCTGTGAAGGGATAACATGACCAAGGCAACTCCTATAAAGGAAAATATTTCATTGAAGCTGCCTTTCAGTTTCAGAGGTTTAATCTTTCATCATAATGCTGGTAAACATAGTGGCATGTAGGCAAGCATGGTGCTGGAGGAGTTGAGGGTTCTGCATCTTGATTCACAGGTAGCAGAAGGAATCTGTGTGCCGTACTGAGAATATCTTGAGCATATATTTAACATACATGACTTCAAAGCCTACCTTCACAACGGCATACTTCCTTCAATAAAGCCATACCTCCTAATAGTGCTACTCCCTATGACCAAGATTCAAAAATGTGAATGTGTGGGAGCCAAAACTATTCAAACCATCACAAACATCAACACAGCCACAAAACCTTTGACCAACAATTTATCCTGCCTACACAGAACTAAGACGTTGATAGACATAGAAACTTTCCCTTGATATTCACATGCACATAAGTTTATCGTAGGGTGATTAGATCAGAAAGTCCTAAAAAATTATGTACTTTTATGTTTATGTAAATTATAAATAGATTACCTTGGATGACAAATGGGGTATTGAGATGAATAGCTTACGTTGGGATATCTAAGTGAGTTTGACCTAATGGTCCTTAATGGTGGAGAACTGACTCAACATAATGAGCAAAGACATGACTCTATAGGAGCCAAACAGCAGAAGACAGTCAGATATGGCAGTATGAGAATGACTGGACACCCTGTTAGCAGTTCTGAGACATTGCCAGCCCTACATATTATTCATAAGTGACCCCAGGAAAGGAAGAAGTCAAAATATCACTATTTGCAGATGATATGATAGTATACTTAAGTTACCCCAAAACTTCCACCAGAGAACTCCTAAACCTGATAAAAAAAAAAAAAAAAAAAAAAAAAAAAAAAAAAAAAAAAAAAAAAAAAAAAAACCTTCAGCAAAATGGCTGGAAATAAAATTAATTCAAACAAATCAGCAGCCAGTACCCTTCCTCTATTCAAAGGATAAACAGGCTGAGGAAAAAAATTAGCAAATGACACCCTTCACAACAGTCACAAATAATATAAAATACCGTGGTGTAAATCTAACCAAGCAAGTGAAAGATCTGTATGACAAGAACTTCAAGTCTCTGAAGAAAGAAATCGAAGAAGATTTCGGAAGATGGAAAGATCTCCCATGCTCATGGATTGACAGGATTAATATAGTAAAGATGGTCATCTTGTTGAGAACAATCTACAGATTTAATGCAATTCCCATCAAAATTCCAACTCAATTCTTCATAGAGATAGAAAGGGAAATTTGCAAATTCATTTGGAATAACAAAAAACCCAGGATAGCGAGAACCATTCTCAACAATAAAAGAACTTCTGTGGGAATCACCATCCCTGACCTCAAGCTGTACTACAGAACAATAGTGATAAAAACTTCATGGTATCTGTACAGAAACAGGCAGGTAGATCAATGGAATAGAATTGAAGACCCAGAAATGAACCCACACACCTATGGTCACTTGATCTTTGCCAAAGGAGCTAAAACCATCCACTGGAAAAAGGACAGCATTTTCAACTGGAGGTCTGCATGTAGAAGAACACAAATCAATCCATTCTTATCTCCTTGTACAAAGCTCAAGTCCAGGTAGATAAAGGACCCTCACATAAAACCAGATACACTGAAACTAATAAAAGAGAAGGTGGGGAAGAGCCTCGAATACTTAGGTACAGGGGAAAAGTTCCTGAACAGAACACCAATGGCTTATGCTCTAAGATCAAGAATTGACAAATGGGACCTCATAAAATTGCAAAGCTTCTGTAAGGCAAAGGATATTGTCAATAGGACAAAACAGCAACCAACAGATTGAGAAAAGATCTTTACCAATCCTACACCAAATAGAGGGCTAATATCCAAGATATAGAAAGAACTCAAGAAATTAGACTCCAGACAACCAAATAACCCTATTAAAAATGGGGTCCAGAGCTAAACAAAGAATTTTTCAACTGAGGAAACTTGAATGGCCAAGAAGCACCTAAAGAAATGTTCAGCATCCTTAGTCATCCAGGAAATGCAAATCAAGACAACCCTGAGATTCCACCTCACACCAGTCAGAATGACCAAGATCAAAAATTCAGGTGATAGCAGATGCTAATGAATATGTAGAGAAAGAGGAATGCTCCTTCATTGTTTGTGGGATTGCAAACTGATACAACCACTCTGGAAATCAGTCTGGCGGTTCCTCAGAAAGTTGGACATAGCAATACCTGAGGACTCAGCTACCACTCCTGGGCCAGAAGATGCTCCAACATATAACAAGAACATATGCTCCACTATGTTCATAGCAGACTTATTTATAATAGCCAGAAGCTGGAAAGAACCCTGATGTCCTTCAACAGAGGAGTGGATACAAAAATGTGGTACATTTACATAATGGAGTATTACTCAGCTATTAAAAAGAATGAATTCATGAAATTCTTAGGCAAGTGGATGGAGCTAGAAAATATCATCCTGATTGAGGTAACCCAATCACAAAAGAACACACATGGTATGCACTCACTGATAATTGGATATTAGCCCAAAAGCTCAAAATACCTAAGATACAACTAACAGACCACATGAAACTCATGAAGAAGGAAGACCAAAGTGTGGGTGCTTTGGTCCTCCTTAGAAGGGGTAACAAAATACTCATTGGAGCAAATATAGAGACAAAGTGTGGGACAGAAACTGAAGGAGGGGCCATGGTCAAGAGACTGCTCCACCTGGGTATCCATCCCATGTGCAGTCACCAAAAGCAGACACTGATATGGATGTCAGGAAGCATGTGCTGACAGGAGCCTGATATAGCTGTTTCCTTAGAGGTCTGCCAGAGCCTGACATATACAGAGGCAGATGCTCACAGCTAACCATAGAACTGATCTTGGGTTCTCAATGGAGAGAAGACTGAAGTAGCTGAAGAGGTTTTCAGCCCCATGGGGAGAGCAATACCAACCAACCAGAGGTCCCAAGGCCTAAACCACCCGCCTGGGAGCAGATAGAGAGGAACCTATGGCTCCAGCTGTATATGTAGGGGAGGATGGCCTTGTTGGGCATAGGTGGGAGAGGAGGTCCTTGGCCCAGTGAAGGCTGGATGCCCCATTGTGGGGGAATTTGAGGATGAGGAGGAGGGAGTAGGTGGGTGTGTGGGAGTACATCCTCATAGAAGCAGGAGGAAGGGAGGATTAGGGGGTTTCTGGGTTGGGGGGAGGAAATAGGGAAAAGGAATAACATCTGGGATGTAAATAAAATATCCAATAAAAATAATGTAAAAAGTAAATAAATAAATCACAAAAGGAATGTTAAATAGTCTGAATAAATCCATATATTATATAACTCAAATATATTTATATATAACGATGGGAATTATTTAGAATATCATATTTGATACAAGTGTCTTCATAAAGTCACTGAATTCAGAGAAATGTAATAACTAGTTCATAGTTTTCTATTCAAACCAGTTAACAGTTCAGGCAGGATTTCCATACAGACCCAGGGTTACTGGTTGATGAAGTAGAGTCTCATTATGCAAGCAGCAGTTCTGCACTCTACATTTCTACATTAAAACACTGTTCCTTAATAAGGGCTGTAAGCCACTGAGTTACCTAGCTCTTTCCCTTATCCACTTATTCCATTTGCTGTATCACATTCCCATCCACACCTCCCTCAGTTTCCATCCGTTATCTCACTTGCCCTTGAATGCCAAATCACAAGAGCAATGCTTTTAAATAGCTTTAAAAACTTATCCCAATTCTGTCTGGTTCTCTCTCCCTTAGGATGCAAACATACGCAGCATTCAAACTAAATTCTTGTCCACTGAATCTCTACTTCACACCATGCCCTCATGCATCTGTGAACCAGAGCACAAGCCATCGCTCCTAGATTCCAGAATGTAGTCCCTCCTAGCTGTTGTTTAAGAGGGGCAAACTCCATCAAGGTTTATTGCTCTATTTAACTTCTTTAACTGTAACTACTTTCAACAGTTTCCCTGCTACTTTGCCTATGGTGCTAAGATCTCGCCAAGCCAAACCTATGTGCCTTTCCATATTCTTAGTACATCCATATTTCCCAAATCTCACCTGTTACCCGAACTCTTCCTTATTTGGAATTCCAAGTCTTTTTTTTCCCTAACAATTTCCTATCTTTAATGTTTTACATCAATTGTTTCCTTTCTTTAACAAGTTTTAGCCACAGTGTTTAATACCTGGATCAATGACATCCTCACTGGAATTATACCCTACAGTACATTATATATACTTGGTAGTTCTGGTAGACTCTCTATCCAATGGTAAGTAACCACATAGCTCCAACTTCCCAACCACTTCAACTACTAAACACAGTACTTTGTGCTACCTAAATCGAATTCAGTAGTTTTTCCGAGTTACACTATATTTTTAAGTTGACAAAGGTGTCAGATTCCCCTGGAGCTGGAGTTACAAGTTACTATGAGCTACTTGACATGGGTGCTGGGAACTGAACATGGGTCTTCTTTAAGAGCAACAAGTGCTCTTAACCATGAGCCATGTCTTTAGCACCCTACTTTAGTTTTTCATGTTTTTTGTGGGGATCTGTGCCCACGAAAGAAACACTGATCAATTTTAAGTGACACATTTCAAAAGCAACTCTAAAAACTTTTTAGTAAACCAATGTTTTATTTTAATAAAGCACATCATTGCTAATCATGGGGTTTATCCAGGGAGGCTTTAGAAACATCAAGCTAAATTTATTTTCATGCAAAGAAAACTGTTGCTGCTGTCACAGATACAATTTACCAAAATTAGTTTATTCCACAGTAAACCATCACACCCACAGGAAATGTCACTGGCCAGATCTGTATGCTACAGAAGTGAGAGATAGATTCAGGTACCATGAACCCATGGGCACTGAAAGAAACATATTTGCTGTAGTGTGGACATTTTCAACCAACTCAAACTAAAATAAGCACTGTTCTTATGATTCACAGTATAAGAATCCTAACTGACTGTGATTTAAAAGGGCAGACTGTGCATAATGCAGATGTTTTGAGGCTAGGCCAAAATTGCTATCCTTGCTTGACCTTTTGAGCCTCAAATCAATAACAGGCCCTGACTATGTGAAGAAAATTAGATTAATCTTAGCCACAGATACCCAATAACCATAAGGCCAGGCCTACCCATGTATCTTTTTACCTGTCCACCCACAATGCTATACACGTTAAAACATTATTAGTATGCTTTGAGCATTCACTTCATGTCAGACACTACATAAAATGCTTTATACATATTAAACTTTATAACAATTTTATAAGGTCATTACTGTTAAGATGCACATTTAGTGGGACTGGAGAGCTGGCCCGGTAGTTAAAAGCCTCTTATAGAAGACCTGAATTAGTTTCCAGCATCCACATGGTGACTCACAACAATATATACCTCAAGTTCCAGGGCACTGGACACCTGCCTCTGAGCTCTTCAGGAACCAGACTTACATGTAGCCATGCAAACATGCAGCAAAATATTCATACATAAAATAAACTAAATATTTTTTTAAAAGATTTCTATTTTAAAAGATTTTTTTTCAGATGAAGAAATGAAGGTTTGGATGTTTAAGTAAGTAACATCCAATTTCAAATAGTAGATGGACGAGGATTTGAAGTCTGAAATTTTCTAACAGATTCTATACTCTCTTATGTACAAGAGCAGGATTTGTTTTCTTTGAAGTCAAGAAGAGGTCTCTGGCAATTAATATATTTCCACAAAGCACTTACAGGGGTTCATCATGTTAAATGTCAGATGAATTCACAAAACAAACAAACAAAAACAGAATTATTTTACCAAAATTTTCATACTAATTGTGAAATTGAAAGTGGGATGAAGAAGCTAAATCTGAAAGCACTGAACAGGAGGGTGAGCGAGCTGGCAAGGCAGATTCTTCCTGGGCCTGGCAAATGTGTTCACAGCAGTGTCAGGGCCAGATACCACAGAAGACCCTAAAGGGAAATCTCAGTGGCCACCGTTAGCGTGTACATTCCTCTGCACATAAATATGTCAAATGAGCACAAATATTTCACTCGGCTGTGAACAAACAAGGATTTTACCATTTATAAAAAGGCACAGAAAACATGTGATTTGGTCTTGCATTTAGTATCAAGAAGGAAGGAATTCAGTGACTAAGATGTCAGAAGTAAACAACCAGTTCCTCCAAGGAAGGAGAAGGAACTCCAAAGTGACAGTATCACAAGCCAGATTCACAGCAAGGCTCCAGCCAGGACCCTTAGCAGGAAAGCTTATGGGATGGCATTCAGCCATCATTGCTAGCTTTACTAGCTAAAGTCTAGATCTCACCACTTTATTTTTTTAATCAAACAAAAGCCAGGAATTATTAAAACACACACACACACACACACACACACACACACACACACACACACACACACACAAACCCTCATACCATTGTGAAGGCCTTGCCAGAGGCAGTAAAGCCAGAGAGACTGGTATAATGAGAATGTTGGTTTCTTTAAAAAACACAAAAATATTATGGGAATATGTTTTTGTTTTAATCCAAGGTATGGGATATGGGGCTGCTTCAGATTGATTATAGCAGCTATGATTTGTCTCATGGTCAACAAGGGGCATAATTTTACCAGCCGAAGATAGATTACATTTGGAATTCTGGGAACTCTTCAGAGGGTCTAAAAATGCCAGAGAGGACGTCGCTGCTCCCTGATACTACTGTTTGCTGAAGTTCTTGTGAGCAAAGAGATAAGAAGAAGAAATTGGATATCCTGATGATAAATTTTAAACTTGTCCCAAAGGAACTAGATTCCTCTAATCATCAGGAAGTAGTCTAAGGAGAATCTATCCTTCTATTTCTCCTACCTAATGTTGAGGTGTTGCAAGGCATAAGGCCAGAGTAGGAAGGTAGATAAAGGAACCCAGTAAAGTATCCCAAAGTATGGTTACAGACTGGGTGATTGTTGAACTTGGAATGAAATGCAGATAAAGCTTTGCTTTCATTTCAAGGAGCTATCCCTAATAATTCAAACTTGAAACTATTATAGTTATATGACCAGAGTTGAGTCACAACTCTCACAAGGTCTCACAAACAAGCCACCTAGAATCACCCGAGCTCCTTTGAGTATCTTCTAGGATTAGTTTTTCAAGTCTCACACAACCTAATTAGAACTTTCCCAATGTACTATTAGGTCCAGGTTCTGAGGGAAAACGTTGTTATTATAAATTTAGTTTTGATTTCTTGATGTTATTGTTGGACACCTCAATCCCAACAGCCTCAAGGGTAAAATAACTTGCTTTGTTTTACTGCTAATCGGCCCAGCCCTGTTTGGCATGCATCATGCTGGCTTTGCTAATGGGGAATTATTGGTCACAATAAATTAACTGAGGCAGGCTTCTAGCCACAAGTAAATGGCCCAGTTATACAAAATTGTTAAAGAGGTTAAAGGTTCTGACCCTTTTCAATGACACGTTCTGATGAACTCGAATTATGTTTTCAAGTGTGCAAGAGAAACAACAGTTCAGAATTCCAAGCAGTTAAAACAAAATGTGTTCAAGTAAATAAGTGTCTTTATAATATTTTTTCTGTCATGGTTTTAGATATATACCTCTCTGTGAAGCACATCGTAAGAGTGAAAGGCAAATCTGAGCTCAACGATGAAATCTGCCTGCTTGATTTTGAAGAAGATGGCACCCCTATATTTCCTATAAAATGAGGATCAGAATCTTCAAATATGATGATTAACATGTCTGAGACAAATAAGGGAATCCATCAAGGTAACTCCAGTTGTAAGGCTATGAAGAATCTAGTCCATGATAATGAGCCATAGGAGAGGCAAGTGAAATGTAGAATGTATATATATAATTATAATAATATATAATATAATAATATATATTTAAATATATGTTTATATCAAATATATTTCTATATACATATACATTTATAATTATGTTTATATACATGTTTATAATATGTTTATATTTATAATTTTCACTTAAGTGAGGTTCCCCAGAAGAGAAGAAATATTGTAATAAATGATGCCAAAGTTTCATAGAAGCTTGACCTCTGATAGCAATAACTGTCTGGAGGCAGGTGACTCCCAAGGGGCCAGCGCCTCTGCCTTACCTGCACAGGTTTTCCCGTCGTAGGTCTCGCACACCCACTCATGGCACTCACACAGTGGCCCGAAGTAGGTGCCAGGTTCAGTCACGTGACAGATGCAGACCCCACACTCGCACCTGCCGCGGTCATGACACAGAGCACTCCCTGGGGGCTGCCCAGGTGCACGACATCTGCGCTCGGACTCTGCCCGGGATAGCCTGCAGGGGGCGCCCGATAGGCTTCTGCAGGAGATAAAAGAGGCCACAGCTGGACCACAGTCAGACACAGACCCCGCCCCTTCTCCCAGCCCACACTGTGGAGAAGAGGCCTGCAGCCTCATTTCTCTATGGGCCAAGCAAGCCTCTGAAGGCCTGTTTTAAATATGACTAAAAATAGCACCTTCCAAGTAGACAGAGGCGATGGCCTCTTGCTCCTTGGCGGATTGCCATTGAATCTTAAATGCACATTTTGATTAAATGCAAATTAGTCTGAAGCATGATACTTGGCTGGCTTTTAATTTTCTTTCTCTGTAAAAAATGCCCATTACTATCTAATAGCTATAGGAAGACTATCTGGTAAAAAAAATAGAGAGAGGAATGTATGGAAAAAGTTTAACGTATCATACATATGATAGGAAGTAATGATTTTAAATGGTGCTTGAAGCAGACCTTAAGTAGTCTACGTTTTAAAAGTTGGAACGGAACTTGTTGCCTCTTGCAAAATGTAATACAAGGTATGACAGGGCCATCAAGCAGGTGTTATATTAGAAAGTGGAAATAAAACTGCCTTACAGGCTATAAGGTGAGACAAGTGTGCATAAGTACATCTTTGACTTGAGGTAAAAAAAAAAAAAAAACCAAAAAAACAAAAAAACAAAAAACAAAAAACAAAAAAAAAAAAACCAAAAACAAACAAAAAACCCAATAAAACCCTAACACGTATTTGGAGAGGGAAAAATGATACTAGCTTTATTCAATGAGTATTTTTCCAAAGAAAAAAGTGAATGAACAGATATGAAGCAACATTAAGGTTAGATATAAGGAAAGGAAAGGCAGAACAGGTTGAAAACATTTTATCTCACGTCCCACTTAGTAATTGCTCTTGGCTTAGGACAGTCATCTGTAAGCTTGAGTTCTGCCACCCACAGCAGGGCAGATGTGTCTCAAACAACAATAAACCAAACTTACCTCAGAGATGGTGAGAAGCTTTGAGGAGCAGCTGACAGCCCAATGAAGAGAAGGGAGGATGCCAGCAACAAGAAGTTCCTGAAGCCTGGGGGATGCATGCTGAGGTCTGCAGGCAGGAGGGCAGACCAGCTGCACTGCTGCTAGGTGGGGCTTCCACCGGAGGCGGCAGGAGGAAGAAGTGTCACCAGCAGATGTCCAGGCAGAAGGACTTGGGACACCGGAGCTTACAGGTTCTGGGCTCCTCCTGGAGGCTCAATTGCCTGCGAAGATTTGGGCAGTGGATCCGCTCTGGGCGGGGTGCGAGTGCCAAACTCCTCCAGTGGAGAGTCTAGGCAGGGAAGTAATTAGAAACAGTTGTACAACCAGATGGTTTATTTTGACATTTTAAAAAAGTGTCCTGTTCACAGATTTGAGAAAATCATGTCTTTCTTCAAATACAGGCCCCAGAAATATTTAACAAGAGGATATTTGGACTGGCTGATAGGAAAGGCACCGTGAAAATAATTCATGAATTGTGAAAAGGAAGGGGAGGGCTATGGTAAACACGAAAGGGAATCGCCCTCTCTAGCTTTATAAAAGAAGCCCCATTGGCTGTATGAGTGATGCAGACGAACAAAGCTGACAATCACAACTTTGTATTTGTTAAGCTTTGTCTTTAGCTATAGGCATTTTATTCCTTAAATGTCTAAAAAGTGTATTTTTCTTCCAGTTATTCAGGCCAGTTTCTTATCACAGTCACATTTTTTTTTCTTGACTTGGACAGTCCAAATTAAAGTTGTTCCAAGTCCACTCTATTCTTTCCTGTGATTTCAGTATGCAGAAACAAAATAAAATATTTTTTTAAAGTGTGATTTGCACTATAAAAAAAATCAGCAATGTTTTTTTTAGTCACCTACTCGGTGCCAGCCTCTGATATTAATTCTGATTGTGAGAATGATCACACATTGTTTTGCTAATTACACTTCTATCAGGCACCAGACTCTGTGCCAGATGGAAGAGACATACAAAGGGCAAAGGGGACATCTTCTTTTCTGAGAAGGCAGAGGACTGGTAAACTGTCAATCAAAACAAAAACACCAATTCCAGAGGACCAGGGATTGCAATGGAAAATTACTTCCTGATTAGATACAGGTGACAATCACAACTAAGGGAGGAGCTGAGCTGAAGGTTGAAGAAGGAAGATTTAACCTCGATGATAAACGTGGGGGTGGAAGAGAAAAGAGATGCAATTTTATTTTATTCCTACTTTAAAGATAAAATACTGAGTTCAAAGAAAAGAACTAATGACTCGCTGGAACTCACAGGGAAGTTAAAGTAGGTTTCACCTGAAAACAGTGGGACCTCTATGTTCACTCATGGTCACCCACATTGTGGCCATCTGGGAGAGTGTGCAGAAAATCTTCACCCTATGAAGACCATTTTATGTGTAATGGCTCCTTCTGATGTTGAAGATCCCTGGAACCGTCCAAGGCTTTGTAAGCCTTAAGGTTAGGCATAAGCCCCTACAGGGTAGAATTTTCCCTGGCACTTGCATAAGTGGAAAAAAGGACAACACATCACAGCACTGACTGCTGGAGCAAGAAGGAAGAGAAAAGTCCTTGATCCCTTTTCTTTTGCTCACTGTGCCCAAATCTGTACCAAAAGGAGCTTTGCATGGATGCCAGTAAATTGTTGACCTTTGTCAGTCCTTAGGTCCATCAGGGGATAGACTTGTAATAGGTATACAGTACATGGAGTTGTATTGGAGGCTTTCTGAAGAGAGAATTCTGAGATATTGGTACCAGAGAGTGACCCAGAAAGTCTGGATTCCAAGTTGGCAGGTTCCCTGAACCAAATGACCTACTCATCCTGGAGAAAAGAATTGTTTTAAAGAAAGGTTGATTGGGGAGTTCAGTGGTTGACAGAATGGGAATCTGGTTCCCAATTGGGGTCCATGGATAGGCAGCATCGGCATCACCTGGAAATTTACTAGTAATGTGCATCTTCAGGCTTCTTCATCACACCCACTGAATCATGAAGTATATTTCAGTGGTGCCACAAGAAATTAGCTTTCACAAAATGAATAGAGATGGCTTGCAACGTATAGGACACAAGCCTGAGGCTAAGGGTGTCTGGATATAGGAGTGTAGGAGTGGTCTTCCTACTCCTAGTACAAGCTATAGCATTACATTCCTTCTCACCCATACTTAAGACAATGGAGACATGTGATAAGCTTTCCTGCAAACATCAAGGAATGTTGGATTAAGATGAAATAACAGAGAAGCATCTATCTCAAAGCTCGAGTGAAAAAAATTGCAGCGAAAACACAAAGCTTTAATGTGAAGCATGTATTATTTATCCTCTTTGCTTCTCCACCCCCCAACCTCCCCAAGGGAAAAAGACTCATTATACAATGGAGAACTGATTTTTGAACATTTTGAATATTTACTTTGTGGATTACAATGGTGTTTTGATGATATTGTTTTCTCATCCTCAATAACACATTCGTGTGTGTGTGTGTGTGTGTGTGTGTGCGCGCGCGCTTGTGTATATTATTAGAAGTACACATTTCTAGGTTCTTCTCACAGTTCAACTGAATCATGAAATATATTTAAATAATATCCAAGAAATTTACTTGAACATAAGAATAAAAATATGCATGATTGAACTTAGAACCTTAAGAATGCTATGCAAAAGCTCGACCTACCACTGGGCTACGCCTCCATTTCCCTTGTCCCCCCCTTTTTTTTGAGATAGCTTCTCACTGAATTGTCTTGTCCTGAACTCATCATACAAACCTAACAGGCCCTAAAACACATGATGGTTCTGCTTTTGCCTCCTAAGTAGCTGGAATATAGACTTGCATCATTGAACCCTACCAGTTTTACAAAGTATGCAACTGTGTAGTAAAGACAGTATGTACTAGGCGGCTGAGGAGATTTAAACATTTGGATCATTACATTACAAGGCTTCAGAAATTAGGTTGTAGTTGACTAGGTGACTCAGTAAAATATCTTAAAACCACAGAATCTCTGTCAAAAATAAAACAGTAAGTTTACATTTGCTTTGGTTTTAAGCAAATCTACTTTATGTTTTTTCCTGCCCTAGTATTAAATATTCACTTCCTGTCCTCTCTTGCTTTGAAGAAAGACCCTGAATCATGTATGGTGCAAAGCAATAAAGACAGACAATAATCCATGCACCCATGCATGTAGAACCAGACTCAAAGAGAATGGAAGTATCTCAACAGTTGACTGTAGTACTTAAATCATTGGGTAACAAAACTATAGAATTTAAGGACTATTTTCTTAAGACTGTTTGCTTCTAAATTAAACTTACTGACAGCATACTTGCCAAACAATGAGGCTGACTTGGCAAGAAGACAAAAAGCTAGCAGAGCTTGTCTTTGAGAGCTGCCCCTGGGTCTTTAACCTTTGACTTCATGTTATTCAAAGAGGTCATTAAAATAATGACCTGAACAATAGGCTGGATTCGAATATTTAAAGGCATGAGAGTGTCTTTACCAGGGTCACAGCCTACACATTAATTTCTCCAATAATTCTACACTTCTTAAAGGCAAGCATCCTATGTCTTTCACATCTGTCTCATGAATTACAGCTTCAGGGCTTTGATACTCTAACTTCTGCCATGATGATTCCATTTGTGCATGGATACAAGTATATTCCATAAGAACACCTACCTCTTTAAAAACTTTCCTACCCTCGGTTTTTTTATCCAAACAGTAAAATTCACTGTAGAAAATGTGTCATGTTTCTCTCACCCTTTCTAAAGTATAATGAACACACCTGTGCATCACTTTATGAGTAATCAGCCAATCACAGAGTTGATAAAATTGGTGAAATGATCACGCTTAGATGACCTCTTCTTTCAAAACAATAATGGCTTCGTTCAAATAGCACATACTCACTGAGACTCTCTCCAGTTACTGGCTTAACCTTGATCTCTCTTTCTTTTCATAAGAATTTCCTGAAAAATATATTACTTGCTGTACACTTTTAAGAGTTTTCCACACTTTCATTACTACCACAAAAACATTTTTTAATAGTACTACATATCAATATGCCATTAATGCATTAAATACATTAAACATATACAACTTGACTAAAAGATCTGAGAATTCAGGATGAGGCAATAGTGTCAACTCTGGCTTATGATACAAGGAGTAGGGACCTGGAAATGTCATAAGCAGAAGGAATACAACTCAGTGCTGTGTAGCCTAGAGTTCCTGCACTCAAGTATAAATGGGGTGTTTTGTTTATTTATTTGTTTTGTATTCTATTTTTAATTAATTTTTAAAAATTCCCTCTCTCTCTCTCTTCCTCCCTCCCTCCCTCTCTCTCTTCCCCCAACAAAAACAAGGAGAAAGATCCATAAAAATTACAAATACAAAAATAAACAAAAAATTCAAAACACCAAGTCAAAATATCCCATAAAATTATGAGTTTGTTTTGTGTTAGCCAACCATTCCATTTGGGTTGAAATTACCTAATGACATTTCACTGGAGGTATCAATTGCAAGTGGTGTCTTCTTTTTCCTCTTCTTTTCTCTCTTCCTCCTCTGCCTCCTTCTTCTTTTTTAAGACAGGGCATCTTTATGTAGCCCCAGGAGGTTGTCCTGGAATTCACTTTTTAGACCAGGCTGGCTTCAGACTCATAAATTCATCTGCCTCTGCCTCCCAAGTGATGGTACTAAAGTCGTGTACCACTACTGCCTGGATTATAGATAATTTCTTCACTAGGGAATTATATGTTTACTGCTCCATCTCAGTGATGAGACCTCACCAGGCTTTTGTGTACACTGCCCCAATCTCTGTGAGTTCACATGTACATCAGTTCTGATGTGTCTGGAAGACACTCTTACCCAGTATCTCTAGCTCTCATAGTCTTTCCTTTTCATTTTTCCTACAAAACCCCGAATCTTGAGGAAAGCTTTGAAGAACATCCCATTTAGAATTAAGTTTCAAAGTCTCTCAGTCTCTGTGCATTGTCTAATTGTTAGGCTTGTGATAATTTCCATGTACTGAAAGAAGTTTCTCTGATGAGAATTGAGTGAGGTACTAATCTAAAGGTATAGCAGTATATCACTACAAGTCATTTTTTGTTATGTTCCTTTAGCAGAGAAGTAATATTAGATTTTCCCCTAGACCCATGAAGTCTCAGGTTCTTGGCCAGGTTAGCAGTGCCAGCTATAGGTTCACCCTCATTAAGTATGCCTTAAATCCAACCAAAAAAGAAGTTTGCTACTCCTTTAACAGTTGTACCACTATTACACCAGTATATCTTGTAGGAAGGTCACTGTCATAGGTTGTAGGGTTTGTAGTTGGATGATATTGATGTTTAGCATAAAGTGTACCTTCCAGAATAGTGAATGCTCATCAGTAGGGAATGAATCTTCTAGTTAAGTAACAGATTAGTTCTCTGTACTCAATGACTAGTGTTGTCTTCAGGTTGTAGAGATCAAACAATAGCATTGTCTGTACCTTAAGATGTTTGGGACACTCCAAAAGACCCTTTGGGAAAACTTAACAAGATACAACCCACTTCTGTCATTGGATGTTTTACATGTGGCATAAGACTTCTAGCTAGAACATTGTGTCCTCTATTATTTTGTGGCTCCATTTAAATTCCACATGTGTGTGTGTGTGTGTGTGTATACTTTTCATATAAATATACTTTTATTTAATGAACTATCCTACAGCAAGAGATTCTAGTGGGATTTGAAGTGCACTGTGCACATTTACATGAGAATTAGATGAAAACAGGTTCAAAATGGTTAAAGACTTCTTACTGCACATAGGTCTCAAGGAGGTCCAGGCATGTGTTTTGACATTAAATTTCATTCATAGTCCTGTTTATACAATTTTTCTCAGAAAAGGGAATGCAGATAGTTCTTTTCAGGCTGCTTCCAAACTCCTGACTCTCAGCCTGTGAGAATGTTAGAAAGAGGAGGAAATTAAAGGTATGTAAGAAGGAAAATCAAGCATACTACTCTCCTGGATGTGGTATAATGTTCTCACCTTTAATTCCCCCTCTTTCCATTTCAGGACAAAGAACTTCCTTAGAGAGCTCATTTCAGACCATACTGTAAGACTGTGTGCCTATCCCAGCATCTTTTACCCTGTTAAGTATTTAAAAGCAGTTCAGTAAGACCTAAAAATCATTGTTTGTATTTCTTTATCTTTTTCAGTGTAGTATACCATCCTCTATTTCAATATAAGTTGGATGAGATCTGAGGATTTTTTTCTTTCTTATCCTTTGCTGAAATCTCAGGGTTTTGACTAGAGAATCCCAAAGAGAAGATTTCCTCAGATAACGACTTCTAAAATTTTAATGTACCTTGATAAAATTCAGCAATTTTAACTAAAACATAGTTAAAGAAAGACAGGCATGAAGACTTTAAAAAGGTAAGTTCAGATAAAGATAATGTAAAAGTCAGTAAGAAAATTATATAATGAAAACATCAAGGAAGCTGATCTCAAGTTTAAAAATTTGACATCACCCGTTGATGCTCCAGTGTGTGTACAACACAAAGAATGCTTCCCATCACTCACTAAAGCTCCAAGTTGATGAAAAGAATCTCGACTTTATTCAAAACCGTGTGGATAATATTTTTAATCTAGGGCACCTTTCAAAATTTCAAGTAGTGGACTATACACAAGAGCATTCATAAAGGCAAAATATTCCTAAGAAGCAATAAAAAAAATAAGCTTGCAATTCCAAGAAAAAGTAGAACTTTGTCCTGGGCCAAAGCTGTGGAATAAAAAAAAAAAATGGTGTGTGGTTAACATCTTTTCCAGATGTGAGCCCAAGACCAGAGGGCACTTTTCCCTCCCACATGGGAAAAACACCTGGAAATATTAGTAGTCTCTGGAAGGAGAAATATTCTTTTACTCTGGTGAATATTTTTGCAGTTCTACTTTATGATGAAGGGAGATTTTACAGAAAATAATCTAGAAGTCATTTTCACTGACTTCATCAGCTAGAAGGAGTCTACTAACACTTAAATATAATTTCTATCACAAATAATAGATTTTTGTTTCTTGGCTGACAAAAGTTGATCAACCAGAAGCAGCAAAGAATAGGCATAGAATATTTATGCAGTGATGGAGGCTCCTTCAGGATATTTATCTGACAGGCTATGACCTTGCCAGGTCTGCTTCAGTTGCTAGATCCCAGCTTTCACAACAGCAGGATGAAAGAGTCTTAGTTCAGTCTAATGCTAAACTTCTGCGAATATGTTGCAGCTAAAAGGGTGGAAGAGTACAGATAAATACAAGTCATGGAAACACAGTAAAGGTTTAAATGGTAGAAATAGTATTTAGTCTACTGGCTGTAGGAATCATATAGAGCCCTTTTATATGTTTCCAGAAGTGAAACAGTTATCCATTCATGTCTGTTTTTCTTTAAACTCTGAGCCAAGGCTGGGGAGCCTCATCCACTAAAGCTATACTCAGGAACTAAAACCCTCAACTCCTTCCACTTTGTAGTTCTTCTAGGGTTTTGTTTTTGTCTTTGTTTTTTGATGTTGTTGCTGCAGTTATTTACTATAGTGTGTACCACACACTGCCATGGTTGACATTTTCCATTCACTGCTATTTTGAGGTTTTCCACTATTACTCCAGGTAGGAGTAAGATTCACTCTATGCAAATCAGGCTATGAATCAGAATATAAAGCTAGATTATATTGTGGACCAGAAGCCAGACAAGTTTTATAGCATGGTTATTCAGGTTTCTTTGTTCTACTTATATTGATATAACAGCAGAAGTTAGGAATAATATACATACTATAAGGATCTACTTAAAAACTAAACATTTCTATATAAAATGCATATATTATAAACTGAAATAAGATGCCAATTTATAGGCGTTTTTTAAGCTTGTATAGAGTGTATCTTACCATGCATTGCTACCATGGATATAGTCTTATCAGCAAAAAGATTACTAGCAAAGCTTCACAGAGATTTTCATTTAATGTAACACAGAGATTTTCATTTGATGACACAAGTCACACTTGCCTTTTAAATCCTAGCTGAAATGGTCATGTGGTGTGTTCCCTTTCACAAATCAGCTAATAACTTTGTCCCATTGTCATTGTGGAGCCCAGTGAAGCTTTATGATACACAGTTTTTGAAAACCTAAGTTTAAGAGCAAGGAGCCATCTTGAGTGTCATGCCATTACTTATTTTTATTGGATATTTTATTTATTTACATTTCAGATGTCATTCTCTTTCCCCATTTCCCCTCCCAAGAACCCCTCTATTCCATCCCCCCTCCTTCTTTTTGCTTTTATATCATTTTAATTACATGTAAGTATTCAGGTCAGTTCAAGGTTGAGGAACTAGCAATACTATAGATGCAAATAGTTAAGAAACAAGCAAGACAATAAACACAAATAGTCAAAGAACAAGCAAGGCAATACGCAAAATTCTGTGAACACTCCTGTGATCACTGTTTCTATTCACTTATCAGGATGACAAAAATATCTGAGCCAACTTCCCTGTCTTAGCTCAAAGTCATTTTCATGTCTAAAGTCTACTTTCTTGTTTTACCCTAAGATTTAGATTCCTGCCTGAAATTATTTTTTTGTTCTAGGTTAATGTCAGATTCTTGCCTAAAGCCTACTTCCTTGTTCTTGGTCAATTTCATGCTCCTGCCAAGCAGCCCCTTTCCTCATCTTTGGCCCATGTCAGATTCTTGTCAAGCAGCCCAAAAGGCTCTCTGCCTCTCCCCCTTTTTTATTTCATTAACAAGACTGAGTCTGTCTTAGGTCATTCTGACAAGAATGCCTTCCTTACCCATTATGGAATATGCATTATCAAAAGCAAAGCACTTTTGTCTTAGGTTGCTAAGGCTCTGTGCAGAATATTACCTGTCCTTGGCTTGCCAGCCTGTTAATTTAACTTCTAAAATTTACAATGATAGGCATTATAATTAGGAAAAAGTTTAAAGACACTTGCAGGGTATTTGGCATAATTCTAATGCCTCCCTGGCGGTTTTAACTTTGCATAGTGAGATTATGAATTTAAAGAATGCTGCTCTGCTGAGCTTTGATGCTGTAGATAATGCTGATAAAATTATTTATGGCTTGAGGTCAATATTTCCATTTTGGTCAAACTTCAAGAATGGCATATATAGCTTGATCATGCTAGCCCTTTTTGTCCTGGGAATACTTTTATTCCTGCCCATCATGTTAAAGTTTGTCTTTAACGACATCAACATGTTGGCAGCCAAAGTACATGACTTGAAACTAAAAATGGACCTCCCAGACAGAGTTATTAATTTGACAGGTTGGCAAGTCAAAAATGGGTAAGATTCTGCACAGAACCTTACCAACCTAAGAGATAAGTGCATTGCTTTTGATAATGCATATTCCACCATGAGTAAGGAAGGCATCTTGTCAACTCACCCAGTCTTGTTTATGAAGTAAAAAGGGGGGATATGTGGCAAGCTTTGAGGGATGCTTGACAGGAATCTGACATTGGCCAAGGACAAGGATGTGGGCTGCAGGCAGAAATCTGACATTAGGCTAGAACAAAGAAGTAATTTCAGGCAGGAATCTAAATCTTAGGCTAGAATAAAGAAGTAAGCTTCAGTCATGAAAATGACTTTGAGCTAAAGACAGGGAAGTTGGCTCAGATATTTTGGTCATCCTGATAAGCCTTTAGAAACAATGACCACAGGATTTTGTTTATTTCCTTGCTTGTTCTTTGACTATTCGTGTTTATTGTCTTGCTTGTCCCTTTACTATTTGCATCTATTGTATTGCTAGTTCCTCAACCTTAATACTTGCATCTAATTCAAATGGTATAAAAACAAAAGAAAGAAAGAAAGAAAGAAAGAAAGAAAGAAAGAAAGAAAGAGAGAAAGAAAGAAAAAAACCTAAATATTACTACCAGAGTACTGGTATACAGAAATTCTATTTAATAGATGGGGGAAATCAAATTTATTGTTTCATTACTGTCATTAAAAAAATTAGCTGTCTTTCTATTTTTTCATAATTGATAGAAGATAATTGTGGATAGTAAAGACAGCATATACTTAGCAATGTAATTATAGCATAAAACAAAAATATTATAATTTAATATCACACCTTTATTTTCACTTTCATGCTATTTATTGTTAAAAAAAATAATCTTCAATGATCCACATGCCCACATTTTTCAGCAAAGAGATCTGGGCTATTCAGTTTCATTGAAAGTTATGATGTGCCAATCATGTTTAATGCCAGAAGTCTTCCAATATAACAATCTGCTCTGAGATTCTTCATCACTTTATGGACCTTGAACACAGGAATAATGTAGCTAACATATCTTTAATTTTACATTTATTGGAAAAAGTACTCAGGCTTGCTTAGAAATGTCTTTATTTATCAGCACACCTTCACACCTCCTAAGGTTGGAGGGAGGAAAAAAGGGAGGTAAATGATGTGATTATATTATAATTATATTGGTTGCAGTAAACTTAAAGCATAATGGGAGAATCCAGCTTGTCACTGTGCATGCCAAACAATACAACAGCATGCTGTTGTGTGTATCATCCTCAGATTATAACTCAGTTCTTCTTAAAATACTCTATGAAAGAAATCAGACCCCTTTGGAACTGAGTTGCTTATCTACTTTTATGAGTAGACAGTTTGGATTCAAATACCTACCTAGAACTCTGCTAAACTCATCAGATTCACATTTGCCTCAGAAACTCTGGCTAAAATGGACAGGCAATGTGTTCCTTTCTCCAACTGTGGACTGACATATACATCTATTTCCCAAGATTCACTCCACTCCTGTCATTGAGAATAGTTTCAACCTCTTGATCCTATTGCAGGTTTCCAAGCCCATGCTTTGGCTGCTTAGGCAGAACCATAACTGCCTTAGTCAATTCTGATTGCAAGATGCTGTTGGTTGCATTGATCCAGCTTCAGCTTTGTTAAAAATGTGAACAAAATAGCTGCCTCTTAGAATCAAAAAGATGTTACTTTTTTAAAATGTTATTCAGCCCTTACAATGACTTTATAAGTTCAAAATATAATACTTAGCTAAACAACATAAAAAAAATCTAGAGAACAAAAATGAAGATAACAATCTAGCAAGTCACAAAGAAGTCATTTGTGCATAAAGTCAATTGATTCTGTTGGAACAGAATCAGCTCTAGGTCTAGTAATAAAGGAAAGTTACACTCTGCACCCGGTCGCTTTTTCGCTTTTCTTCTTTCTTTCTTTCTTTCTTTCTTTCTTTCTTCTTTCTTTCTTTCTTTCTTTCTTTCTCTCTCTTTCTTTTATTAGAGAATGATACAGTAAATATATTTTTCATTTTTTATTGGATATTTTATTTATTTGCATTTCATTTGTCATCCCCTTTTCCCATTTCCCTCCCTAGAACCCTGTATCCCATTCCTCCTTCCTCCTCCTTTTTGCTTTTATATTATTTGAATTACATGCATGTATTAAGGTCACTTCTAGGTTGAGGGACTAGCAATACACTAGATGCAAATAGTCAAGGAACAAGCAAGACAATAAACATAAATAGTCAAGGAACAAGCAAGGCATTAAACACAATTCTATGAACACTCCTGTGATCACTGGTTCTAAGGGCTTATCAGAATGACCAAAATATCTGAGCCAACTTCTCTGTCCTAACCCAAATTCATTTTCATGTCTAAAGCCTATTTCCTTGTTCTAGCCTAGAATTTAGGTTCCTATCTGCATTTCAGTTACTTCTTTCTCCTCCCTCATCTCTTGTTTCAGAAAATTCATTTTCCTTTAGTTAAACTTGAGCATCAAATCTGCTCCATTTCCTTCTTTGGCAACATGTATCTGAATGGAATAATTCAGTTGTTTGATTATCAAACTACTTAAAACATTTAAAATTGGCATATATCCAAAGCTGTTGCCAGGAACAATCCCAGGTGTTTAGATCCAAAGAACAGTGGCCACAAACCTAAAGAATGCTTCTCACCAACTGTGACATTTCTCAGGATTACAAAGGTGGTCTCTATTCTAGTCCTATTATCACTGCCATTGTCTGCTGTGCCTTTATAAACTCAATCTTGCATTTATTCATGTGTGCATTGAGGGGACCACATCAATTAGGATCACCTTCAAGAAAGCACTTGTGAAGCAGTCAGGAAGAAAGTAGAAGTGTAAAAGCCATCAGCTACTGTTCTCTTCAGACACTATATCTTAGATTGTCTTAGTCATGGTCATTTTCCAGACAACCTGTCAGTCACTGGATAAGACAATGGTACAAAGATGCAGAAATCTCTGCTTAACACAACATTTAGCTTTAAAATCTTGTTTCAATACCTTCCTATGAGGCTCACCGAGAGACTAAGGCAGTGAGCTTAAGAGGCTGATGTCATCCCCTCCCATTCTGCCTATCACCCTTTCCCTATCCTGGTGATTTATTCCAAGCAACCCTTCAGTACTTTTCATTCTATCCCAATCTCTCTTGTTCT
This sequence comes from Arvicanthis niloticus, assembly GCF_011762505.2. Classification (NCBI taxonomy): domain Eukaryota; kingdom Metazoa; phylum Chordata; class Mammalia; order Rodentia; family Muridae; genus Arvicanthis; species Arvicanthis niloticus. The sequence continues at coordinate 946,420 of NC_047660.1, forward strand.
TCCTCCTTTTCCTCTCTCTCCCTCTCCTTCTCTCTTCCTCTTTTTCTCCCTTACCCCTTTCTGTGTGTGTGTGTGTGTGTGTGTGTATGTGTGTGTGTACTGCAAAATCTTACTTTTTAATCTGTTTCAAATTGAATCACTTCTCATAATTAAGTCTTCAAAATCTTTAAAGACCAAGTTAGGTTCACTGTCTTCCTTAGATCTCTTTAATGACCTTCAGTCCAACAAACTCAGTAAACTCTGCTCTTAAAATGATAACCCTTTACTTGTTGTATGATACTGTACCTGCTTTATTACTGTTAGCTATGCTTTCTTGAATCTTGAAGGTTTGCCCCAGAGGGGGCTGATATCTGTGTAGCATTTCTCCAATTCCTTCAAATTCAGTTTCTCTTAGTGTAGATGTACCAAAGGTCTTTGATGTACTTTTGAAACAAGTTCCTTCAAGTCTCCAGATCATTGTCCTCAAACATGTGTGGCTACTTTTGCAGCCTGGATATTGTTTCCATTCTTATACCTTTACCTTCCATCCCCATTCACCTTCTTGGTTGGCTAACCAGTGGCAGTTTGATGAAACCCAGCAACTTGTCTGAGACTTACACATAAAGTAAATTATAATCTAAAGTTCCCCTACATGTTGTTTGAAATGGTTTAACAAGAAAACCATTGCCCATTTCCAAAAATATACTTATAAAGATTTTGCTGCATCATGTGTTTAATGTTATAAAACAAAAAATCATGTATAATTTTTTTTATTTTGTTATAAAACCTCATAAAAACTTACAGATGACCTTGTAAAATTGCTTTCCACTGAAGATTTTTATTTAAGAAAGACAACAATATTTCTGGCTTATTCAGGCTATTTCTTGGAAGTCAGTCTGGTGTTCTAAGACTTTTGCCAACCTATCAACGTGAGAATGTTTTGAAGACTAATGAGGACATCCTTATTCAATATCATCTTCCATTTCATTTTCACACTAAAATTGGAATTCTCAGTCTCCTGGTGGTTTAGTAATTATACATTATCATGGCTGTGTTTTGAAATTGAGTTTTGGCCTGGAAAAGAAAAATTTTCAGTTCCCAATATAAAAATGTTTGTTTTTCTCACTAAAAATGTCCATTGTCTCAAAAGGACATAATGTTCATACAAAGTGTTTAAATCTTGAGCCATTGAGGTTGTGAACTAGTAAATATTTACTTCCTTTATTATATAAACACTGACTGAACAGCTCTTTAGGTAAAGCACGAGATATAACAATATGAATGTATATGATTATAAGATTAGGCTACAAGGGATTAAGAAATCTAAATAAAATGTGTATTTATAAAAAACTAAGAAACAGTACTGAATAACGATGTCATATATTCCCATATTAAAATGTTAATGTGAAACAATATATGAGGTGAATAATTCTCATATCTTTGATAGTTTGTGTTTTGTCTTAGTTTTTGCTTGATCATAACTATAAATTGACTGTGTATCACAATATCAGTCATGAACATTACCATTCAAATTATTAGAGTTAAAGAACTATAGAAAACACACACATGCACGCGTGCACACACACAACATCTTTCTTTTTTGTTTTTGTCTTTTGGATATTTTATTTACTTACATTTTAGATGTTATTCCCTTTACCCATTTCTCCTACCCAGAAACCCCTTATCCCATCTCCCCTCCTCCTACTTCTATGAAGGTGTGCCCCCACCCATCCACCCACTCCTGCCCCCTGCCCTCGAATTCCCCCACATTGGGGCATCCAGCCTTTACAGGACCCAAAGCAATCCACAAAGAAACTGAACAGTCTTTCAAATACTCTCTTTTATGACACATTTCATCTCTACTCTTCTTCTGTTTCTCAGAAACATCCTATCTATCAGCAAATTTTGAAAGACCCTTTAAGTAAAATTCAGAGTTTGAATATATTTGCCATTTTGATTGTTGTCACTCTGATCTGCATCAGCCATTTCATGTGCCAGGACGGCAAAAAGCCAAGAGTCAGGCCTCCTTGGTTCTGCCCTCATTTCAAACCTTATCCAGCACCTTGGCCAGAGCAATCACTAAATCACAAGTGGGTTATTGCATCCCACTGCTGAAAACCTTCTTATTTCAATAACCTAGAGGCCCTCACTTGATTTGCATGTACCTGCTTACCATCTCTTTCCCTTCTCTCATTTCCAGATACATCGAACTCTTCATTCTTCCTGAAGATTGCTGAGTACTTTAATTCATGGGAAAGCTAGTATATTTCCCTACAATCCAGTATATTCTTCTGATACATGTTATTTTAAAAGAATATAAAGCATATAAAAATTTTTATATGGTGCACTAGACTAGTTATGTTACCATGCACTTTTAAAACTCTTGCAGCAGTGGATTCATAGCTTGCACCCCATGGTTAGTACTAGAAACCTATTAAGTCATATAAATACTAGTATACAGAACACCAAGTCTCCAGGTTGGGAAGTTTTAGGTTATTTCAGAAACTAACTAATGGCATCTTAAAGTCACAGTCTTCCTTTGCTTTTGCTCCACAATCCTTATGGTGTTGGCTATAGACTTGCCTTAAGTAAAAATTAAGACAATCTTGTTTATAAGACTTGTTGGGCAGGAAGCTATCCATGCCCATGCTTTTCTATAGCCAACTACTAGACATGGGAATAGAGTGTGTGATTGGCCCTCGTGTTGAACATATGGCAAAGATGATAGATAACATACTAATGGAAGAGTAGATATTACTGGTATTTGCTAATAGAGAAATTTGGATAAGGCTAATTCTAAGGTCTACAGATTTGTTTACTTTGACATCACTTTTCTCTCACAGATAAATGTATTTCCGCAATTTTGTTTTATACAACAGCAATCAAATATTCGGTAGGTGCTATCATTTGCTAATCTTATTTTAGGTGTTGGGGATATAAAAATAGAAAAAATGGTCCTTAATACCTGCCTGTAAGAAACTAACACAAAATAAATTGAAAACTGTTTTGTCCAAAGTTTAACTTATCTCTGATAACCTTTCTTGGTTAGAGAACTAAAACTTGTTTTTATTTATTTATGTATTTATTTATTTATTTAAATTCCAAATATTGCTCCCTTCCCACTCCCCCCTCCCAGAGTTCTTCACCCAATCCTTCTCCCCTTCGCCTCTGGGAAGATCTTGGACATCCTCTTCCACTGAGGCCAGACAAGGTAGTCCTCTGATATATATACGTGTTGGGGGCTTCGGACCAGCCCATTTATGCACTTTGATAGGTGGCTTAGTCTTTGGGAGCTCCCAGGATTCCAGGTTAGTTAAGACTTCCTATGGAGTTGCCATCCCCTTCAGCTCCTTCAATCCTTCCCCTAACTCTTCCATAAGAGTCCCAGATCTCAGTCTAATGGTAGACTGTAAGTATCTGCTGCATCTGCTTAAGTCAGTTGCTGGTATAGGCTCTTTAGACGACAAACATACGAGGCTCCTGTCTGCAAGCACAACATAGGATCAGTAATAGTATAGAGTTTGGTGCATGCCCAAGGGGTGGATCCTATGTTGGGCCAGTCACTGTTCTGCCATTCATTCCTTTAGTCTCTGCTCCATTTTTTGTCCCTGCATTTTTTTTAAAGACAGGAACAATTCTGACTCAAAAATTTTGAAGGTGGGATGGTGCCCCCATCCCTCCACTGTGAGCTGTATTTCACTACTGGAGGTGGTCTCTTTAGGTTCCATCTCCCCACTGATGGGCATTTTGGCTAAGGTCACTCCCATTGAGTTCTGGGAGCCTTACAGAGGAAATTTTTTTTCCTGTGTAAATAGTTCACTAAGACTTTGTCTCTGGTACTCCCCAGTTGAGTTCATTTATAATAGACAAGAAGATGGTAATATAGCTTCTGTCAATCATTCCACACCCCTGGGTTCACGGAAGTCTCTGGAAAATCTGATGTAGAAAACTTTTGTACCTGAATTATATCTAATTACAACCACTCAAAATGAAGAATTGTTCATGTGTGTGTGTGTGTGTGTGTGTGTGTGTGTGATCACATTAAGCTTGTCAAAATAATAACATATGTAAAGATAGAAATAATTAAATACTAATAGACTCAAGAAAATTTCAGAAATACAGCTACATAAAAGATAGCCTTTCAAAACCAGATGATTTTTTTCCTCTATACATAGCAATAATGAACTTGGACATAAATAATGGAAACACTTATAAAGTGAATATTATCCAATACCTAAAATTCTTAAGAATGGCCTCTGCATGAAATATATGAAAGCTATTTCAGAGAAAATCCATAAATTTAGTACAAACCATCAAATTAGACATCAATGAAAAAGGCTGTGTCATACCTCAGGATAGATAGATGAAATATCACAAAGATGTCAGCTGCTCACACAGTAACACCAGAGCTTAATGGAATGCCACTCAAAATCGTCATGTGCTACATTTTTGGACAACATAAAATGGTTCTAAAATTAATTTTCAAAAATAGAAAAGGAGTTTAATAATGGAAGCTGGCATATGGACTCTTCCCCCCAAACTATTTGGCATTTGTTATAAGAAAAATAGTCAGAAGTGATGAATTTTTTCCACAAGTAGACATTTATATCACACCAAAGAAATGATAACCTCAGATCAGAACTTCCATTCAAATTTTAATCATTCTAGTGTAAAGCTGAATATTTTGTCAATAACTTTTTAAAAAAATAAGAGAAAAATGATCTTCAATCATTTCAACAAAACTAAAATCAAGTCAGTAAATTTTTCATTGGATAATTAATTAAATTCTAGCTGGAACAAAAACAGATAAAAACTTATAAAGATGGCTAATTTGAAAAAAATTCACAAAAGAAATCCTGATAGGATAAATTGCTTCCCTTTGGGTGGGGAGGGGTATTCAGGAATCATTACACAAACCACCTAGACTGGTCTCAGTTAAACAGGGCCGGTTTATTGAATGCATACCTTAAAACTGATTGATCAGTGTCAGAGCCTATTCTTAGGAGCTAAGGCTGGACCTTGAACATTTCTCAGGACCAGCTATAAAGGAAAAAAAAAAAAAAACAACCAATTAAAAAGAACCAAAGAAATAAACAAACACACAATAAACTCATACATAGCATGTCAGGGTAGTTGTCCCTGACTCAAGCTATTTTAGCTAGCTAGATAGAAAGGTTCTAAGTGACCTTTATTCTGATTGGTACCACATGGAGCTTATGGATGTGGAATTTCTTAAGATTAAAAATCTCAAAACATGTAGACTATAACAGGGAATATGGTCAGCAAGACCCTGCTCTCAGTCAAGCTATTGTTCTGTGTTAATGAATGGCAGGCATGGTACAACATGGCTACGGCTATGCTAGGGAGCTCTGGCCTCAATGCTGTTTTATTTTTTCTTCTCTAAGACAGGGTCTGCTAAGTAGACCACAGTGAAATCAAATTTCTTATGCTCCTGCCTCAGCCTCAGGCTCCTAGATTTATGGAATTATAGATGTATGTTACTGTACCTGGTTCACTTCACTTTGATATATCACTAACAATAGAATACTAGAGAAATATTTATAAAATTTATGAGAAGTCATTTATAATCTGTTAAAATTTTGGAACTAGTTCTATTATAAGAACTTACAAGTATTGGAATCATTTAAAATGTTTTTATTCTCATATTTATTATATTCAACTCACCAAAGCAATACATCATAATATATTATAGCAGCATATATCTCATCAAGCTTTACTAATCCATTGTTTATTTCCTCTGATGAAGGGATGAAACAAGAGCTATATCCAAGCTGTGCAAATACATGGCTTGAACCAAGTCCACAGAATTTATTTCTCTCTTCTAACTATCCCTAGGTCTAAGCCTGGAAACTTCTAGCCTCCATACCGTCTAATCTTCCAAGGTGACTGATTCAATCTGGCTTCTCTCAGTTTCTGACTGAATTGCTCTGCTTGGCCTCATATTAACTTTTGCAGTATATTCTAATCTTCTGGACTCTTCTCATTCTCAGGCTCATTCTGTCCATCACCTGTGTCTAGCTTGTTCTCTCTGCAACCTGTCTGTAAAACTGCCCTAGGCACACACCACATATCCCATACCACACATTATTTCTCTTTTTCTTTCTTGCTTTTCTCTTTCTTGCTTCTCTTAAGTAGCTGTTCTTGTGTAAGTTAGGTGTATCCTATCTCTGAGTCATTCTGTCAGATCTTTCTCTGATTCCTCATTTTGTCTGCCCCTCAAGTACATGTCACTTTCAAACATGGCTGCTTCCTTCTGCAAACTAAACTTACCTTCATTATTAGGGATTAAAAGTGTACTAAGAGTGTGTCTGCATTCTTGCCACATATCTTTGAATGTGATCCCTTGCCAGAGTAGCCATGCTGCTAGGTTAAAATTCCTCTACAATCCACAAACAAATGCAATGTGGATGTACAAATTGTAGCAATGAAAAGTCATAAGTCATTTAATAAGAACTGTGTACACACACATAGTTTAAAGGCACAAGACTGCTAAGTGACTCAATAAATATATAAAGAAAGTAAAACAGGCAGCATGACTTCCCATCATTTGGTTTGGGAAATTTTGCAGACAGTAATGGGATGAGGCAGGTACATCTGTATTGTCTAAAATTTTGAAAGGAACCTGCACACATGCTCCACATCTGACAGTGCACACTATGTTCTCTCCTCAGAAGGTTCCTGGATTGTTGGGGTCCACACTGCCCCACGTTGGGCGCCAAAATAAATGTTGCAGCCCAGGCAAAATGTTGAGGTCCGGGCCGACCCACGTTTGGGCAGCCACTATATCCAGGCCCAAGCTGCCGCTCCGGTCTGCAGGTCGGGCTTCAGCAAGAGCGAGGGTCAGGGCAGATTCTACCTAATGTCTGATGTGTATGAATCTCTCTCTCTCTCGTCTCCCTAATGTCTTCTCTCTGCTCTGTCTCCCAAATGTCTTCTATCATCTCAAATCTGATCTGTTCTGTCTCTGCCTTTTATATGTCTCACTTCTAAGCCACGCCTCTAAGTTACACCTTTAATCATGCCCTTAGGTCTTGTCTCTAACTCTGATCTCTATACTTCTAAGTATACTATTAAGTCACACACCTTTAATCTCACACACCTTTAATCTCAAGGTATCTAAACCAAGATTATCCGAGTGTTCTCAGCTGTTTTAGGCTATTGTAATTTAAATCTCATGTCAGGGTATATGGCTCAAGATGGCTGCAAAGCTGATAGCCGCTTTCTGCTAAAAGTCGGCCCCCAACAGGTCCCCCTTTTTAAATTTTTTATTAAAAGGGAAGGCTGGGAAAACTTACGGAAACTGTGCCTGTCCTAGGTTGGAGCAAAGGACCCCAGCCTCCCTTTCCCGTCCTTGGATACTCAACAGCCATTGGTTGAGCTCCTGTCTTAGGATGGTGAGGCCTCCCTTCTTTTAGGGGCAAGGGTCTCGGTATGCTCTCTTACCCGTCACTGACTATCCGGCTTAGCACGTAAGTTAGGGGATATACCTCATTAGTCTTGATGACAGAGGTTTTACAATTCCTTACTTCCAGCCTGTAATAATGGACCTGTGTGGGTTTCATTTGAATAGCATCTCATACAAAAGCCATCAGTTTGTTGAACCGCATGGACCCAAAAGACAAGAGACTTAACGATGCCTGAATAGTTAGTATGACAGCAACACTCTTTTTAAAGGGCAACATATAACTCCCTCTATCAGAGGAGTAAAAAGTGTAAGCCTCTTCTATTCTGTTTATAAATGTCTTATATTAGAATCTAAATCTATAGAAATACAAAACTGATCATAGCTTTGATCTAAAGAAAACTAAGGAAATCCCTGTTCCTGCTCTAGTCAATCTCAAACCCAAAAAACAACTATAGTAACTGTGGTAGTGGGTTTTCTCCTGGGTCTAAACAATCTAAATTCCCACTAAATCTAAAACAATCTAGTTCCCCACTAAATCATAAGTCAGGGAATCAAGAGTCCAATAGAGCCACCCTGGAGATATGGGTGGTGATGTAAAAAAATACGCTTCTCAGGGAGTTTCTCCTCCCTGGATTTGTTATTGTTGTCTATTTGTTTAATCAGTCTCTCTGGCAGCCAACATGCAGCATCTGCAGTTTGGGAATATATGCAAACAGAACCTCTTCCCCAGATAAGCACTGGATCTGGCCCATTCCAGGTTCCAGTTAATGGGTCTTTCCAGAGGACTGTTGCAAAATTCTTTTTGGTATCTGTATGCCAGAATCTATCTGCAGCAGATTTTTCTTCAGAATCCAAATTTTAAAAAATTAAAATGAAGAGTGCATGATGAAGGATATTTCTGGGGGATCCCTTGGTAGGGTACTATTTCCCCTTTTTAATTTTTTCAAATTGACATTTAATGGTTTGATGTGCCCTTTCTACTATACCTTGGCCCTGTGGATTATATGGAATACCCGTTTTATGTAGTATTCCCAATCTTTCACAAAATTGGTGGAAACGGGAGCTTGTATAACCTGGGCCATTGTCAGTTTTTATCTGTTTAGGCACACCCAATACAGCGATTGTAGCAAGCATATGAGCAATCACATGCTTGCTTGCTTCTCCAGTTTGTAATGTTGCATAAATGAAACCACTGTATGTGTCTACACATACATGTATATATTTTTGCTTGCCAAATTCATTATAATGAGTAACATCCATTTGCCAGATACTGTTTGGTATCAGTCCCTTTGGATTTACACCCAAATGAGGAACTGGTAAAAGTTTAACACATGATTGACATTGTTTGACAATTTGTCTAGCTTGTTCTCTGGTAATTTTAAACATACCTTTTAAAGTTTTAGAATTAAGGTGATGTAACTCATGAGCCTTTATGGCCTTATCCAAGTTAGATTGTGAATCTGATAAAGTAACTGCAGCTATTCGAGTAGCTAGGTCTGCCTTGGTATTTCCTTCAGAGAGAGGACCTGGTAGCCCAGTGTGGGCTCTCAGGTGTCCTATAAAGAATTTACACTTTCTCCTCAGAATTAATTGTTGGCACTGTAAAAACAAATCAGCTGCTTCTGAGGAATGCTTTATTTGTGCAGCAGTTTCTAGCAGAGGGATAGACTGAGCTATATATGAGCTATCTGTATAAATATTAATAGTTTGATTTGGAAATGCTTGAAACACCGCAATAACAGCATGTAATTCAACCAATTGAGCTGATACAGATGATGTAGCAAAAGAGATTACTTGATCCTTAAAGGCATAAGCAGCTGTTCCTGATGAGGAACCATCAGTGAAAACTAGCAATGCTTCCTTGATAGGTTCATGTGCAGTACGAGATGGAAAAACAAATTCATGATGATTACAAAACTGAACCAATTTATCTGGTGGATAATGATTATCTATCTGACCAGCAAATGAAGCACATGCAATAGGCCAGACTTCAGAATTCTGCATAAGCCAATCAACCTGATGCCTTGTATAGGGTTGTACTATGATATCAGGATCTTTTCCAAAATATTTTTGACTGTTATCTCTGCCTAACATAATCATATCTGCTACAGCTGCATAGTATGAATTAAGAACTTTCTTGGGGGATGAGAGAAGATGAACCCATAATATGGGTGCAGTTTGCCAAAAAACTGCAGTAGGAGTTAATTTTGTGTTAAAAATAAGAAAATATAAAGGCTTAGAATAATTAATATGAGTTACAAATTGAGATGAAATAGCATTTTCTACCTTCTGTAAGACTTTTCTACCCTCCTCTGTTAGAGCCCTGCCAGATTTAGGGTCAGGATCTCCTTTGAGAATATCAAATAGAGGCTTCAATTCTCCTGTTGTAAGTTTCAAATATGGTCGTAGCCAATAAATATCTCCCAATAGTTTTTGAAAATCATTAAGTGTCTTAATCAGTCCTCAGTGTGGCTTTACTATTAATAATACGTGGACCATTAATCTGAAATCCTAAATAGGTATATGGGTCTTGTAATTGCACCTTTTCTGGTGCTATTTGTAACCCTGCAGTCTGTAAAGCTGTTCTAAGATCATCAAAGCACTGGAGTACCTGTTTTCCATCTTTTCCAGCTATCAAAATATCATCCATGAAGTGAATCATGTAGATTTGCTTCCGCATAGTTCTAACACCCTTTATGCACAAGCCACAAACTTTTGGCACAAGGTAGGACTGTTAGCCATACCCTGAGGCAAGACCTTCCATTGATATCTTTTCATAGGTTCCCTAAAGTTTATAGAGGGAACACTGAAAGCAAAACGTTTTCTATCATTAGGATGCAAGGGGATAGTAAAAAAAAAAAAAAAAAAAAACAGTCTTTTAAATCTATAACTATTTTATAATAACCTAAAGGTATGGCCACCGGTGTGGGCAGCCCAGGTTGTAAGGCTCCCATTTTAATCATGGTTACATTAACAGCCCTCAAGTCTTGCAACAATCTCCACTTTCCTGACTTTTTCCTAATGACAAATATTGGGGTGTTCCAGGGAGAGTTACTCTCTTCTAAATGTCCTGCCTGTAATTGCTCCTGCACTAGCAACTGGGCAGCTTGTAATTTTTTGGTGGTTAGGGACCACTGATCCACCCAGTCCCCTTTCCAGGTGATGGGATCCGCACAACGTCCTAGGGGTGCAGCTGAATCAGTAGCCCCCATCAAAAATACCCCAAGCCTCTTCTTTCATTGTTACCATCAACCTCAGTAGGGTGAATAATTCCATTTTCACCTTTTCCTAATCCTTTGCCTGAGGAAGGCTCAGAGTTTACCATTTGAGCCATGATTATTTCATTAGGGGTGCACATAATCAATCCCAACTGGGATAACAGATCTCTGCCCCAGAGATTAATGGGAAGGCCTGAGATGACATAGGGTTGTATATTTCCTGTATTTCCTTCTTTATCTTTCCATGTTAGCACCTTAGAGCTTTGTAGTGGATTTTGACTTTGGCCAATACCCCTTAAATTGGTTAAGGTTGGGGTCAGAGGCCAGGTAGCAGGCCAATCACTTTGTTTTAGGATAGTCACATCAGCTCCTGTGTCAACCAAGCCTTGAAATGCCTTTCCATCTAGCCAAATTGTCATCATAGGCTTTTGTTTAACTATAGACTGTACCCAGTATGCATCAGAGGAACCAAAACCTTGATCCCCTCTTTTAGGATTCTTATATTTGTGATTAGTAGGGTACAATGGAAGTAACAATAGTTGAGCTATCCTCTTTCCTGTAGGAATGGTGACTATGTTTTGAATTGTCTGTGCCATTACTTTAATCTCACCCTGATAATCATTATCTATAACTCCAGGGAAAATTTGTAGTCCCTGCATAGTAGCACTGCTTCTTCCCACTATCAGGCCAAACACATTTGGGTAAAGCGGTCCAAACACTCCAGTGGGTAAGGCCTGAGGTCCCATTTCTGGGGTTAATACTGTGTGGGTGGCAGAACTGAGGTCTAGTCCTGCGCTTCCTGGTGTTGCTCGACTAAGTTCAGAAAGGGATTGGTGTTCGCTGGTAGGACACTGACTGCTCCATAAGCCTGTTTTGGCTTGCGTCGGTTCGGGGCCTGGAGCTGGCCCCTGTTCCCGTTTCCCTGATTATGGGAAAGGGTATTACCTTGTGCATCTTGTTTAGACCTACAATCACTAGCCCAATGCCTTCCACATTTGCAAATTGGGCAGAGCCCAGGCTGTTTTCTGGGCTGTCTCTGGCTTAACTCATTTTCTACTTTGCAATCTCTTGCAAAGTGTCCAGGCTTACCACATTTAAAACATGCCTTTCTGTCTTTACTTGCCAAAAAATCTCTTACTGATTTTCCTTGCATAGCAGCCGCCATAGCTAAGCCCTGTTGGTAAGAGGGACCTATGTCAGAACAAAGTCTGATGTACCCCGTAAGGTCTGTTAAAAGTCGGCCCCCAACACTGGATGACCCATGCATGGAACTCACTGACATTCAGGCCTCACCCAACTTGTCCTCACAAGGATCCCTGAGGAGTACTGAAAGAGTTAAACATTTTAAAACCTTCCACAGATGGAGTGAAGAGTGCAGATCAGCTTGTTCTGCGTTCTGGGTCCTAGGAAACTAGCTATCTACAAGACAAAATAAATAAGAGTTCAGAGCTGGGAGTTCAGGACAGCGTGACCAAGCGCTATGGGTACCAGGAACTAAAAACTGACCATAAGATAGATTGAATAGGGTTTGAGCTGGGAGTTCAAGTTAGTGTGCCTGTGCACCCTGGATACCAGGAACTTGGCTGACCACAAGATAGATGGCTGATTACATATAGGCTCTTAGAGAATAGCCTGTTCCTTGTACCCTGTCACAAACTGAATAATGGGCTGGGACTTTCCACAGGTGCTCTCCAATAGCCCTCCCTTACTCCCCCTGGGTTGTGGTCCCCCCCCCCCCCTGAGTTGTGGTTTTGGGCTTTAAATTCTGTCTCCAAAGTCAGACCCCACTGCCCCTGCATGGGTCATGGGTCTTGACCTCAGTATACTGATTAAAATATGCCTCTTGCTGATTACATCAAATTTGGTGTCTTGCAGTTAATGGGTAGCCGCGAATTCCTGAGGCTTGGGTGAGGTCCTCCATTCGTGAGGGCCTTACAGTACTATGTCATAATTCTATAAAAGGATGTTGTTTTCTTCATGTAAAAATTTAAAATAGTAGTTGCTCCATCCAAATATATATCAAATATACTTTACCACAATATGTTATTTATAGAGACTTTTCTCAAATTATCCCAAAGATACAAAGGCTCAAAGATGATGATATCAACAACGGCTTTTACATTGACACCCAAATCAATTTTTCTATATGTGTTGTACATTGATCGTTGGATTCCAGCAACCTATGGGACATAAAGCTAGTTCACATTTTCTGCTGACCTGCCCATGAAAGGATTTTGTTGAGTTGGTCATTCTTTTATCAATGCCATAACCATACATATTTTTTAACTAAACAACAGTGGGAATATCATATTTATAAATTTAATAATTAAAAGATGAATATGGAGTGTAATAGTAACAGGCTCTCTTTGAAGACAGGAGATACAATGATGAACTTAGAGAAGAGAAACCCCTGTTCTCAAGTATATTTTATTTAAAAAAAAAAAAAAAACACTAAGTAGTAGAGGATAAATCCTTAGAATAATGTCTTTCATTCTATTTATTTTTTTCCTTCAGTGAGATGTGCAATTCTCTTATAATTCTTGGGGTGACTTTTAACTGGCTTAAATTCTTTATAGAAGCACTTAGATGCCAGACTCAAGTTCAGCAAAATATTTATCTTTAGGTATACTTCTAATTATTATTGCAAAAGATGTTCATAATAGTTCAATTTTACTAAACCAAACATATGTATTTCATTATTTATTTATTTATTTATTTATTTATTTTTATTCTTTTTTCATATACTACATCCTGAAGGATGCCTCTCTCCCTCTAACCCTCCCAAATTCTCAGATTTACCCTCTCCCCCAGATTCACTCCTCCACCACAGTTTCAAAAAAAAAAAAAAAAAAAAAGCAGACCTCCCAGGGATATCAACCAAACACACCATAACAAGTTACAGTAAGACTACCACAAACTCTCATGTCAACAACACTGGATGAGACTACTCAGAAAGAGGCAAAAGTTCTCAAGATCATACAAAAGAATCAGAGACATCTCTACTCAAGCTAGTGGGAGTTCCACAAAAATCTCAAGCTACACAACCATAACATATATGCAAAGGACCTAGCGCAGACTCATGCAGGCTCCGTGATTGCCACTTCAGTCTCTGTGAGCCCTTTGAGAACTACTTATTTGTTATTGTGGGCCATGTTCTCTTGGTGTCCTCAGCCTTTCTGGTTCCTACAATACTCCCTCTCTCTCTTCTGTGGGGTTCTGTGAGCTCTGCTTAATATTTGGCTGTGAGTCTCTGAATCTGCTCCCATAAACTACTGGATGATGCCTCTCTGATGAGAACTGGACTAGGCTCCAACTTGTAAGTATAGCAAAATATCGTAAAGAATCATACCATTGACTTTTTTTCTCGTTCTTTGTTTCTTAGTTTGTTTCCTTGTTTCTTTCTCTGTCTCTCTCTGTCTCTGTCTCTTTCTTTCTTTCTTTCCTTCCTTCCTTTTTCTTAGCCAGTTGTGTTTGGTTCTGTCCTAGATCTCTGGACTGGTTCACTGTCAGGCATGGGTTGCTTCTCCTGGCATCAGCCTCAAGTTTGATCAGTCATTTGTTGGCCACTCCCACAAGTCCTATGCTACCCTGAAAATCTTGTCCTGAGACCAGCAGGAATAAGACTATTTTTTTCCTTGCTCTGGACCTGCATGTCCCAGGGCACACATGCCTTACATCCACCACCTCTGCCACCCTGAGCTAGTCATGTAACCTGGTGTCCAAATTACAGCTTAACCTTCCACTCTCCCTATAACCAGAAAACACCTAGAATTCCTCTTCATGCAAATGAAGCATTCCGAGCACCTTGGCACTAGCCAATAATGTACTCTCACCCCCAAACACCTGCCCACTCTCCAAGGTTTATATAGCCCTTGTTATCCCCAATAAAGAGGAGAGTTGTTTCACTGAAAATTGTCTCTGGAGGCTATTTCTCCCAAACTTACAACAAGAGTCTGTGGAACACATCTGCCCAGATAAGCTTTGTTCCTTCCAGTCTGGTCCAGTGCTCTATTGTGTCTGGATAACCCAAGGACAGAAGCATAACCAGGCCTGCATTAGGAGTCAAGAAACAGGGTGCAAGGGGAGAGGGTGTTCCAGATGTTATGGGAGCCACAACATGTAGAATATAGGAAGACAGACTGAGAATGATGGGATATTATTACTATGTTCTAAGAACAGGCATGGCTAGGTTAAAATGATTGATTATATTTATTCTCACTGTTTGTCATAACAGAATGCAAGTCACAGGTCAGTAGCAGCAGGGAGACTAGTTGAGACATAGAGGTAACCATAGCAAGAGCTTCAGGAGTGAGAGAGCAAGCAGTCAGGTCTGACCACTTTATACATGTTTATTACAAAACATTTCATACATTGTAACAGTTATCTAATGACCCCACAAAGAGCCACATCTTCTGCCATAGTGGTGCTGCGTACCTGTTTACTTATCATATTGCATATTCATCTACCTCAAGTTTCCTTCAACCCTCTGTCAATTCTAAAGTTTCTCTGAATCTCAAGATAAATGGCTGACATCTCCACCTGTCTCCAAAATAATTCAGCAGACATATCAACTATACCTCAATTTATTTAGTCTATTTAATATAAGGTTTGAATAAAGTAACTCATTTCAGTATTCAAAATATTATCTTTATTGCTAAACATTTTTTCTCATTCCCATCCTAGTTAGTATTTCTTATACTTAAGTCAAATACTATTTTGACTTTTTTAAACCTGATTTTTTTCAACTTTAAAAAAAAAATGTTGCTTAACTAAATCAAATACTATCAATTTATTTGGATAAGGCTTTTCAGGATCCCGGGACAATTCAGTTATATGGCAAATGCCAACAATTCATTATCGTAAGTACATCTCAAAATTTTAGATTAGAATAACTCAATTACTATTTCTCAACCATATTAGGTATGGTTGGTTGGCATATTTGAAGCTGTTTATTGTTTTCTAGAAACAAACACTAGAGTTGAGGCCTGTATCAGTCAATGCTTATGAAAATCACCTCAGATTTTATAGCATTAACTTACACCTTTTCTGGCATCTTAACAAAAAGCACATGGTATTTCCTAACCATGGCTCTAGCTTGTTTCTAGTGTTCTAGTGTTCTTTTGTTTTCATGTGTATGTGTTTGGTATGGGTGTGTTTGTATATGAGTTTGTGCATGAATATGGAGGCAGACACATATACACATGTATCTTAGGGGCCAAAGGTTGACTTGGGTAATATTTTTTGATCAATTTTCACCTTTATATAGTGAAGCAAGGCCCTCCACTTGAACCCAGAGCTGCTGTCTAACTAGGCCACTTTCCCCAGGAATCTTCTATGTTCACTTCCTGAGAAATGGGAATGTATAGATTCTGGCAGTCTAAACTCCATTCCTAACATTTGAGTAACAAGTGCTTTATCACTAAGTCATCCCATTGGTCTCTCCAACATTCTTTATTTAAAAAAAAAGGAAGAGAGAAAGAAGTAGATAGACTCTTGAAAACAAGATTTAGGAGACTCTTGAGGACAAGGATCAGATCCCATTTCCCATCAGAACTCTACCTGCTCTAAGTAACTGCAGGTTCTAGTGTGAAAAAGGCCTCTCCTTATCTGACCTCCACTAACTCTTCACTTGGAAGTATAGTGAATAGTTTGATAAAACTTGACTGCAAATGCTTAAAACCTTCACTTGGGCTTCAGTATCAGGACATAACTGTGCAGAGGCTTGCCCCATGCTCCAGAGCATCAAATAGTGGTCTAGGTGTTCTTTTATTACATTTCAAAGAATCAAAAGAAACAAATGTTAAGATGTCTCAATTTCAGGTTTTATGATGAAGATTCTTGTAGCTGGACTTTCTTGGCTACTTTGTGTGTTCCCTTTTCTACCACCTCCATCCCTGCCCCCAATACTAGATAGGAGAGAAAGAAGGCTAGGGGGAAAAGGAGGCTTCAAAATCATTAGACTACTTCCTGCTGATTTATCTTCATCATCAGGCTATCTCCAACAAGCAAACAAGCAACCAACAACCAGCAAACAGCAACTTCCAGGAGCAGAAGCATCAGGAGCAGCAGGAGGAGAAGCAAGAGCAGCTGGAGAAACAGGAGGAACAGGAGAAGCAGCAACAGGAGCAGCAGGAGCAGCAGGAGCAGCAGGAGCAGCAGGAGCAGCAGGAGCAGCAGGAGCAGCAGGAGCAGCAGGAGCAGCAGGAGCAGCAGGAGCAGCAGGAGCAGCAGGAGCAGCAGGAACAGCAGAGAAGCAGGAGCAGAAGAAGGAGCAGCAGAAGGAGCAGCAGGAGGAGCAGGAGAAGCAGCAGGAGGAGCAGCGGGAGGAGCAGGAGCAGCAGGAGGAGCAGGAGAAGTAGCAAGAGGAGCAGGAGCAGCAGGAGGAGAAGTAGGAGCAGCAAGAGGAGAAACAGAAGGAACAGGAGAAGCAGCAGGAGCAGCAGGAGCAGCAGGAGCAGCAGGAGCAGCAGGAGCAGCAGGAGCAGCAGAGAAGCAGGAGCAGCAGAAGGAGCAGCAGAAGAAGCAGCAGGAGGAGCAGCAGGAGGAGCAGGAGAAGTAGCAGGAAGAGCAGGAGCAGCAGGAGCAGCAGGAACAGCAGAGAAGCAGGAGCAGCAGAAGGAGCAGCAGGAGGAGCAGGAGAAGCAGGAGCAGCAGGAACAGCAGGAGAAACAAGAGGAGCAGGAGAAGCAGCAGGAGCAGGAGGAGCAGCAGGAGCAGCAGGAGCAGCAGGAACAGCAGAGAAGCAGGAGCAGCAGAAGGAGCAGCAGGAGGAGCAGGAGGAGCAGGAGAAGCAGCAGGAGGAGCAGGAGAAGCAGCAGGAGGGGCAGCAGGAGGAGCAGGAGCAGCAGGAGGAGCAGGAGAAGTAGCAGGAGGAGCAGGAGCAGCAGGAGGAGAAGTAGGAGCAGCAAGAGGAGAAACAGGAGGAACAGGAGAAGCAGCAGGAGCAGCAGGAACAGCAGGAGAAACAAGAGGAGCAGGAGAAGCAGCAGGAACAGCAGGAGCAGCAGGAGCAGCAGGAGGAGCAGCAGGAGCAGCAGCAGCAGGAGGAGCAGCAGCAGGAGGAGGATGAGGAGCAGGAGCAGTCTCCTTTACACCTCTTCAAGAATCCCCTGCAAGAATATGCTGTCAGAAGCTACCTGTAGCTGGCAAAACCATGCCTCTGCCAGAGCCCGAAACAAATCATAGTCAGCTGCTGTGGGCAATCTGAAGCAGCCCCATAACCCACACCTGAGATTTAAACACGAACAAATTACCAAAGAATTTCTATGATTTTAAGGAAACTGAAATTCTCACTACAGATTTTAAGGTCTACAGAGAAGTAGCTAAGGCATAGACAGGTTGAAAAATGATATAGATAGACAGCCTATTCTAAAACTGTGTCTCATAATTAACAAACATTTTGCTTCAGATGACTTCACACACATCAATGTACCTGATAATTATTCTTAATCACCTAATCAAAAGATTTTACTTTGAAGATAAAAGGCATAATATCATGGTTTGATCCATTTAAGTGCTTGTTGGTAATAGTGAAATAAACTCTTTTTAAGCTTGTTTTCTCTAGTTGTCTATCTGTATTCCTTGAGGACCAAAGTTTAACATGAAACAAATATCACTGAAAACAAATCAGCCATTTGGGGCTTAGCAAACATGAGAACCTTTCCATAGATATGTGGTCAAAATAGTGCTTCAGTGACAGAGTAAAACCCAGACACAACATAACACACTTGACTTTCAAATGCTATTTACTATTCTCTTTTATTGTAAAAGGCTTAATTCTTAATTTAAAAAATTAAGAATATG
The DNA here is from genome assembly GCF_011762505.2 of Arvicanthis niloticus. Lineage (NCBI taxonomy): Eukaryota > Metazoa > Chordata > Mammalia > Rodentia > Muridae > Arvicanthis > Arvicanthis niloticus. The sequence goes on from NC_047660.1 coordinate 964,846, forward strand.
AATATCACTGAGTTGCAAACATTTTATTTAATTACATAGTATACAAATCATGGGTTTTGCTTTTAAATACACACTGTATCACTAATATGAAAGGAATTTTCAACATCTCAATATATTTTGATTAGCCAAGTCTATAAGAACATCAACACACACATTGCTTAGAATAAAATAATCAGTTTAGGATATTGAAAACATGTTCAAGGACTTTGTAAACTTATTTTTCCAGTGTTAAAAAGGTCAAGATTTTGTTTGTTTTGTTTCTGTTGAAGCATTTTAAAGACCTTTTTACTGGCAAATAAAATGTTTATATGTCTATGAGTACAGCACAATATTTTAATATATCCATACATCTATACATATTGTGTAGTTCAAATCAAGGTAACACTTGATTTCTCTTTGCCACTACATTATGTTTGAGTGTCCTTTTTCTGATTACTCACAGATATATGATATTTAACAGATGACTGTGTTCCTCTCAGGGGAGGGGATTAGAAAAGCTGCCCTGGGCCTTCCACTAGACTCCATAAACCTCTGTCAGTCAGAAGCCATAGTGAAATCTGTCTGATTCTAGAACTCATCCGGTACCATTATAATGATGCAGATACGTGAGACTTGCAGAGAGGGAAGAAAGGGAGTAGAAAGCCTACTGGGGCCTGTTCAGAAGGTCTGCTTGTGGAAATGGGACAGGCTTGCTCTAAGGATGGTTATTTAATTTAGAGATATTCCTCCATTACAATCTCATTCTAGATGTTTCTTGTCAGAATCTTGATTGTAACACTTAAGATACCTTAGGTGATAGCCTACTAGGAAATTCTGACAAAGGAAACTATATGATATAAGATGTCTTCAAAAGATACCCTAACATGTCACAGGGGCATGTGCTCTACAGTGTTCATAGTGGCCTTATCTGTGATGTCCAGAAGCTAGAAACAACCCAGATGTCCCCTCAACAAAAGAATGGATACAGAAAACATGGTACATTTACACAATGGGATACTATTAAGCTATTAATAATGAGGGCATCATGAGTTTTGCAGGCAAATGGATAGAACTAGAAAATATCATCCTGAGTGAGGTAATTCAGACCCAAAAGAACATACATGGTATGTACTTATTAATAAATGAATATTAGCCAAAAAGTACAGAATACCTAGTATACAATCCACAAAACTCAAGAAGGTTAACAAGCAGAAGAGTCCAAGTGAGGATGCTTCAATTCCACTTGGGAGAGAGAAGAAAACAATCATGGAAGACAGAGGGAGGGAGGAACCTGGGTGGGAGAGGAAAGGGGAAGGGGAAAAGGGGAACATGATCAGGTATGGGTGTGGGGAAGACAGGATAAAAGCCCTGAGGGCTAGCAGAATGAATGGAAATATGCAACCTCTGGGGTGGAAGTTGGGTTACCCTCTAGAAAGTACCAGAGACCTGGAAGGTGAGACACTCTCAGGACTCAGAGAGAGGGACCTTAGATGAAATATCTAACAGTGGGGAGAGGGAGAATGACAGAGTATCAAGTGGAGGGATGGTGCTGCCATCCCACAGTAAAAAAAAAAAAAAAAAAAAAAAAAAACTCAAAATTGTTTCTGTCTAAAAGAACTACAGGGGCAAAAATGGAGAAAAGACTGAGGGAAAAGTGGTCCAATGACAGGCCCAACTTGGGATTCATCTCAAAGGGAGGCTTCAAGGCCTGACACTGTTACTGGCGTGCTTGAAGACAGGATTTCTAGCATGGCTGTCCTCTGAGAAGCCCAACAAGCAGTTGAAAGAGTCAGCTGCAGATACTTGTACCCAACCATTGGACTAAAGTTGGGGACCCCTGTGGTTGAATTGGGGAAAGGCAGGAAGAAGCTGAGGAGGAAGGTGATCCCATAGGAAGACTAGAAGTCTCAACTAACCTGGACCCCTGACAACTTTCAGACACTGAGCCACCAATCAGGAAGCACACAAAAGCTGGTCTGATGCCCTGACACATATACAGCGGAAGACTGCATAGTCTGGCCTCAGTGGGAGAAGACACATCTAACCCTTGAGAGACTTGAGGCCCCAGAGAATGGGGAGGTCTAGTGGGGGAATGGGGACATCCTCTTGGAGATGGGGGACGACAAATGGGATGAAGAACTGTGAGAAGGCTGACCAATAGAAGGATAATGACTGCACTGTAAAAAATAAAAGTAATAAAAAAAAGTTTAAAAAACTTTGCAGTATTTAACTTATTAATAAATGTTTAGAGATATGAACCCATAAAACGGTAAGGAGCTATTTGAGGTCTCCAGAACATTCAGGACAAAGGAAGACTAGTTCTAGTTTCATTGGTTCTAGTTTTGAAAGGGTTAAAAAATTTCAAAATCTCCTAACAGGCAGGGCAGAACCAAGAGTGCAGGTCAGCTTGGTCGTGAGCTCTGTGTTTCAGAAACTTGGCTGACCACACAATAGATAGATGGCTGATTACATACAGGCTTTTAGAGAATAGCCCATACAAAATGTTCTCCATGGCTGTTCCTTGTACCCTGTCACAAACTGAATAATGGGCTGGGACTTTCCACAGGTACTCTCCAACAACCCTCCTTCACTCCCCCTGGGTTGTGGTTTGTCCCCCCCGAGTTGTGGTTTTTGGCTTTAAGTTCTCTCTGTCTCCAAAGCCCCAGGGTCAGACCCCATACAGGATACAGGTCTTGACCTCAACATGTTGATAGAAATATACCTCTTGCTGATTACATCAAGTTCGGTGTCTTGTGAGTTAATGGGTGGCTGTGAATTCCTGAGGCTTGGGTGAGGTCCTCTTTCATGGGGGCCTTACAGTTTCATTTTTGTTGCTGTGATAAAATATCCTGATCAAAGCAACTTAGATAAGAAAGATTACAGATTACTGCAAGAGAGTCAATCATATTGCATCCATAGTCAAAGGCAGAAAGAAATGAGTTCATTCATGCCACCCTCCCCTCCCCCTCCTCCTCCTCTTCTTCTTCCTCTTCTTCCTCCTCTTCCTCTTCCCTCCCCCTCCTCCTCCTCTTCTTTCTGCTGCTGCTGCTCATGATCAGCTGACTTTTTACATTCTTCCAGACTTCCTGTCCCAGCCCATGAAATGGTGACACCTACATGTAGTGAGAACTGGTTTTCTATAAAACCCAGTTGTTATGTGAATATGTTTTTATTTTAATCCCAGATGTGTGTAGGTTTAGATTTTTCCAAACCTACTTTAATAAGGGTTCTCAAACTCTTTGACCCCCTGCCCCTGCCCCTTGTAGCCTACCATCCAAAGGTAAGGGAGAAAGATGGTAAATAGGACAAGGGGATATGGCCCTGTTTAGAAGTAATTCTTTGGGGCGATTCCAATCTGTTTGTCAGGATACCAACAGTCCCATTCAAAAGTGTCACCAAACAGATCAGCAGTGAATGACAGAAGAAACTGCCAGGCCTCCAATAAATTGTCATGAGTCAGCAAGAGTGACCAGGACCAGCTGGAACACCAGGAGTTCTCTGCTGTCCCTCTCTCAACAAAGTGAAAATCAATGACACAAGACTAATGAAGCTTTGCAAGGCTAGCAATGCAAGCATCTTGTCACTGTCCATTGAGTTTTATTTATACTCTCTCCAAACATTGCCTGTCCTTTCACAAATCTTGCATCAGCAAAATGTGACGTGAGAATGTATCACATGACACAACAGGAAACTCCCACTTCAGGTGTGGAATACACAGCTGGTTCACAGCACATGATTATGATTTGTCTCATGCACCAGCAGGGACATGCTCTTTGCCAGCTGCAGATACTTTAATTCTGAGGACTCTGGAGAAGGTATAAATGCCAGAGCTCTGAGAGAAGCATGGGAACTCTGAGAATGCTTCTTCTTCTTCTTCTTTTTGTTCCTAGTTGTTGTGGTTGCAGTTTGTCAAGTGTTCCTGAGAAAAGAGACAACAAGAAGTAGTTGAATATACTGACAAGGAAGATTGGACTGGCCCCAGGAAATTCCATGCCTCTGACCAGGAGGAAGTAGTCTAAAGAGGTCTATGTTCCCTTCCCCACTAAACTTCTTTTTCTCCTATCTAGTTTTATGGGGTTGGAAGAGATTAGAGTGGAATAAGAGTTGGAAAGGAAGGTAAGAGGTATAACAATACAATAAAATAGTAAAATATAAAATATATGTAAACACCTACATTCTGAGGGGATCATCCTACCTCAATGAACAGTCAAGAAACCCCCACAGATATGCCCACAAACTCAACTGTCGGAGATATTTCTCATTAAGATTCTCTTTGAATGTGACTTTAAGATGTTCACAGTTACAACTAACCAGCACGACCACTAACTAGAAATGTTTTTCCCGCAGAAACTCTTCATAATGATTTCCTAAACGTCCAACATAGACCTTGATCACTGGGACCACACAACTAAGCAATGTGTCTACATGTCTCTCCCCTTGCTCCAGCAGTTATGAGTCCCGCTGTACATTGTTTTAGCTTCTCTAGGCCATGTTCATTTAGAAATCTTTCTGCCTAGACTAACTTCTGTATTTAAAAACCCATATCAGTGAGTTTTAAGTGGATCTATTTAATTTTTATTTTCATATGCCCAATCTCTAATAGACAAATCATCCTATCAATAACCAAAGGCAAGTAGGTCTTGAAATCATATCACACAAATAAGTGTGTACTGATTTAGACCATTTCTGAAAAGAGCCATTTGAAGATCCTTAAGCAATTACCTAAGCATAAGATGCCTATAAATCACATCTAATTGAACTGTACTGTACTAGAATTCTTTTCCAATAGAATTGTGTGGTCATGTTTCCATAACTCACACAGCATCCCTCCCAAGGATCCCAAACTTTCTCTTTTACCGTGGTTATTGTTTTCTTAGTAATTCTCTTAGTACTTCAAAGAGAATAACAGTGTTTGGTGGATATAAACAGCAGGAACAAATGAGTTATTAAGAAGCAAGCCTCCTGTTTGCATCAATTCTTCCTGTCTTGTCATTCCTACACACTGTTTAGGCTATGAGTACAACTTTGTGAAAGCCATAGATTTCAGTATAAGTTGCACATTGCCTTGGCTTCTCCTGCTCTGCTTCACAACTCCCTGAATCTATGCTGTTTCTCCTTTCATCTCACACTGTCTAATACAGATTCAATGCTATATCTCACCCATAGAAACTTCTCTTTCTAGGACCAGGAGCTGAAGCAAGAAGAGGCAAACTGTAGCGACTGTACATGCATGTAGCGACTGTACATGCCTATAAAAAGGATACATGGGTTTCCCCAGCTGCTTCTTACTATCTGGGTTACAGATAAGTCCTGATCAGATGCTCAACACTGTACAATAAACTGAAAATCTCAAAGTATTCTAATGTTAGAAATTGGAATTAATTTGTCAAAAACAAGTTGTGTTACAAGGAAAAAAAATCTGTGAATCATATGAACTCACAGAAGAGCAATTCTGAAGAAGACATTTGTTCATGTTTTTCCATTTTGACTGAAAGAAAATTAAAGGAATAATGAGGAGGTAGAGTGGATTAGTAAGGCATTTGGAATAGCAGTCCATAACGAGGGTTTCTTTTTTTATAGAATGAATTCCTAGATTCCAGAATGGGTGTGTTGAGTTTCTCCTACATTCCTGAGTCCCATTGACTTTGCTTGAATCCCATGAACTCTTAAAGAATGCATCATCTGTGGGACTGTGGGTAGCTCCTAAACAGGAGTCAGATTTGTCAGTGGAGATATGACAATTACTGACAGAGCAGGGTCTGAAGTGTCTGTCTGATGTAGAGTATTTCTGAGTAGGTGAAAACCACTACTGAAAAAAATGCTGTTCAATTTTTTTTTATCAAAATCTTGGTGTTAAAATGTTTCATTAGCATGTTTTTTCTAGAATTCTAACTTATAATTGTAAAGAGTAATATACCAGTATGTATTTTAACACTATCAATAAAGTACTATTTAGGTTTAAAAAAGTGGGGAGAAGCAGGGACAGGGATGATGAAATGAACCAGTAAAAAAGTTAAAGTAAATTAGTTGTGGAGTTACCAGTATTGAAATTATTTTTAATTTTATTATGAAAGTGTTTTAATCCTTTGTCTAAATTATAGCTTTTTATATAGTTGGTTATTCTGAAGTTTCTAGAAATTTGATGGAAAAACAATCTCACATTTCTACATATTGTGAAGCACTGATTATTAACATGCACCTTTAAGGAAACACCAGCAAAAACCCACCAAACAACAACAGAAACAAACACTCCACAAACAACCTAATAGGATTGTGAAGATTGGCTTGCTTGTAAAGGTGGCAATTAAAATATATAAGGCTAGAAAATGCGTGTGTGTGTGTGTGTGTGTGAAAGAGAGAGAGAGAGAGAGAGAGAGAGAGAGAGAGAGAGAGAGAGAGAGAGAGAGAGAGATATTTTACTTGGGTTGCTAGGGATACAATATTTTGTGATAGGCAGTTGTTTTTTCACTTAAGCTTTCTTTTAGAGGAAGCTTCATCTGATCCTTAGTGCTTCAAACTGACTGCAAAAGGCATACTTTGTGTCTATGTGATAGTGAAATCATAGGTTGGGAACTCCTGCATGACTGCTAAGGCTGATTGCCTGCAAGTAAACCTTTAGGAGTAAGAACGCAGTGGACCTTGTTTCCTGGGTCTGAACATGGTAGTTGAGATTCAAAATGTCCCTACACTTACTCTACTGGATTCCCTACAAGAATCCAGCTTCAGCCTACCCTGGGTGCTGCAAATAGGGTATGGGGTTAACAATGAACACACTTTAGCCTCTATGTACATGACAATATATTTTAAAGACTGAAAATGTTACTGATGTATTTATTATTTAGCAATTTCATACTTAGGAGCACACCCTTAAGACACCACTGCATAAAATAGCACATTCTGGGCTTGCAGGCCTAGAAGCAGGAGCCCCTAGAACAGCCTGAGAAGACTGCCCAGCTGTTGCTGAAACTGGCTGCTAGAGAAGAGAGGGAAGCCACCTGCAAGTACCGACCCCGGCACTGGCCACCAGCTGCTGCGGCGCTACCTTGAGCATCCTCTGTAGCTCGCGCCGCAAAGCCAACTGCAAAAGGCAAACGAATAAACGCAAGGCCAGGACTCCCGCAGTTCTCCTTGTGCCCCTCGCCCGAGCAGCAGCTGCTAGTGCAGAACCAGCATAGAGCTCACTGAGCCGCCATAGGTAAGGGGCGGCGTCCCCGCCCGCTCAGGCCGGCGCGCCCCGCACGGATCCCGCCAGCCGCCGCTGCTGCAGCCCCAGCACCACGACCATTCCGCGCGCCGCGGTTACAGGTTGGTTATGGCCGCTGGCCCTGGAGGCTGCGGCGCGGCGGGCACCGCGTCTTGCACCAGAGGCCGGGAGGCATCTCGCTCGCCCTTCGCTGGGGCCCTGTCTGGGCAAGGTCTGGGAACCCGGGAGGTGGCAGACAGCTCAGGCTGGGGCGCGCAGGGAAGGGATTCTGGGAGCCACTGTGCGCCACTGTGCGCCCTCTGGTCCCCCATGCAAACTGCTCCCAGGCCGGCCTTAGGAAGTCCTGGGCCGCTGGATGGGGCCTGCCCAGCGTTGGCATCCAGCAGGTGCTGGAGGTGGGGGAAAGCAGGTGGCTGGGGGTGGGGCTGATGTGCATCCAGACCACCACTATGCTGGCCTTGATTGCTGCTAACCTTGATTGCCTCTGGCCTAAACCAGGGTCGACCCACAACTGGGAGGAGGGTTTGGGGAGAATCTCTGCTCCATCAGCTTTTGCGAAGGCCTTCTGGGCCTTGCCCCACCCCATGATCCTGCGGATTGCTGTTTGCTAATTTGCTCTCATTTTATTAATTGTCCTGGTTGAGCAGCTGTCATTAGAGTGACCCTCATCAGCAAGCAAAGTTTTGTCTTGCCAAAGCAACTCCTTTTTGCCTTTGAACCTTTAAGAGCCCAGTTTGGAAGGCCTGGCTGGAGTCAGGAAATAGGTCCAGAACTGTGACCTAGGGGTTAGTTTTCTCTGACTTAAATGTTCCTTTGAGACAACATAATGTCCCTGAACCTGGATGCTATGTTCTTTACTAGAAAAAAAAAAAAAAATCAGCTTTGGGCTCAAATTTCCAAGGACTGTATTGTGAAGGATGTGTGAATACACACACACACACACACACACACACACACACACACAAGAGCTTTGGAAGATTTCCCCAATTTCCCCTGTGGGAAACGGGAAGTAAGGCCCCTTTGTGGCTTTATTTTTTCTGTAGTCCTTAGTCTCTCACATGGGATCAAAAATTAACAGGTAGCTGCTTTTGCTTTTGTTTTTAATTTATTGATTCCTTGTTTCATAGCTTCTGCTGTGTCTTTGTTACCTGGGAGAGGAGCAGGGACTGTGGCAGCTTCTAAACAGCAGGAGTGGCTTTTTACAACCAGATTGTCCAACAATCCAAATAAGAGCTATGCTTTCTTAAATCTCTACAACCTCAGAAATTGATTTTTGAATTGTTTGGTTCTGTGCTGTTTTATGTTGGGCATTCCAATCTCCTCTGATATAATTTTGACCCAGCCATTTGATAAAACCATATAAAGAAAGAGGAAAACTTGAGCTTTGCCAAATAGCTAAAATGTGTGAAGGGTAATTGGCTTCTCTTACCTGCCCATAGGTGAGTAGTAGTGTACTGTCATTGGAAAGAACGGTATTAGAAGTACTATAAAACAAATCCATGATTTGTGAAATGGTTAACAATATAGTTATAACTTTGGGTATGACTTGCAAGGAAATTCAAGAGGAAAAAAATGCACATTTAAAAGAAGAAAATCTACTCAGAATCATTTGCTTACAGTTCAGTGATCTAAAGGTTATATAGTGTTTTCTTTTCCTTTGTAGATAGCAATGTGTTACAGTTGTTTTTTTTTTCTCTTACCCACATAGTGACTGTATATGTCTGTGTGTATCTGTGAAAAAACATATTTATTTCATTTTATTATTCATCAGTGGTGCTAAGATAATTTCAGGTTTATATGCCTGCATGGAAAACAAGTCACATGTAGATCTCAAGGTGTAAGGGAAAGTTCAGTCTCAGCCATGATAGTCTAACATAAGCCAGATATTGAACTAGGATCTGAATGTTCTATAAAGTAAAGAAATGGGCCTAGCCCCTAAAAATCTATCAGGAAAATACCCATTTTCATGTGTGCTTCATCAAGCAGTGAGAAGCACTCCATTCTCATTTGAGTCTGGAAATGATGCTCTTATGCTTCAAGAGGCTGTAAATTATCCTTCCTCCCAAATGGTATCTGCTTTAGAACATGAATGCCTATCCAGTCATATGAGTCTCATCTGTGTCATGGCTGTCCCAAGAAGGTTTGTACCTTCAGAGATTTTCCTTTACAGACATTTTAATATTTTGAATATTTGTTATCTTCTAAAGTATTTCATGTATACTTTTGATATTACAATTACATCATTTCTTTCTTCCCTTTTTCTCTTTCCAGTTCCTCCCATATACTCCTCCTTGCTATCTTTCAAATTTATGGCCTGTTATTTCATTATTATACATGTATGCAAATGCACATTCATATGTATAGCCAACTATAACCAATTCAGTCTATATAATGTTACTTATGTGTATGTTTTTAGTCTGACCATTTGGTATTGGTTAACCAATTGGTGTGCTCTTTCCTGTGCAAGACCATCTCTCCTGCTCTTAGCATTCCTATAGTGGACATTCCTATAGTTCTTTGTGTACTGTTTACAATAGTATATTGGTTGCTGCTGTCCTTGTCCAGCTTATGTTTAGGCAGCCGTGTTAGTGAAACTAAATAGGTTTTTTATTTTAAACAATAAAAGAGATAGAGACAATCAAAGGGTAGGGAAAAGAGATACCCATGTAGTTTTTTAAACATGCTAATACAAATGATTACAATGTCCACATTTTTAGTAGCCTTGTTAAGTTCAGAACTTTTACATAACTGTGGTGATAATGTTAATCAGTCTTTATGCCATTGGTTCTACATACAATTTATTTTAAACATTTGAAGTGTTTTTGTATGGTTTGCTTACTTTACAACTTTGTAAGACTATATAGCACTATCCCCAACAAGCATGGCCTCACTTGATAAACTGTTACATCTGTCATTGGATACTTGTTGCTTCTTCTTTTTCACCGCTATAAAAAATGTCTTGATAAGATGTAATGATACATTAATCAGTTGCTATCTTAAGTGTTTTTATTTTCTGAAAAATTAACAATTATGTTCTTCAGAAGAAGCACATAAGCTTTATGGGCATATGCATATTTATCCAAAGACATATATAAAGTTTAATTTCATTTTTAATAAATTAACTTCATAGTGATGTGTGTGTGACTTCGTGAATTTATGTGCCCCACATGTATGCAGGTATTTGTGGAGGCCAGGGAATGTCAGATATTCTGGAATTAGAGTAAGAAAAGATTATGAAGCATATGAGTGTTGGGAACTGAGCCTAGATCCACTGTAAGGACTGTAAGTGTTCTTAACTTCTGAGTTATCACTTCAACCCCATAAAATATAATTTTTAATAGATATATAATATGTATACATATACTACATTCCATGCTTTAGGTATAAATCTGCCATGTGTGAGTGACCTTCCCTCTGAAAATAAATAATAACTTGACCTTATGACTTTTGTACTATTTAGACTTGTAAGAAATTCTCCCGAAAACCAAGTAACAAAATTGAACCTTGAAACTGAGGTTGAAGCTGAGGTTGGAACTGAGGTTGGAAACTCTAAAAATTGAAAGCTGAAAAAATATTAAATAAATCCAAGAATTTTTAGGCAAAATAGGGGTGGTGCTTATTCTAATTTTGTTTTGCTTTTTCCTTTTTTACATAAACTTCAAATAAGTGATCAAAGGAATATTAGTTAAAACTCTGTACTCACAAGTTGAGGAAGAAGAAGAACATAGATTCTGGACCTTAGAAATAAAACCTTTTGGGTTGAACCCCAAAATATATTGCAGTTTACAGCTCTCTCTAGGAGGGCTGTACAAACCTAAGAAAAAGAAATTTTAGGATAACCTCCTAATGTTAGGATGGTGATGGCTAACACTGGGCACTGGATGTTAGTGAGACAAATATTTCACTTCTAAAGCAGCTTCCCCAGCAGGTCCCAGGACAAGTAGAGCTATACCCAAGGGAATATGCTCATATGTCAGGGACTAAACTAGTTAGTTCAGAAGAGGAGCAGGTGCAGAGCTCCAGGGACATAGCAAAGAAAGATTAGAAATACAAAAGGCAAGAACCCTGTAGCCAAAGAAGTCATTTATGGGGAGATCAAGAGGGAAAATTATATCCAATTATGCAAAGGAAAGAGATGAAAGGAACACTTTGTCTGCAGAGAGGATGGCATGTCTGGAAGATGGCCAACAAAGACATACACACATGCTCTTCATGACCAAGAAAACAGCACAGATGGAACACAGCCATGTTTCAGAGTGAAATAAGATCGTTTTCCCCTTTTAGATAAAAACGTATCCAAATACACAGATCAAAATAGGCGGTCATGTGCCAGGAAAAATAAATAAAGCAGAGCCAACGTCTACATATAGCTTGGTGAAGACTGAATTTGAAAACGAGAAGGGTAAGAGCACATCAGCATTCTGATCAAGTGTTTGCTTTTTTTAAAAAAAATTATATGTGTGCAAATTTCAGACCGACTTGATATTCTCTATTCCAAGTTATCAATAAACAGTAAAATAAAATTCTAAAAACTGGATAATTCTGAAAAATATTAAAGAACAGTTTTCTTACAGGTTCAAAAAAAGATGCACACAAGGCTACTCAAAACAGTGAGATTGAAGTATATGAATATCAGGAAATCAGTTAAATAAAGAGAAAAATGACTTTGAGGCAGTTACAGTTGCTATCTTCAGTAAAGTTTTGAGTACAGACTCCTTACAAACATAATTTTAGCCTTATGGAATGGATACTTTGAAATATTGTTGGTAGCTAACAGTATTATGAATGAGAGAAAATGTGGCTTGGAAATCCAGTGGCCTCTGAGAGCTCTGGGCCCTAAAAGGACACTAGGAATGAACATTCCAGGTGAAGGAGTAAAGAAAATGGAAAAGTGAGAACTGCACAGAGAAGGAATAGATAAAAATTGGAAATTAAAACACAAATGAGTTAATTATAAAATACTAAAGCTCTGTATCATACAGATAGCAAGGGCTACATTATCTCTAGTCATAATTAGGCTGTAGTAATATTTCTGTGGCATATATTTATTGTGTGTAGTGATGAGTTTCTTAAGAACAGTTTCTAATATATCATATTCTCTGCCCATACTCACCTCACAGCCCTTTTCTACTCCTCCTTTCCCACAAACTGTCCTTCTTCCTTCTCTTTGGCTTTTGCTTTCATGCTATATACATGCATATGAATATATTATGTGCATATATATGGTTTAATGTATCTATAAATATTCTGGGGTCCAAAAATGAGAGAAATAAAATATTAATCTCTGGGTCTGGCTTACTTGGCTTAATATGATGATCTCCTGTTATTATCTAGCAAGTATGTTTCATTTATCTTTATAGCAGAATAAAAATCTCATTGTGTGCACAACACATTTTCTTTAGCCATTGGTCTGTTAACAGACATTTAGGTTGATTCCGTGGCTTGGCTACTGTGTTAAATACTGCAATAAAGATGGTTGTGCAATTGTCACTACTCATTTAGAGTCCTTTGTTTATAGTCCCAGGAGTCCTATGATTTGGCTGTAGGTAATTCTAGTTTTACCCTGCTGAGGAGTCTCTATGCTGTTTCACAGTGACCTGACAACTTTTCATCCCCACCCTCAATGTATAGTGGTTCTCCCACCCTTGCTAGCATTTATTGTTTTATTTCTCAATTATCACTATTGTCTGTGGTGAGATTGAATCCCAGGGTAATTCTAATTTTTTCATTTTCTTGATAGCTAAGGATGTAGAGTGAGTAAGTGAGTGAGTAAGTGAGTATTGACAATTTGTATTTCATAATTTGAGAACTATCTCATCTCATTAATGTGTTTATTGTTGTGTTGTGTGAGTTTTTGCTATTTAAGTTTTTTCTTGAGTTCTTTAAATATTCTAGACACTAATCCTCTGTCAGATGTATAATAATAATCTATATTCATCCGTAGCAAGGGTTAGAATGCTGGAAATAAGGCTGTTATTGGAGAAACTGGATGATCTGTTGGTGGTAATCAAACAGGGGTTGACAACAGTTCTACTAGTAGAAACAGAATACTAACAAATTTAGTTACCAAAAAAAAAAAAGATTAAAATGGAAAAATGGATTGAACACAAGTTGCGTTTCTAAGATTGTAGGATTCTGAACATTTTTATTAGTGTTTTGTCATGACTGCAGAAACCAACTACTTATCTTTCAAAGCACAAGCTGAATTGTTTTATTTGTTTTCTTTTTAACTGTTATTATTATGAAACCCACACATGATTTCTGAAGTAGAAGAGATATTTTAATAAAATAATTAGTTTATACTTTTTATTGCAAACAAATTTTTTTCTGCAGTATATTCTGATCATGGTCACCCACCCCAACTCTTTCCTGATATTTCCCACCTCCCTACCCAACCAATGGCATACCCTTTCTTTATCTCTCTAGAAAACAAATACCTTCTAAAAGTACAAATTATAGAAGTATTTCACACCTAAGATACACATTTATATTAGCAAAATAAGTCTTTCATGTTTTATAGCTGGGAGACATTAGTTATAAAAATTTATTGAAATTTAAAAACTAAACAATATGCAACTGAAGCAGAGAGGAACCTTCTGAGCATGAAACATGGAAATGTATTTAACCTTTCTTCCCATGGGCTAAAATACAGATATTAAAATGTACATTATAAGTAAGACTAAAGATTAACAACACTTGCTGATTTGGGAAGAACTTTCCTTGAATTATCATTTTTATTTACCTCAGTTCAAGATAGATACATAGATAGATAGATAGACAGAGACAGACAGACAGACAGACAGACAGACAGACAGACAGACAGACAGATATTGCAGTAATTACTTAAAAACCGGCCAATGGTCAAGCCAACTATCTAAGCTGCAGCAGCTCTGCCTAGCTCAGCTGCCATGTTCCGAGGCCAGAGGCCACATGCATGCTGCAGCTAGAATCAGCCAGTCAGAAACTCCAGCCCTGCCACCCATGAGATGCCAGCTGTGTCTGCAAGGCTGGGCATTGCCCAGACCATACCGCCAACCACATGGCCTCAGTACAAATGAGATTCTAATGCTTAGATTATCCAAAGGCTTTATATATTTGGTAATGATCAATAACAAGATGCCCATACAATCAGAGGTGTAATCTAGTACCCAACCTAGATATGCCAACTACCTTTGACTGCCAGAGACACGTGAACATCTGCCTCCATGTTCCCTTCTCTTTCATCTCTCTTTCCTCTCCTAGCTCCTCCTCTATCTTCTCCTCACTCCTCCTCTCCTTACTCCTCCCACCTTAGCTCCTCCTACAGACAGACAGACAGACAGACAGACAGACAGACAGATAGATATATTTAATGGATAAAAATAACTTTCCCTAGTGATTCATAAAACAATTTCCCATTTAAAATGTTTCTTTCATTTAAAATAATTTTATTCTTTGAAAATTTTATATAATATATTGGTTATATTCTCTCCCATATTCCTCTAACAATGCCTAAATTCATTCTTATTTCCCTATGTTCAACTTCCTACCTTTAAAAAAACAATCAAATGTGTACTGCCCAGGTATTCTTTATAAAGAGCTGGACACTGAAGTAGAGTCAACTAACCAACTAACCCCTAAATAAAACTGACTCTCTTTTCTTATAACCATCAGCTATCCAAAGCTCCCTGGTTGGAAAAAAGGCTTGTAAACCTTTCCCCCACACAAACTAGAATATTGACTGTTTTGATCTTGTGATATCAACCAGGGTTTTGGGAGTTCAAGAGTGCAGCAGTTGGCACTGTCATGTCCAGGAAACAGTTTCTGTTTCTGGTCCTTCTCAACTTCTAACTCTTATAATCTTTTCCCTCTTTCTTCCACAGTGGTCTCTGAGCCTTTTTTTTTATCAGGCTGCCTAGAAAGCAATACCCTTCTATCACCCTAAAAGCTAACTGTTAGGTGGAATCATCCTGGTTATCACCAACTTGATTGTTCTATTTGCTGTGACTTCCCCTTGAATTTTTAGTTTAACATGTCCTGAAGGCCCTCAGAACAATATTCCCACTGCTTCTGGTTTCATACCAGAAATAGATAGTAACACCCTTGTGCTGAAGAGCCTTCATACAGGCACATGCTGACATGGAATTCCTGTGGATGTTTAAGGACATCTCTGAGGAGTCAGTTCTCTCCTTGTAGGATAAGAGAGGCTTCAGAGACTAAGTACAGAATCCCATGGTGATTTTTAACTTTGAAATTCTTTCCTTAAACTTTCCATACACCTTTGTTTTATTCGGGATGTCAAAGAGTTAGAAATATTTGTTCTAGAGAAGACAAAGACTAGTTTGGCATGTTGACTGAATTTTGTAAGTAAAGGCTGAGAGAGGATACTTAATCTCCATGACTTCCTGATTTCTCGCTTTGTGGTCAATAGAGAATCTAAAATCATCAGATCAATAGAAGCAGAAAGTAAGATGCTGGATTCCAGGGCATAGAGTAGGAAGAAATGGAAGGCTTCTAACTGCTGGGGATAAAGTTAATTTTTGCAAAATGAATAAATCTTAGATATCTGCCTTATGACATTGTTCCTATGATGAATAATATTAATTGCCCAAAGCTTTGTTCAGAGAAAATAGCTTATGTTAAGTATTCTTACAATATAAGATAATTTTGTACACATACTCTTCTGTATAGTTACTACTGAAGAGTGGAATCAGGGCCTTGCCTCTACTGGGCAAGTGCTCTACCACTGAACTACCTTCAGCCCTGTGTTACTCTTCATTTTGAGGAATGAATCTCACTGAATTACCAGTGCTTGCCTTTGACTGACTATATAGCCTGATGACTTGAATTTGTGGTCTTCCTGGCTTAGACTTCTTAGTAACGAGGCTATTAGGCCTGTACCAACAGGCCCAATTAATAAATTCGTTGTTGTTGTTATTGCTGTTGCTTGTTTGTTTAATTTGTTTTGACTGCAATGTCATGTGTAACACAAGTACTGACTTGTTTCCCCCTGCCATACTATGCTAGTTTGAACATGTAGATTATAAGACAAAACAAGGCTCAAATATGATAGTTTATTGTGAATTCTTTTACTAAAGTCAATAATGTTACAGGTCAAATCAAGTTTCATTTTCATAATTTAAACAGCCACAACAAAATCCTCAAATCCTTGCATTGCCTTTAGCATCAGTTTAGAAAGAACCAGAAAAAAAAAAAAAAAAAAAAAAGAATATGCTGTTGTTACTTGGACTTCAGGGATTCAGCATAAAAAAAATATTAGAGGATTCATTTTCTGTCTCTAGTCAGTGGCCTTTTGGAAAAAGACAAAGGAAGTGTCTGTCTTTGAAGATGGAACTTGGATGTGTTTGTCTGTGTCTGTGTGGTCATTCACCTTGGGTGGCCTGGCATCCTGTTGAAGACAGTAAAGCCTGTAGCAGTCTGTTTTTGCAGAACAACATCTGAGTTAGTGAAGGTCAGGACACAAAAGAACCCAAGAGAAAAACTGCTTTTGGGAGAGTGAGAGAAGGAGAAAGGGAGATGGAGGAGAGAGTGTGTAAAGGGAAAGGAAGGAAGGGAGAGGAGAGAAAAAATAGCATACAGTCAAAATCAAGGGAAATACTTTTAAATACTAGACTACAAATTTGTTTGCCTCCTGATTTTGATGATCACATTGAGGATAAGAACTGCTTCAGAGAGAAATCAGAAAATAGGAACACTGCCTGACACATAGCAATGCCTCAACAGTGTTCTCAGCTCCAAGGTGAAAATAAATAAATAAATAAAGGATTTTACAAGTAATTACAAAGATCCTGTAATGGCAGGAGAGAGGGGGGGACAGCTGCTCTGTCAACTCCCAGGAATCAAAATTTTTAACACGTTTTAGTTCTACTAGCATGATACTCTCATGCCCTCTGTGGTGTGGCATAGGCTGTGGGTCAGAGAAAACCACTCACCCTTCTATCTTCCCTCTGAGCCGAGGTCAAGTGAGAAGAAAAGGTACAACCAGCTCAACAAAATTCTGAGCGAAGGATCTCCAGAGGGCTGAAGGAAGCTTCTGGAGAGACCTGAAGAACCTGCCATTTCAGGCCTAGAGGCAGGCATTCTCTGACTCAATTTCTTTTCTTAAACCTGGATGGGCAGGACTCAGAGACTCCCATCTTGTTCTCTGGGACACACAGAAAAATGGTTCAATTCATAAAGCCCCCAAAAGCTCTGATAGAAGCAAGACATAAGGGGCAGACTCATGGAGGGAAACCCTGGACCTGCATCTCTGCCAGCTTAGCATACACTAGCTCTGTGTGTGTGTGCCTTCTCTAAGCCCTAGTTTTATAGTAGAAACTAAACAGATACCTGTTTCATTCAGACATGATTAGGAGCTGAAATAATTTATGCAAAGTCCTGTACCAAATTCATGAGAAAAAAAAAATCTTACCAAATGAAATGGTCTAAAGTTTTATTTATTTATTTATTTATTTATTTATAGATGTATAATTATTTTTATTTTATGTGTATTGGTGTTTTTGCCTGTGTGTATATCTCTGTATGTGAGTGTGTTAGGCGCTTGGAACTAGAGTTACAGGTGGTTGCAAGTTGCCATGTGGAGGCTGGGAATTGAACTCAGGACCTCTGGAACAGCAGCCAATGCTCTTAACTACTGAGCCATCTCTCCAGACACCAGTTTAAAAATTTTAAAAGCACAGATTTAACAGTAAGTGAATATCATTTAAGCAGTAAAATTCTTAACATATGAAAGTTCTTAAGATTCAAAAATAAAAGTTGGAGAAGAGAGATGTGTCAGAGGTAAAGGTGCTTGTCAAGAAAAAAAGCTGGTGACATGAACTTCATCCCAGGATCTCATGGAAAAATGAAAAGAACTGACTTCAGAAAATTGTCCTCTGACTCCATCATCTGACCTACAGTCCTTTAATGGAATAAACAACCATCAATTAGTAATTATTTATTATTTTTACTATTATTATTAATAATTTGAGAATTTCAAACAATGTATTTTGATCATATTTATTATCTTTCCTTAGTTCCTCCCATTTCTATGGTTTTCTTACTTAAAAACAAAACAAAACAAAAAACCTTGGTGTCCTTACTGGTTTTTAAACTCATCAAGTCCACTTCTTATTCTAATTGATATCTTCTATTTATTCCGTATTTCTCTTGAAGATGCTATGGGGTTTTTTCCCTATATTTTTAACAATAAACAGGAGCAAATTTATTTAGCTACATTTATTTATCTGATCATCTCATGTCAAAGAATAGAGGACATTGCAGATTGAAATACAGGGGCTTGGTATGGATTTGGGTGTCTGACTAATGGATTTTTTTCATCGACTTTCATTTCAATGTCTGAGTACAACCTTTGCAGACAGAGACACACATTCTTTACGCCTCGTGTTATAAGCATCTATTTCCCAGTCTGCATACTCATAGTGTATCCAGTTAAGAATTTATGAGAAGAAAAGCTAACTCTAGGAAATAAAGAAATCTTAAGAAGTGAGACCATCAGACTGGAATGAGTAAATGCTCCCCCCTCATCTTTTAAATTTAGAGAAAATGTGATTGAAATACACTAGATTATTTCTAGGACTTACTTCAAAGTAAAATGTACAAGTAAGTGGGTAATGATGTCAGAAACCAAAAGCTGCAGTTTGATTATTGATGAGAAATTTGTCATCTCTTTTTAAGAAAATTAATAGATATTTAAAATAAACCAGTAGTGAAGAAAACAACTATAAAGTAAATCAAATAGTAACAACAAATTCAACATTAGGAGATGAAGCATGTCTGTATGATTTCACAAACAGTAATGGGTGAGGAATTTATAACCCCAGATCTGTTCAAAGAATCTTCATCTTGCTGTTTGTTGAAAATGAAAACCTTTATTTCTAATTTAGTAGTTCTATGTGTCTATGTGGTTTGTTTGTTTTTAGGTTTCACAGCTTGCATATGTGTACATTTGTGGTTCTGATGTTACATACTTACAGTTAAACAGACTGACTGAGGAATAACATTTGGTTTCATGTCAAATTATGTCACTGCCTTAAAATAGTTTTGACTATTTAAAAAATAAAATAAAATCAGTAATCAAGCAGTCACTAAACAGGCAACACTGGAATTGCTGTAGTTTCAGAAAATGCTGTGAAGCTGTGTACTAGGCTGTGATTTCTAAGATGTCATGTCTGGAGGGAATGGAGGGGACTCCAGAGAAATAATGCTAGACTATCATTGGTGCCTTGGCAGGCCATGCAAATGACCTGGTCTAGGAGAGGAAGAGGGCTGTTGGTCATTGAGCATAGTGATGGGACACTTGTCAAAGCAGAAAGTTGTATGGCATCAGAGGCCAAGTGGGCAGAGAAAATGAAGCATAAGACAGCCAAATGGATGCTGGATAATACACAATGCAACATAAGCAACAGAATGTTTTTCCTAATTTAAATAGTGGCATAAGACATACAGTGCTGTATACATTTGCTCTAAGTGGAAATGTTTCTGTCTAAGAAGGAAGTTGGCAAGAACAGTCAAATGCTACAGAAATAATGGCTGTCCCTATTTCAGTACTGGGAACTGATATTTCTATTTGTCTTCAAGTATTATGGTTTATTAAAGTATGGTGTAGACTTAAATGTGGACGTGGAGAAAAGTTTGTTAGACAGTCTTGTTCAAACATAAATCTTTTATATTCATCTGTTTGTGTATGAGTGTCTTCCTGCATGTATGTATGTGTGCCATGTGTTTTCAGTGATTGCATGGGCCAAAGAAGGTGTTGTGAGATCCACTAAAACTGGTGTTACAGACAATTGTGAGCTACCATGTGAGTTCTGGGAACCTGGGTCCTCTGAGAGAACAGCATGTGCTCTTAATTACTGAACCATCTATCCAGCCACTCAAACATCACTCTTAATGGCTCTCTGTTTGGGGTTAGAGTCTTGAAATATGAGTTGAAATTACAATACCCAAAACAATAAATTGGTGACATCAAATTCAATTAACTCCCAAAATATGGGATGACATCAGAAACTGAATCTAGGAAGACATGGCTATGCTTGTCTGTCTTGCAAAGCTTTATATAGACTGATACTAATGAGCTTGGGAAACAAGAAAGGCACAGAAGAAACAGAAGTGTTTGAAGGTAGGATTTATTTGCATAGGATTTTATACGCATTCATATCTATTGGTAGAGAATGATTTTCAAAATATAAAACCAAGAAAATGTAATAGAAGTGTTTGCAGATATACATATTAAATGACAAGATGAATAGAAAATATATGTGAAAAGAAAATACTAAAAAATATAAGTCATATCCTGTTGGAGAACAAGGACATCACTAAAGATAATGTCCCAAGGAAAAAAAGAACATAACTGATTAGTGCTTTTCCTAAAGCCCAATGTCTGACATACCATGTGCTCAGCCAACATTTATAAAAATGATTCAGTCCTTAGAATTAGAATTCCTAATAATGTTAATATTTGTCTCTAATTTATTTTATTCATTTTCCCAATTTTCCTATAACAAGCTAGCACTGCTTATGTTGACAAAAGTAAAATGAAATAAAAATGAGTGCATTTAATAACTTAACTTGAAGTTTAAGTATTTGAAATTAGGGTCTTTCTGGTCTGGGCTGCGGCACAGAGCACATCCCAGGCCACAGCTCTGCCCCCAATCTCACAGAACCCAGAGGAAGTGGGCCTCCCAGGAGCTTGAACCTGGGCAGTATCTTAGGTAAGGAGACAGCAACAGCTGCCCAAACAGGGAGTAACTGGCACCCACTAGGACCCAGGAATTCACTCCTGGCCCAGAGCACTGGTTCCTTCCTGTCTGCACCTGAGCACTGAGCAGATCTTGGACCCCAGCTCTAACCCCTGTAGTAACACTCACCCCACACAGTTCTGATACAACCAAGATAATAGGAAAGACAGGCTCCAGTCAGAGACAAGGCAGGTAACACTAAGGAAATCCAGATGGTGAAAGGCAAGCGCAAGAACATAAGCATCAGTAACCCAGGGTACTTGGCATCATTAGAACCTAATTCTCCCACTCAAGAAAGTCCTGAATTCCCCATATCACTAGGAAAGCAAGATTCAGATTTAAAATCACTTCAATGTTGATGATAGAGGATTTTAAGAAGGACATAAATAACACTTTGAAAGAATTTGAGGAGAACACAGGTAAACAGGTAGAAGCCCTTAAAGAGGAAACACAAAAATCTCTTAAACAATTACAAGAGAACATAACCAAACAGGTGAAGGAATTGAACAAAACCATCTGGGACATAAAAATGGAAGCAGAAACAATAAAGAAATCTCAAAGGGAGACTACTCTGGAGATAGAAAACCTAGGAAAAAAATAAAAAGTCATAGATGCAAGCAACACCAACAGAATACAAGAGATAGAAGAGAGAATCTCATGTGCAGAGGATACCATGGAAAACATTGACACAACTGTCATAAAAATGCAAAATGCAAAAAACTCCTAACTCAAAACATCCAGGAAATTCAGGACATGATGAGAAGGCCAAACCTAAGGATAATAGGTACAGATGAGGGTGAAGACTCCCAACTTAAAGGGCCAGTAAATATCTTCAGCAAAATTATAGAAGAAAACTTCCCTAACCTAAAGAAAGAGATGTGCATGAATATACAAGAAGCCTACAGAACTCCAAATAGACTAGACAAGAAAAGAAATACCTCCCATCACATAATAATCAAAACATCAAATGTACAAAACAAAGAAAAAATACTAAAAGCACCAAGGGAAAATGGTCAAGTAACATATAAAGGTAAACCTATAAGAATTACATCAGACTTCTCTCCAGAGACTATAAAAGCCAGAAGATCCTAGACAGATAGCATATAGACCCTAAGAGAACACAAATGCCAGCCTAGACTACTATACCCAGCAAAACTCTCAATCTCTATTGATGGAGAAACCAAGATATTTTATGAAAAAACCAAATTTACACAATATCTTTCCACAAACCCAGCATTACAAAGGATAATAGCAGGAAAACTGCAATACAAGGAGGGAAATTATACCCTAGAAAGAGCAAGAAAGTAATCCTCTTCCAACAAATCCAAAGGAAGAAAAGCTAGCCACACAAAGATAATCCCACCTCTAATAACAAAAATAACAGGAAGCAACAATCACTGTTTTTTAATATCTCTTAACATCAATGGATTCAATTCCCCAATTAAAAGACATAGGCTAACAAACTGGATACACAAATGACCCAGCATTTTGCTGTATACAGGAAACCCACCTCAGTGACAAAGACAGACTCTACCTTATAGTAAAAGGCTGGAAAACAATTTTTCAAGCAAATGGTCCTAAGAAACAAGCTGGAGTAGCCACTCTAAAATCTCCAGCTCAAGAACACAAAGGGAGAGACTCGTGGCTCCATCTGTATAGGTAGTTGAGGGTGGCCTTGCCAGGCATCAGTGGAAGTGGATGGCCTTGGTTCCTGAAAGTTTGGATTCCCTAGTGTTGGGGAATTCGAGAGCAGGGAGGCGGGAATGGGAGGATGGTGGGAGCAAACCCTCATAGTAATAGGAGGAGGGGGATGGGGTAAGGGGTTTGGGGGGGGGAATGGGAGAGGAGATAACATTGAAAGGTAAATAAATAAAATATCCAATTAAAAACAGATAATGAGATTGGCAATTGTAGTTGAGCAGTCGAGACTTTTTGTCAACAATTTATTATGGGGATTTCTTATAATCCTCAAGGACAAGGTATTGTGGAAGAGGCCCATGGAACTTTAAAAAGATTGGTAAGACATAGTTTTGCTGAGACAAAGTATGATGCTGACCTGTGAGCTTGCTGACTGCCTTGACAAGGGTGACTGGGAAGCTGTATTGGACATATGTTCCTGACCCACCTTTGCTTGACTATATCCCAGATAGGACAAGTTGCCTTACCTCAAGTTTTTAGACCTTGTGGGATAGAGAATCAAAAAGAGAAACTATGTCTCTTGTATTCTTCTTAAAGGTACCCAGCTAATAGAACTCAATCACTGGTCTACAAATCAATCCAATATGGAAAACAATAGTCTACTTTTGGAAGACTGGATCTGGACTTTGTCAGGAACATATTTGGAAGCTAGCTGTAGCTTGCTATGATGTTAAAATAGCAAGAGATAGTGTTTGGACAGGATCTGGATTTCAAACAAGGGTTAGTGCATGTTTTAAGGCTCTTTTAATTGTCAAGCTAAAATTGGTTTTGTCTCTTCTATAGCATTTATTGTAAGTTGCATTGATGGTATAATTTCCAATTATGTTAGTGTATTGAAACCTGGCATGTCTGTTACAGGGGTGTATCAACCAGCTCTTTTCTCACTGCCCTGAGTATTAGAAAACCTTGATTCTCTATAAAAAGCTTGAAAGTGCTGGAAGAAGTGAGTTAGTCTTTAAGCAGAAGCAAGAGGGTAGCAGGCTTGATTATTGCTGATATAACAGCTTACATTTCATTAACTGATAGCACTAATGCTTCTGCAATAGCATTGACACAAGGAGTTAAGACAACTATTTTTGTTAATCATTTAGCAAAAAAATGTTACTAATGTATTGAGTATACAAAAGGATTTATATAAGCATCTGGAACAATGAATGATGCTCTATAACCCATTCAAATTATCTGAAGGATGTTTAGGGTTCAAGAATTAGGAGCCATCCCAAGTGTCATAACAAATATTATTGGAGTAGTGTTACTTTTGAAATCCACAATGATTGTCATTATAATTTGAAAAAAGTTTAAAGACACCTGTGGGATATTTGGCATAATCCTAACACTTCTCTGGGTGTGTTAACTTTGCATAATGTGATTATAAATTTATATAATGCTGCTCTGTTGTCCTTTGATGCTGCAGATAATGCCAATAAAATTATCCATGACCTGAGCTCAGTATTTCCATTTTGGACAAACCTCAGGAATGGCATATATAGCTTGATCATGCTAGCCCTTCTTTTCCTGGAAATACTTTTATTCCTGCCTATCATCTTAAAGCTTAACTTCAACAACATCAACATGCTGGCAGCCAAAGTACATGGCTTAAACCTAAAAATGGACCCCCCCAGACAAAGCTAATAAATTAACAGGCTGGCAAGCCAAGGACAGATAAGATTCTGCACAGAGTCTTAGCAACCTAAGACATAAGTGCATTGCCTTTGACAATATTCCATGACGGGTAATGAAGGTATTCTTGTCAGAACAACCTAAGACAGGCTCAGTCTTGTTAACTAAATAAAATGGGGGAGAGGTGGAGAGCCTTTGGGGCTGCTTTGCAAAAAGCTGACATGGGCCAAGGACATGGAAAGGGGCTGCTTGACAGGAATATGACATTGGCCAAAGACAAGGAAGTGGGCTTCAAGCAGGAATCTGACACTAGACTAAAACAAAGAAGTAATTTCAGGTAGGAGTCTAAATTATAGGCTACAACAAAGAAGTAATCGCAGGCAGGAATCTAAATATTAGGCTAGAACAAGGAAGTAATTTCAGAAAGGATTCTAAATTTTAGGCTAGAACAAGGAAGTAGGCTTCAGACATGAAAAATGACCTTAGACTAGGAAAGGGAATTAGGTTCAGATACTTTGGTCATCCTGATAAGCTTTTAGAAACAGTGATCATGTGCATGTTCATGGAACTGGGTTTAATGCCCTGCTTTTTCTTTGACTATTTGTGTTTTTTGTAATGTTTGTTCCTTGACTATTTGCATCTATTGTATTGCTTGACCCTCAACCTAGAACTGACCTTATTACATGCATGTAATCAAAATGGTATAAAAGCATAAAGGAAGAGGGGATATAGGATAGGGGGTTCTAGTGAGGGGAAATGGGGAAAGGGGATGGCATCTGTACTGTAAATAAATAAAATTTTGAAAAAGTGAAATTAGGAAGGGCCTAGAGAGTGAATTGCCCTGGCATGTTGCATGAGTCTTCATTCATTTGATATTTCAGAGGAGTTCTGCAAATCTAGTTTCCTATGTCTCATGCCCAAAGCTCAGGAGGATTGAGTTAGTATTGAGCTGCAGAAGCAGTATGTTGGGGGTAGGATTGAGAGAGCCCTTTTTTTTTTTTTCAATTAATCAGCTGTTCTGCCTTTCCACCTGCCCTGCCTTTAAATCAACTGTGTTACCTGTTTTATCAGGAACATATATCAGTCAGGTATAATGGGGAAAAGACTAAATATTTTTTATATAATGCTAAATATATACCACCCACCAATGGTTGGAGTTTTGCTTTTGCTTGTTGTTTCTTTGTTTGTTTGTTTTGTCAGTATAATTATGTAGCAAGAAGAGAGATTTTGGAAGGAATGATGGCTGTTCTCCCAAAGGCATTAAAGGGGGTTTGTAGTTATCAGCTCCAGAGATGTTACATAACATTTATTTCCTAAGTTTTTCTGCCCAAACTGTAGCAGAGCTACAGAGGTACCCAGCAACGATACACATTTAAGTGGTGTGTGTTGGATAGGACTGACAAATAATTTCACTTGTGCTCATGAAGACGGCAGAATTTGTGTATATCAGTAACCCAAAGTAGTGGTTCATGACCCTGTATTAACAGATATAGAACCACATAATGAAGAGAAAGAAATCAGTGATTGCTGCCTTATTCAGGGATTCTTATATAAAATATGTGCTATGAATTTACCAAGCTGGTGTTTGTTTAAACTCTTCTCTTTAAATGGTAAATCTTTCAGTTATAGAAAATCATACACAGACATTTAAAAAAAATGTTTCTGAGTTAAATAAGGTAATTAGGAATAACAGATTGGCAGCAGGTGACAAAATGGGCACAGCTAGATGAAGGATTTGATGTAGCAGAGAAAGGCTGGAGGATGAGAAATAACAGTGCCTTTAGCCAATTAGTGAAAAGCAGGTGAGTGCAAGGACGAAAGTAAACCCAGGTACAAGCCTGGGATTCTCCATGAAATATGAGTTCAAATGAAGCAGTTGATTTCTAAACTCTAAGTGTCTACCTTGTCTCTTGCTACAAATTAAGCACATGCTTAACCTAGCACATAGTGGATACATAGTATTTGCTGTGTGAATGAATGAAGAATGAATAAGTGAATGAAGGAATAACAAAGAAACAAGATGAACTGAAATTCCAAGATTTTTAGAAATATTCATATAACATTTCTTAGTTTAGGCGCTAAGGAGTGACAACACTCAGACTGAGCAGGTTATATTAGGAATATATATGTATGTACATATACATATATGCATGTAATAACAATTAGTGAATAAAGAGGCTATTAATTTAAAAAAAAAGAGCAAGGGATAGTACATGGGAGGGTTTGGAGGAAGGAAATGGGAAGGAGGAAAGGCTGTAATTATATATAATCTCAAAAAATAAAACAAGTAATTAAAAACATTAAAAAAAAGAATCACCAATAAACATGGACAATCTTTCATTATTGCTGTTTCCTTCCATTTCTTTAACCAATGTCTAGTGTTTCACTGTATAGGTTGTACATCTCCTTCACTAAAGGACTCCTCTGCATTTTATTGTATTGTAGCTAGCTGAGGACATAGAAGCCACTGAGTATAGCATCTGGGATAGGTAGAGAAGGACAATCTTGTAACCTATAATTCAGAAGATAGAAAAATCTCAAATTCTATGTCTGATAGCGCCAAGAAGGAAAAAAATAAACCACAGTGTTGCAAACAGTTCACAGCTTTAAAAATTGAATAATTCCATTTTATCTTGACAAGAGGTATAAATCAAATAAGAAAAAGATGTGACAATAGATAAAGTTTGCTATCATGGATTAACTGGACCTTAACTATTTAATGAAAAAAACTAAGCAGAATAGGTCTTCTCTCTGAGTTGCTGTTAGGTAGTTACGAGTAGCAAAGATTTATCCATAAGCATATTATAACTATGTGGCCTCTCCCACAATCAAACTATTAAACATTAACTTCTAATAAATGTAAAAAGGCTTTTGAAAGACATGTTTTTCAAACCTGGTGCACTGACTTATCAAGGACATTTCTGGAAACAAAATAGATATATTGGCTTACTAGTGCATAATATTGATAAGGAGAAAATACACAAAAGCAGTTTCCATCAAAATAGAGAGCTCACCTAGGACACTTAGATATCCACACTGGTCTTTATCAGGGGAATAATAATCTCCTGTGCTCTGTCACATTGACTAAACATGAACAAGGGTATCTAACATCACCTAGTGCAAAGGAAAATTGCTATGACTAATAGCCCCAAATTAATATAAGATTCGTGGTACATTCGTGACTTGACATTATTTTGTTGCATGAATATTTTTCCTTTTATTGAAAATAGGTTGTTTTTCACACATAACATATCTTGATTATGGTTTTTCCCTCCTTTACTCCTCCCAGCTTCCCCTCACCTCCACCCCCAAATCTGGATCCATTCCTTTCTGTTTCTCATTAGAAAACAAACAGACCTCTAAGGGATAATAACAAAATTAAATTTTTTAAAAAAGAAAAAAAGCCCTGACACAGCATTATGAAACAAGGAACCTCCAGAGTTACCTTTGAGTTTGTTTCCGGTTGGCCATCTACTGAGGAGTATACAGCCTGCCCTTAAGAGTAATTTGTTTCCTCAGTGAGACCCTCTTGGAAGAAATAAAATTTTTATTTGTAAGTGGTTACCAATTGAATATTGCTTCTGGGTTAGGGATGAATGAGGCATATGTGCGCTTCTCCTTTAAACTCTAGGGCCCCATCTGGTGCAGATTTGTATGAGCCCTGTGCATGCTACCTCATTTTCTGTGAGATCATATGAGCATTAATCATGGTGATTTATTGCTTGAATATTTTATGTACTGCTCAATATTATATAAATAGTCAAACTTCCAGTGATTCTGAAGCTCCTTGATAAGTTTTAATGTGTATGTGTGGATTCTTTGGAGTTTGGACAGATTGTTTCATGGGCACTGTCAGATATGGTGATGTTTTGGCAGAAGTTGAAAAAAACATCAACGAAGTGACAGACAGCTGGTGTCTTTCAATTATAGTCTAACTGTTTTTGATGTACCAAATATAGCCAAATGGATACTTAAAAAATAAATTATGCATATTTCTGTAGATAAATCATTCAAAAATCAATGTTTTCTTCAGGTAGAATATTGGTAATAAAAGGTACATGGAATTCATGTCCATCAATCTCTTCTGTCTCTGTGGAAAAGTGATAGGGTTAGGTTTCTCTAAAATTCATTGTCTAATATTTGAATGCCTTTATGGAATCACTTTCATCCTCCTTTGTCTTTTTAAAGGATTTCAAAAATATTTTTGCAACCACTCTCTGAATAAGTAGGAGCCTGTCATTTAAGACACATCTCAAATTAAGGCTGCCAGATGTCACCCCACCCCACCTCACAGTAAATCAAAGAATAAGTATCATTTGAATATTTTGCATACATTTACATGGGATATCAAGAGTCCCTAACTCAAATTATGTAAAAGAAAAGTAGTTAGTGAAAACTACTGCAAAACCCATCTTTAAATTCAGTGTTCAAAGTAACAACAGTTTGGAAATACCTAGCACATTTTAAAGACAAGTAGCTTGATTTTCTCTGGGAACAGGAGGGTCAGGGAGAGCCAGCTTCTCCGATGGATTGAGGAACATGTAATAAGGAAAAGTGGACCCCCAAACACACAGAAGCATATTTGAAATTTCTTGTTCTGAACTGTATTTCATTTTCCCTCCCAGTGAAAATTGCAAGTGCATATATTTATACTCCTTGCAAGTAAGTTTTGTTCCTCTTCTATCTAAGGGGAGAAACATTGTCCTTAATGAGTTTTTCTTCCTCCAATTTCCTGCAGTACCAGGCAATAAGTAAGTGGATTTTCCTGGTGCTGAAATGGCTACGTTTTCCTGACTTGACCTCCCCATTGCTGTCTCCTGCCTGGAGAGTGATGTCCTCTGTCATCTGCCTTCAGTTGTGTTCCTAAGTGTGCTGAGTGCTCCATGGCCGTCGTGTGACACTTGAGGCTTCACGATCATACTTGACTTCTTTTTAATCTCAAGTCTTCTTAGGTATCATTTGTAATGTCATCACTTGTCTCATGGCTGGAATTTTTTATGCATACATATAACATCAAGGTATTTCTTCTGAACCAGGAATGATGATGAACTCCTGTCTCCCAATAATTGAGAGACAAAGGTATCAGGAATATTGACTGTTTGGGGCTAGCCTTGTCTACATAACAGGGTTTACATAAGCAAGGATATATATATATATATATATATATATATATATATATATATATATATGTATTCAAGACCCAATCACAAACAAACAAAAATTTAAAAGCATCAACAACAATAGCAACAGCAACAACAAAATCCAAATCCAAAAGATACTTTGTTTCTCCTGTCAGGCCAATTTTAAAATTCAATAAAATGCTACTACTAAACGGAGCAAGAGATACATGTGCAAAACTTATCATATATTCTTCTCTCTTTAACACTCAATGCCATCTGATCCTTCTTGTCTAAATCTAGAGTGCATTCATGTCTCAGTGTAGGGCCACATTTGTAAAAGGCTGAACCCAATGTGCTGGTTATACTGTATACAATTTTGCAAAAATGTGAAAACAGAAGAAAGAGGGTTGTCACAGTTTCCAAGCCAGCCACAACTACTTAATGAGTTCCAGGCAAGCCAGATCTACAGACTGAAAGCATGTCTAAAAATCCAGAAACAGATAAAGAAGGCACAGTATCTGTTAATCAAGTAAGAAGTATTACTTAGGATTGAAGGGTAGTCAGGCACCTGTGTCTTGAACACAGTTCTTCTTATATCATGCTGCTCTTGTCATTTGATGGATAGTAGGCCCTTCTTAAATGGCTGCTAACTTTAGAAGGTAGTAACAATGTCCATAGATGGTGGTGGTGATGGTGGTGGTGGTGGTGGTATGTGTATCTGTGTGTGTCTTTGCATGTCTGTGTGTATCTGTGTGCGTGTGTATACAGTTGATAAAGTTGACTTTCGTGCAGTTGATGAAGAGTTGACTTTAGAAGAGCAAGTCGACTTTAGAAGGTCTCTGCACTCCAAACTGACAAAGCTTCCAACTGCTGGAGCTTCTCTCCCTATTCTCTGTGGCTTTCAGCCTTTCTGAGAAGAATAACATTAAGAAGTTGTGTTGGAATTATGACTGGAACAATAGAAGCATGTAAATGACATATTGAAATAATAGGGGAAAAATCCCTGTTATTATGGCCATAGTTGTAGCCCCATAGAGCAAAGAAATTCCTAGTAATCTGTGTTCCCTATAAGACGTTAGTTTGTTCTGGCTGTTTTACACCAGTTGTCTCTAAACTATTTAGGAAGTACATACGATTTTCTATTAGATTGAAAGAGAAAAATTGGATTTTATTTTATCAATTTTACCTCATTCTTTTCCTGTTATCTAAATATGCGCATTTGTCATATACATTGAGCATGTGTATGACCTACCACTGCACAACTCATGCATAAAGACTCAATACTTTTCAGAGGAAAGGAAGCAGGTTAAATGGCTAATAAAGCTTTCTCTTTTCCTTTTGCCAGACTGTGATTTTGTACCTGCCTCCCATAGCTAACTTCAACATGCTTAAAAGAAAGCAGAGTTCCAGGGTGGAAGCCCAGCCAGTAACTGACTTCGGTCCTGATGAATCTCTATCAGACAATGCTGACATACTCTGGATTAATAAGCCAGTAAGTCACCTTTCTGTAGATTGGAGAAGCACATGCTGATATAAGGAAAATTTCATTCATAAATGCAAAACTCATATTTCTTTGGCTTTTAGCAGCTTGAGCGGCAGTGGAAAGTGAATGAGTCTTGGCATCTGGTGGTTGGTTTGGGTATGATTCAAATTGAGAAGGCAAGGGGCTGCTATGAGTCTCTCCCATAGGAAGATGCAGACAGTGCAAGAGGTCTGCACTTTGCCTTCTCATCCTCACCCTGCTCTGGATACATTATCCTCAGATCACACAATGTAGAGATAATACCACTCCCAGGATGACCCAAGATAAACAACTACTCTTAACTACATGTGCTCTTTATCATGTCCAACTGTGATTTACTTAGGTGGATAAGGTTGTAGAGAGAGTATCCTTTTCTGAATAGTCCTTACTTTGATTCAAATCTGTGACTCAGAACATGTGCCTAGTGTCTTGCAAGTTCATAGATGCTGAGCATGAGAGGAAAACCTGCTATGCCATGCATCACTGAATGAGCCAGGGAATTCACTCTTAAGTTCTGGGAATTCAACTCCACACAGCAAAGTAGGAATGACTTCCTTCTTAAACTCATAGTGTAAATACTGAAGCAAATTGACTTGAAGCACTCTCAGTGCCTTATCCTCCCCTAAGCAGGGCAAAGATAGTCAGCCTGACTTCTTCCTGAGCTTCATTGGATGCACCTGGGCGACTTTCATAGTGGGCTCACGTGTCTTTATATATTGCCCTCTCTGATGACATCCTTCTGCTTTATGATTGTTGAAATATCCCTAGGACTCCCACTAAAAATTAAAATGTGTTGTCATTACATTGACAGCTCTTTGTGAGCAGACTCTCTCCTGGCCAGTAACCACCCTTTCCTGTGTCTCTATATCATCCACCGGAGGCTTAGAAGTCATCTTCTGCTATCCTATACTGTCTGGCTTATCCAGTATCTTTTATGCATGTGGCCTGGCCCTTAAGGTCCCATCTCATCTCCTTTAATAGGCCAAACCCACCTTGTCCCTTATGGCCACCTGGATTTCATATCCTCATTTGCCACTTCCTCAGACAGACAGAATGAATTTCTCTTCTGTCAACTTATCCAATGTTAGACTTATCTATAAACATGAGTACACATGCACACACACACACACACACAGAGAGAGAGAGAGAGAGAGAGAGAGAGAGAGAGAGAGAGAGAGAGAGAGAGAGAGAGTTGGCCTTCTGTTCTGTACCCACTTTGGACCAAACACAGAATGGAAATATTTGAAAAGAACTTGGATCTATAGTGAACACATGTATTTTTCTTCTCATTCTTTCTGAAAGTGATTAGTACATCAGGATTGTATATAATTTTAAGTATTATGAACTGTCCTAAGGTTGTTTAAACTATGTCAGAGTATATATGTAAGCTATACATAAAGATTACTCATTTGTGGAAGGTACCCAGGCTCCCCATATTTGGGCACCATTTGTGGGGACAGATATTGAGGGACAATTCCATTCATCATGAACTCTACTTTGCTTACAAACTGGCTATGAGTTGGTGATACTTTTATTTGTATGTGCCCAGAGCCCAGCATTTTTTGATGCACAGAAGGTCTTTTATTCATATTTAGAGAACTAAACAGACTAGAATAAAAAACGGCTCGATCACTCTCTCATTCACAACTTTCTAAAAATTTTGGAAGATGAAGTTTTATGTGTAAACCCAGAGGCACTAACTGAAATTATTAATGATTAATTAAAATTATTCAAGATTAAAGACAATTTATTGTGAAATAACTCATCTTTTAAATCTGCTGGTAATTAGATTCTTGATATGAGGAAACCTAGATAGGGTTGAATTTATATTGTGACATTCATTGAAGTGTGTTTTGGAACTTGCTGTTTGAAAACATGAGTACATCAACCCTTAAATTACATTGAAATATATATATATATATATATATATATATATATATATATATATATATATCTTCTGTGCTATGGAATTTCTGGGAATATGTTTTTATGTAAATACTTTTATACTTGGTCAAATCTACTCATCACCCTACATGGTCTGTCTGAGTCTTCTCAAAGTTCTGCCAATCATTCACCTTCAGTCTAAGGGCTTGCTGGTTTATGAAGGTTCATGATCCATCTATTATCAAGCTATATACCTGAAACAGGAGTGTAAAGTTAGTGAATTAACATGACCACATAGACATGTTGGGATACACATATATCCAAGATAGTAGTCAATAAATAACACTTAAATTATGTTTGAAAACTATGCCCTGAATAATTCAGTAGCAGTGTTAATTCTGGGAGGTTAGCATATAGATGTAATTAACCTTTTTTTATCCTAGGTGTTACTTTTGCAATGAAAGATTGTATGTGAGTATATTAAATATAATAGCTATTGTTTTATTTTTCTTATTAGTTTAGGATTAGTTAAAATCTTTAGACAGCATATCAACATGTATTTAGAATTGCACAAAAGTAATTTTAAATTAAAAAAATTCTAGGCTAAATACGCACTAAATGTTTTCTCAGAAAAAAAGAGGTAGCCTCACTTATCATTTTTCTACAAGAATAATTTTATAAATGATTTTAATTTTACTTTTATTAGTAAAATTACACACACACACACACACACACACACACACACACAGGTGGATGTGTGGAGATCAAAAGACAGCTTTTTAAAGTTTATTATCTCCTTTAACAGGGATTGGACTCAAGTCAGCAGGCTTGTATGTCAAGCCCAATTTCACTGGCCCAGAAGTTTATTTTTTAGATAGGGAAATTATTGTGATACATTTATTAAAATTCTACATATAGGAATGTTCTATATCATTCCATTTTAAAATCATTTATGATCTGATATGGTGTACAATTCTGTAATACATTAGGAAAATAACAGTAAATAGAACATGGCTATTAATTCTGGGTGCTTCATAGGGACAAAAAAAAGTTACATCTAGGTTCATTGTGAGTGAATTGCTACATTATGTAGTAGAACAAGAATTTCATACAAAGTGATCTGACAGCTTTCAAATTAACCTTGGGTATAGCTCCTATTAATGTGTCACTACAGGAATATTTCTTAAACCTCGTATGTTCACATGGAAAATAAGCTGCTTTGAGAAGCTGGCACTATAACATGTGTGAAAATATTGAGTGTGCTATATGAACTCAGTAGATATTCTCTTCTTCCTCACCAGCTGCACTAATGAACGATTTTAACCTAAGTATTATGTTTTCCAAATAGTATGCTTTCTAAGACAAGTAAAAGGTCTCAGATCATAGTGTCACAAAGTAATTTTGGCCTCTATGGCAGTGGGTGCACTCTCTGCTGCGCATCTGTGCCATCATCAGCGTCATCTCAGTGTGTATGAACACACCTATGACCTTCGAGCACTATCCTCCTCTGCAGTATGTGACCTTCACCTTGGACACTTTACTGATGTTCCTCTACACTGCAGAGATGATAGCAAAAATGCACATACGGGGAATTGTCAAGGTGAGTGTTTCTTGTCATTTAAGTACATTGAGTATTTTAATCAACTCAGTAATAATATTTTTTATGAATGTCCAAATACAATGTACTTTTACTTTATTGAGATTGAAAACTTTAAAGAGCATAACTCCAAAATTTAGTAGAGATTTGTCACACAAGGATGTTTTTAAACTTATTTACATTTTACAATGTACAAAATCTTATATCTCTTGATACTTGTAAAGGAGCTAGTTGCTCTAAATATATTCTTCATGAGTCCAGGGTTGAGTGCATTGTGCAATCTACAAAACTAAAGCCAAGGGGTACCGTGGTTACTGTGGTTATGGACCCTCAAGGAGGCACTTCAACATTGGTTTATGTACTGAACACAAGGTAAATTTCACATTATAAAGTCAGCACATGGTGACATTAAGTTGGATTTCATAAACCTGGATTGTTTTCAAGATATAACAGGATAAAAAGAGGAAATGAGAGAAATAGGAATTTAGGAACTACAAAGAAAGAATATGTATATCTGATTGGTACCCTTGGGAAATAAAAATAAATTAAGCTTTTAATAAAAGAAAAGAAGAGAAAAGTAGAAGGTATATAGTCTACTTGTAAGCCAAAATCAGCCCTTTCTTCCTTGTGTTAATTCTTGTTAGATACTTTGTTCCAGATACAGAAAATACAACTAATAACCTTAGGAGCTACACTCCTACAGATATAGTCATTGCTTTTGGGTTTCCTCCCTGAGATTTCATCTCAGTTTCTCACTGCAATATATTAGTAATTTCTATATTAAGGAAAAGCCTTAGTTCATAGGAGAAGCGAGCACCTGCAATGGCCTCAATGACTGGATTTTAAGATGACTCACAAAATTGTCAGATCTTTTATAAAGTGTTCCAAAGTGTGAGATTTATGTTGGCATTGGTCAAAAAGTTAAGTTGTAGCTATCCTGGGAGTTCAACTTGGAACAAGGTTGGTGATGGGTAATTTTACTTCTTTGGACATGCCAACCCTACTTTGTATTCTGTAGTCCACTAGAGGACTCTAACGACCCTGTCACTTGTTTATATTGGTCACCCAGGATATAGCAGCCTCTGTAAATTCTGTGAGTGAACTGTATATTGTGGGTAAAATGCTTTATGGTTTATTTCACCATGTGATGATTTCTTAAGGCTCCAATTTGAATAAAACAAAGCTACAATATTTTCTTAGAGTAAGCCTTTTTATTTCTTAGTTATATAATAGATTGGAATATGAGTTTCTTATCAAGAATATTGTTCTGCATACTTTAAAAATAAAACAAACAAAGGTAAACATGATATAAAAGCAATCAATTCATTCTATCTGAACAGGACAAGAAATGAATGAATTTTGAATGTTCAAAGTTAAATTAATATTTTAAAAGTAAAATTAATTACAATTTGTTTCTAAAACTATAGATTCAGTATTTCTAATATTTTTAACTTCTACTAACACTTGAGTAGTTAACTGCTTACAAAATTAAAAAAATATTTTTATTTCAATCTATAAGAAATGACAAATTAAAACCAAATAAGTATATCTTTGCTTTTAACTGGGAATAATTACAGTAGATGCACATGTGCTGTCAGCTTTCATTATTCTGCATTGCTAATATTATCTTAAAGTAGTCAGAACATGAAAGCACATTAAAACTGTGTTTAACTACTAGCTGATGTTTCTTTTAAATCTGAGATCTGGTTGTTTTTAACCAAACTTTAAATATTTTTCACTTATTTTCATTATCTTGATTGTAGTAGTTAAACAACTGCCACCAACTACTGATTTTATGACATTAAATCTAGACCATAGCTTCATCATTTGATAGTACATAGTTCTCCAATATGCATATCATAAAAGACAGCTCTGAGCAAGCCCTGTTTAACATCCAGTCTTATACATAAAATGAAAGTTTTACAGAGTTCATTTTAGCAAAATGTCACCTGTCACAATAAATTTATGTAATTAATTTAAATTTTATTGTTATATAGTTTTATGTTTGCATGTTTGGTTTTTTTTTTATAGTTTCATGACAGATATAGACATTTTTAGGGATAAAAACATCCAAATAAAAAATATGTCTGTCCACAGAGGTAATTTAGAAAAACTCATATTTCTCAAGTGAATTGCTTTGCTGTGGTCAATTAAATCAAAGTTTTTAAAACATTGATTAAGCACCTGTCTTCTAAAAAGTTGCATCTAATACTTTTCCTATTTAATTCACTTGCCAACAACATTGCCTCTCAATTCTCCAGTCTATTAACACACAACAAGTTGCAAAAGGGTGCTATTTTTGTTCACTTACAAGGCTGAAATTTGTGTTTGTCTGCTCATGTAGAGTGATGTATGAATAACTGTTCATTTTTAAAATTTGTATTATTTCTTTACTTTTTGAGATTATACTATAATTACACCATTTTCCTTCCCATTCATCCTTCCAAATCGTCCCATATAGTCCTCCTTGCTCTCTTAAATTGTCATACCTGAAAAGATATACATACATGTAATAGAATATAGATTGAGAAGGATCTATTTATTTGTTTTCAAATCCATACACTCATACACACACACACACACACACACACACACACACACACACACACGGAGCAGGTGGTACTTTGGAGAGGCCTGCCTGAGGAGTCAGAACTGGCAGATAGGCTGTGCTCAGTCAGCAGCTGGCAAGGA
Source organism: Arvicanthis niloticus (assembly GCF_011762505.2). Taxonomy (NCBI): domain Eukaryota; kingdom Metazoa; phylum Chordata; class Mammalia; order Rodentia; family Muridae; genus Arvicanthis; species Arvicanthis niloticus. Next base: position 1,001,900 of record NC_047660.1, read on the forward strand.
TTTGTGAAGAATCAGGTGGTCTCTTTTCAGGCCCTTTTTGTGCTGAGAGTTCCTATTATGTTTTTTTGGTAAGTAAAGAGTGAGGGATTTTCATCCATGAACACTGGGATCTAATTTGTGCCTGAGAAGTTCTTTAACGACCTTCCTTAATCCCTCCCCCAAGAAGTATTCCTACTGCCAAATCCCTAAAGAAAGGTCAGCCAATCTAATAATGTATGTTTGATGTGCTGAAGGTCATGGCAAGTATTGAAGTTTGAATTCTTCAAATGAGTCTCGGCTGTTTGTTTCTTATCTGGCAGTAGATCCAGATAAAAGTAGCGCACATCTACTGAATACTGTTGGAGTAATAAATAATAATGCTAAGACATACCAACAGATGGGCTCTGGAAAGGAAAGGCAATAAATCACATGCTCATGAAGCTAGCAGTGCATGTCATTCCTGACTGCAAAATATATCCCTCTACCTCTCCTTGTTAAATATTTGCAAGACTGAAAAATATATCCCTCTACTTCTCCTTGTTAAATATTTGCAAGACACTTTCAGATAGTTTCTTACACTGGGTAATTGATCGGCAGCCTTCAACTGTTTACCTTTACACAAACTGACAGACAAGTATTGAATAACTCATATCCTCCTTCACAAGAACGACAATTTCTCACTGCCCAGAGCCCAAGTCCTCTCTGCCATCCATTTTTACAGACACTTTGTTATTCCAGAGGGAAATTCTCTTTTCAAATATCATTTCATTGAAATATACGTTCTAACTTCAGGATAGAAACCCTATTAATAATGAAAGCAGTATGTCTTCATTTTCTTTGACAGTATCTTCCCAATTAAGGTGAACATTTCTTTTCATTGCAAATTAAGGAAAATTTCTTCTTCACTGTTACTGCCTAATATCTTTTACCAGTTACTTCCCCTACTAGCTGTGATTGGTCAAGCAGTTTTAAAGGCTTCCTGTTGTCCTGGGGCTTATGAGACAAGCACTGTCTTGGGACCCAAAACAATTATTGGTTCTGTTACTACATGTTGGGTTTGTGAGGCTAAGAGAATGGATGCTTTTCTTTTTACATCCTAAACTCAAAGTTTTTCAAATTCTCATGATTAATCAACAATTTGCCTTAAAAAAATAGCATTTTAAAATTCTAAAAATACCCTTTTGAAAGTTTGTTCCATTGTGATAAAAAAATCTGTAGATGGCTTTGACTATTCCCATAATATATACATACACACACACACACACACACACACACACACGTATAATTTTTTGCCTGACTATCCATTTGGATTTTTTTTCCAGGGTGATAGCTCCTATGTGAAAGATCGCTGGTGTGTTTTTGATGGATTCATGGTCTTTTGCCTTTGGGTTTCTCTCGTATTACAGGTAATTAAATATGTTCAAATCATGTTTTGAAAAGAGATGTTTGACCTTGCATTCAGAGTTTAACTAGAAATATTAAAGAATACATTTCAAATGTGATTGTGTGATTTTCTACATTGTTTAGTTTACATGTGCATGGGTAGAAAACTCTAACTGCAGTATTTAAATTCTCAAATTTTAATGTTGATTACACTTGTGAGTTCTTAGAAATTAATATCAATATTAAAAGTAGTTCTTTTAAAAACAACTATAAGCATGTTGTCACTGAAATAAAATAAAATAGAGTGATATATCTAAATTTTAAGTCTAAAATTGAATTTAAAAATTGTAAGTTCTGGTCACTATATGTACTCATTAAAACAGATTAAACTATTAATATATATGTATATCTATATGTATATATGTCAATACCAAATACATTACTAATATAAGTGCTTTATAATAGTAAATAGAAAGCATGTATGAAAAGGCTTTAATAGGGGATTTTAATGGATACTAATTCAGTCTCCTGTATCTTTGCAGGCATGATTTTACACTTAAGAAAAGTCATTATGTCACTCTCTGATTATTTTATTTTATTATTTTTTAGTTTGATTCTACTAAGAAGCCATGTGATTTACCTTTCTAACAAAAAAATTGATCAATGCATTATTGTTAAACTTTGGTAGACTATTATGAATCACATTCCTAGTCAATTCAAAATAAGGATTGTCAGTGAGATGGTTCATCACTTAAAGATACTTGTCACTCAACTTCACATACTGAGTTAGATCCCTGGGATTTCCATAGTGGGAGGAACAAACTGACCCCTTCAGGGTGTCTGACCACTTACTTGTGCAATATTCCACATGTGTGTGTGCGTGTGCATGCACACACACACAATTAATTAATAATAAAAATTCAGAATAAAAAGTGTGCATATCATCTTTCCAACTGTTCATAGTGGGTGTTGATTGATTGTCCTTACTCATTCTTATGAAGTGCACATCTCTGTGGCCTGATTTCACCTCATGTGCTGATATGCTCTTTCTGTATAATAACCTACGGTATGTTAGATGATTGGGTGTGTGTTACTATTTTGCTTCTGCCAGAAAGTTTTCATTTTCCATAGTTCAATAATATTTTACATCATTTCCTATTTTTTCTAGATATTCAAAGACACTACTAGTGAGAAATAACTCAAAGGTTGGCACTTTATTTTACAATAAAACTATGGCTTGAAGAGTTAGAAAATGGAGATTAAGGGCATTTTCATTAGTTTATATATTTGTTTCTCTTAAAGTAGCTATAAATAGAGATATACTTGTTGATGGAATACAATGTAAGGCTAAATTCAACAGGGTGTGCATTCTTGTGATACCTATACATTTCATGCAATAAATAATGTTAAGGGGAAATCTCATCTTGTCCATCTCTTCTCACGTAGGTGTTTGAAATAGCTGACATAGTTGATCAGATGTCACCTTGGGGCATGCTGCGAATCCCACGGCCACTCATCATGATCCGGGCTTTCAGGATTTATTTCCGATTTGAACTGCCAAGGACAAGAATTACAAACATTTTAAAGTAAGCACAGCTTGATGCATACATTAAGGGAGACTGTTTATGAAAACTAGGAAGGGGGGACATTTAATTTATTTTATCTAACTTTTCTCTTTTCCTTAGGCGGTCAGGAGAACAAATATGGAGTGTTTCAATTTTCCTCCTTTTCTTCCTTCTTCTGTATGGGATTTTAGGAGTTCAAATGTTTGGAACATTTACCTACCACTGTGTAGTCAATGACACAAAGCCAGGGTAAGTTTCTCTTTGGTTTCTTAGCTACACTTTAAGTCTAGGTGATTAATAAGGACGTGTGTGTGCGTGCGTGTGTGTGTGTGTGTGTGTGTGTGTGTGTGTGTGTGTGTGAAATTGTCACATACATTAAAAATAAAAATGAGTTTTTGGGGTATTTTGTATTCTTTATTCTTTGGCAGCTTAGCATTATTTTGTCCACCTTTGAGCCAAATGTTTACAGCAAGCCACATCAAAAAGTATAACCTGGTTGTAATGAAAATTAAACAACGACACACCTTTCAGAGTGGCCAAATGGGGACTGTGGCTCACTTCCAAAGCTAACAAAACTTTGGAAGATATCGATGGTATTAGTTTATTAGAGAAAATAAAACCCTCGTTCTTATAGTTAATACCACTGGTCATCCTTTCCTAAAATACAGTTTCCTGGCTGATTTCAGCAACATTACCAGGTAAAGGATGACTATCTGCTGCATCCTTGTATCTCAAAGTTGGAGATTAATGTAGCATTTGAGAGTGAGGTAACTGGTGTATCGTGTTGGTAGAGTCTGCTCTCCTGCTGAACACCCATCATGAAGACCAGCACTGATAGAGTGATGGGAGGAAAGAGCAGAGCTGATGGCCAGACCCTGAATATGCATTACAAATGGTATACACTATTGATTGGGTATTTGCGCTTGAGATTCCACGTTCATCCCACAGATGTTCAATAGTTACAAGTACAAGATGTGGAGCAAAGGACACTGAGACAGAGATTGAGTTTACTCTTTCTATTCATGACTTCAAGCAGGGATAGACCTGTTTACAAATAAAAGACTCACAAGTTACATTTAAGAAAAAGATTCATTGGGATCATGGAGTGTAAACTTATACCACTTTGTTGAATTATAAAGGAGACTCATTTATGTTTGTGTTAAAAATCCATCAGCAAATAGTTTGGGTTTTAAAACCATTGCAGTTTTATAATTCCTGTGATTTTTTTCTTTTTTTTATATTTGGAGGATATTTTTTCCTTTAACCACATGAGAATATTTACACATATTTAACCACATGAGAATATACACACACATATATACACACATGCACGCACACACGCATGATTATATTATATAAATAATGATAAAATTGGTTCAAACTCAATACTTTTAGCTTATGTAAATGTCTTGGGTCATTCTTCTATGACTTGTATACAGATTGTCTTCTGTAAGCATATACAAATCTTTCAAAAATTAAAATGACAAAGTAATTCGCAAGAAATTCACCACATTTTTACTAGTTATATATTAAACATCAAAAACCTCTTAGCAAATAAGCACATGTTTTTACCTTTATTGTGTTTTATTTATGTATGTGGGTGTAGGGGTATACATGTGACACAGCTTGCCTCTGGATATTAGAGGTTTGAGGGATGGAAGTCATGTGGTTTTACCCTTTGAGCCACCTTGCTGGCCCATTTACCCTTCTTTAGTAGTTATATACATACATATCACATTTTCCTACAAGTTTGTCTTGAGTTCACAGGAATGTGTGTGCTCTTTGATTATGTATAGTGAGAAAAGGAGTTACTTTTTACCACTTACTAGAACTTAATAAGAATTTCACACCAGTTTATTTGTTTGTTGTCGAGGCAGGGTATAATGACACACATGTACCCAAGAGCCATTATAAAACTGATTAAAGTTGATTTTAAAAATTACTAAAAATTAAGTACATATTTTTCTCCGTTTTTATTCCCCCAAACTAGCTACAAAGGGCAACTTTTATGAATAAAATTTGGTTTTCTGAATATATTATTTTCTCCAATATCACAATTCTATTCCCCTCTTATTTAACCACATACTGAGGGTTTTTTGACACATAAAAGCTTGTATGTAATATAGTATGTACATGTATACACTATATATTATATATGCTATATAATATATAATATACATGGAATAATTATTGCACTTTTGCTCATGAGAAATATTAGTCTTCAGAAAAATTGTCTTCAAATGTAAATGAGAAATATTTCTTCCTACTTTACTTTTTAAATACTTTTTGTTTTTTGAAATTTTCTATTATCTTTTTTTAAATTTATTTACAATCCAGCCGTTACCCCTCCTGGTCACCCCTCCCACAGTTTCTCATCCCATTCCTCCTTCCCCCTGTCTCCAAGAGGATGCTCCCCCACTCCCAGGCCTCCTCCCTACCTGGGGCCTCAAGTCTCTCCAGGATTAGGTGCATCTTCTCCCACTGAGGCCAGACCAGGCAGTCCTCTGCTATACATGTGCCAAGATCCTCAGACCAGTTCATGTATGCTTCCTGGTTGGTGGATCAGTGTCTGGGTGCTCTCAGGGGTCCAGGTTAGTTGAGACTGCTGCTCTTCCTACAAGATTTCCCTATTCTTTAGCATCTTCCATCCTTCCCTAATTCAACCGTAGGGGTCACTGACCTCAGTCCAATGGTTGGGTGTACATATCTGTGTCTGTTTCAATCAGCTGTTGGTTGGGCCTCTCAGAGGACAACCATGCTAGGCTCCTGTCTGTAAGCACACTATAGCATCAATGATAGTGTCAGGCCTTGGTGTCTTCCTAGTTGGGCCAATCACTGGACCGCCTTTCCCTCAGTCTCTTCTCCCCATTTTTGTCCTTGCAGTTCTTTTAGACAGAAACAGTTCTAGGACAGAAATTTTGACTGTGGGTAGTAACGCTGTCCTTCTTGAGGCCCTATCTACTACTGGAGGTGGACTTTTTGAGTTCCCTCTTCCCTCTGTTTGGCATTTCATCTAAGGCCACTCCCACTGTGTCCTGAGAGTCTCTCACTCCCTGATCTCTGGTACTTTCTAGAGGGTCTCCCCATCTCCCTACCTCCCACCTTCTGAGGCTGCATATTTCTGTTCATTTTGCTGGCCCTCTGGGCTTCAGTCCTGTCTCCTGGCCCATACATGATTCTGTGTTTTTTGAAAATGTATACACATTCACCAGGACCCTCACCCTCCAGCTGACCCTCTAAACCCAGCACCCTCCCAGCTTCCCATCCTCTATTCATTTATAGCCTACTAAATTAAACTAGTGTGTCCCATACAGTAAGCTGAATGTGAGACTGATAGACTCCTTCCTTTCCTCATTGTAAAATTCATGGATGAAACTCTCCAAGTTTGCTTTGGTTTGTTGTGGTAGTGTTGGCAGTGGTGAGAAGATTTTTACATTGTTAATGAAATAGTACTAACATGTTAACAGTTAATCTTTTTCTGTTAGGTGTGCCAAATTTTGTTTTCAACAGAACCTACTTATTTTTGTAACTTGTCAACACTGGCCTAATGTTTACAAAATATTTTCTGGTTATCCTTCAAATAGTTGTTGGATTTGTTGGAATCTGCCATGTTTCGATCCTGATATTAGTGGTTTATATTTTTTATTTCCTTTTAAGCTCCACTTGGTACTTTTCACACACATAGGAGAGCTAGCTATGTATCTATTTTTAATGTTCTCTGAAGTTACTTTGCTGTCTTGATCCATTCCTTCTCTTATCCTTACTCTTTCTTGTTTTCTAGACTTCTCTTCATCTTGTTTCTTCAGATGAAATGTGCCACTGTCTTTAATAATTTCTTTTAAATACCAGGTCTAAAGATAGACACTTCTTTCTAAGTGCCCACTAAGTACATCTTCAAACTTTGATGTTTTGTATTTAATTATTATTTAATCCAATTTTTTTTTTTACTTGTATTATCTTTCTTGACCTGCAGGTTATGTAGAAGTATGTTTTTTTTTATGGTATAAGAGAATTTTAAAAGACAATATTTTATGTTGTTATGTAATTTTATTCATTTATTATTATGATTAGATAATAATCCTTGCAATGATCATTTGGGGGGGGTGGCATATGGTCTAAATAGTTGCCATTGCATGAAAATTAGAAAGTTCTCAATTTTTTTTTGTAATTTTGGTCAAGGTATTTGGTGACATTTTACCTGCTCAAAATAGCATCACTGCATTTTCTTAGCATGACAGGAGATTCCTTTTTCTCTTTTAGTTCCATCAAGTTTTTTTTTTTTTTTTCATTTCTGCAGCTTGGGAGTCTAATTAAGTAAACGAACACAAGAGGTCCTGTCTTTCTGATGAACTAACCTTTCTATGGTTACACATGTCTAATGCTTCTGAGTTAGGTTTGATGAAGTCAGGATACAGAGTAAATGACCTTTCAAAGTTCCTTTCATAATAACAAAGTTTTAACTCTAAAATAATCCATTTTTATTTAACCAGGTTTTCTCTTCTTAACAGTTGATGTTTTCCTGAAGCTGTTTAAAACTAGATGTGCTTTGTTTTTCTCCTAGACTGGCAATAAAAAGAAAGTAAATGCCAATTCCACCACCCAGTGTTATGAACCATTAACTGTAAAGCCACATTGGTAAGAAAGACCTAGGCTCATTGAAAGGAGCTAAAATTAAGAGGGAACCTGGTAACTAGTGAGTTTGTCACAGTTGACCAGATAACCTAATCAGCATTTTGAATTCCATTGTTACAAACCTTGTAAGTAAAGTGTCTGTATATATCTACACACACACACACACACACACACACACACACACACACACACACATTTATATGAGGAACAAACCAACCAGTAGATATGAAATATACTGTATATATATATATATATATATATATATATATATATGTATATGTTCCCCATAGCAGCACATGGAATGCATGAAGGACAGAAAACATCTGAGACTCCTATACACTATCACTAGGATAGAAAGTGGTACAACTACTTTTAATAACAGACAGGTTTTCTTTTAGAAAGGCTGAGCCTGGTGCCACCTTTTCATATGCAAATTTTAAGTCTGCAGATGGGTCTTTTCCTATGATCTCCATTGTGTTCAATGGATCCATTGACTATCTTAATGATGAACTTCCAGGAACAATGTGGCTTTGCACATAAAGTCATTTCCAGCTCACAGTCTTTCAGACAGAGCTCTGGCTTCTTCATCGTGTGGGTCTGGAAGACCAGCTCTGTCAATATCTCCATGTTGCCAGCCACTCTCCTGCTAGTCCTACTATTTTTTTTTTCTTATTGGATATTCTACTTACTTACATTTCAGATGTTATCCCCTTTCCCCACTACCCCTCTGGAACTTCCTATCTCGTCCCCCCTCCCAATGCTTCTATGAGAATGTGCCCCCACCCATTCACCCACTCCCTGCTCCCTGCCCTCAAATTGCCTCACACTGGGGCATCCCACCTTCACGGGACCAAGGACCTCCATTCCCACCAATGCCTGACAAGGCCATCCTCCACTACATATAAAGCTGGAGTCATGGATCCCTCCATGTGTGTTCCCAGGCTGGCAGTTTTGACCTCTTCCCATGAGGCCGCAAGCTCCTTCAGCTCCTTCAGCTCCTTTCAGTCTTCTCTCTACCTTCTCCATTGGGGATGCTCGCAGCTAACCATTGTACTGATCATGGGGTCCCTACTCTTCCTTCTATATGTATGTTTTGTCATTTCTTTTTTATGTGTTTTTATTTGCAGTTTTTTTAAACAGGAGTTTTTTTTATTTATTTCTAAATAATGAATCAGAGAGTATTAATTTTTTAAATTTTTACTGGTTTAGTATTCATTATTTTACTAATAAAGATTACAGTACTTGGATATTTATTTATTATTCTTTAAAGGTTTCATTCATGCATGTAATATGTTTTAGTCATTTTCATCCATTATTATTCTATTGCATAAAACTTTTATTCGACAGCTAGTTGTTTGAGTGAATGGAGTTAACTTCAGTGTAGAATATTTTTCCAGTAACACTCAGGGGTCCTCCTCCTCCTCTTCCTCCTTCTCCTCCTCTCCCCCCCTCCTCCTCTCTCTCCTGCTCCTCCTCATCCTTCTCTTCCTCCTCCCCTCCTCCTCTTCCTTCTCCTTCTCCTCCTTTCTCTTTATTACTTCTTCCACAAGTTTGTCTTCTTTCTTTCTTACTTCTTTCATGCCTTATTTTCTCATTATTTCACAGGATCCATAACGTCACATATAATAAAGGATTAAGGAATTAATTATGTAGTGTAGTCATCTCCTTATCCCTAATACTGGGATTCTTGCACAAAATTAATACTTATTAACCATTTATATAAAGTGTGGTTGATAGAATATTTTACTTGGATAGATAATAACATTATCCCAAATTGACAAGAAAGTGAAAATAAACAAAGTAATTCACTAAACAAAGCAGAAGAAATGATTAAAAATAGAAATATTATTCAACATGCAAGGGAGAAAAATTGAAGAAAGGAATAGAAGATTTAGCTGTGTGGACGAGGGGAGAAACAAACACAGGGAAGAAAATCTGTAGTTAGCTTTTTTATTTTTTTCAGAGTATGTAGGCTGTTGAGTATGTCTAGATTGTTCTACATGTTGATAAGAAAATACCCCCCAAATATTATACGAGTGAGAGATAATAGCTAAAGAAGTAAAGGACAGGGAAAGCAGCTGCATAAGAACTTTCACACGTGGGGATTGATTCAGGCTTAGCATTATTTTATTAGCTACTTCTTTTAGTTTTGAGATTATAATATAATTACTCCACCTACTCCTCATTTCCCCTTCCAAACCTTTCCATGTACTCCTCCTTGCTCTCTTTAAAATCATGACCTTTTTGCATTATTTGTCTTTATATGCATACACGTATAAACTAATATAGTCATAAAATGAGTCCTGATGTGGCAGTTGTGAAGTAGGTATTCTTCTGGAACACAAAATGGTAACAAAAATACACATAGATGAACTTGAATGGTATTTAAGCTTGTGTATGAACTTCGGTTGCAAGTGAGAAGCAACAATGTGAATAGCCTCTGAACTCATGCCCTTAGGTCAGTTCATTGAGTCTCCATGGCAATCTTCATGCTATGCACATTGCTGAGAATTTATTGCCACTAAGTATGTACTAAAATGCAAACACCAGCCCCATCTCACCTATTATCCTGAAGTCAGAGGCCATTACAGGGAAGTTTATAAAGCCTAGCACACAGGGACAAGAAAATGGGCTGCTTGGCAAGAATAGGACATTGGCTAAGGACAAGGAAGTGGGATTTAGGTAGAAATCTGACATTAGGCTAGAACAAAGAAGTAATTTCAGGCAGGAATCTAAATTTTAGGCTAGAACAAGGAAGTAGACTTCAGACATGAAAATGACTTTGGGCTAGAACAGGGAAGTAGGCTCAGACATTTTGGTCATCCTGATAAGCCCTTAGAAACAGTGACCAAGGGTGTGTTCATGAAACTTTGCTATTGCCTTGCTTGTTCTTTGACTATTTATGTTTATTGTCTTGCTTGTTCCTTGACTATTTGCATCTAGTATATTGCTAGTTCCTCAACCTAGAACTGACCTTAATACTTGCATGTAATTAAAATGGTATAAAAGCAAAAAAGAAGGAGGGGTGGGGTAGGGGTTTTCCAGGGAGGGGAAATGAAGAAAGGGATGATATTTGAAATGTAAATAAATAAAATATCCAATAAAATCTGAAAGAAGATTTGCTAAAAAACTCTTCTTTCATTGGCAATGATATGGATGAACCTTCAGGACATGGTGTTAACTGAAAGAAGCTATACACATATAGTGCTTATGGTATCATTCATGTATGGAATCCAGAAAAGTTATGAAATTAAGCAAGGATTATAGTGTTTATTAGAGGCTAAGGACTAGTGAGAGAAGGGGGAGCTGGTGATAAAGGATACAAAATTCCAGGTAGATAGGAATGACAAACTTTGAGAACTCATCTTCAGCATCATGAGCAGAGTCAGTTATAATGTTTAGTTCAAAATAACTGGAAAGTAGACTACAAACTGGAAATGTATCACTACAAAAACATTAATGGCCACTATAGTTAATTAGCTTTATTCATTCATTCTATATACTTGTGTGTATGTGTATGTTATAATATTATGCTTAAAGATAAAGCACAGCTATGATTTTTCAATTAAATGTAGCATTGATTTTGAGCTGGGAGATGGCCCAGTAAGTAAAGTAGGTAAACTATAGTAGATACTTACTATAAAAACCTGAGAACCAGAGTTCTTATCCCCAGAACCCACACTCATGACAGACAGATATGGTAGTATGTAGGGGTGATATTTAGAAAACAGCACCCAGTCTAGCTAGTTCTTTGGCAGCTGCCATGTTCCCGCTGCTCCTCACAGCGAAAAAGCTCACATCCACAAAGCTCTGCTGAACCCCAGACAATATCTGCCATTCTCGCGGTACTGGGTAGAAATGAGACCCTTAAAGCTTAATGATTATCGAGACAGATCCCCCACAGGCAAACAGACATACACACAGATACACACACATATGCACACATACAAAGACACATACACATGCACACAGGCACACACAGACACACATATGCACGCAAATACACAGACATACATAGACATGCAGGACATGAATACACATACACACAGAGACACACACATGCACACACACGCACACACACACAGACATACATATGCACACACAGACATATACATACATACAGAGATACATACACAGACATACAGACAGACATACACACACGTACACAAAGCACTCATGTGTACCCCCACACATGTGGATAAACATACACACATGTACACATGTAAAACAATATTAATTCACTTTATCTAATAAATATGTCGAAGTCAAATAGTAAGCTATGGTTATACTTAAGAAAGCAATGTAGCTAAGTGCTGTGAGGACTTCTAGCCTTAGAGTAATTAACTTGAATACACTATCTTCTTAATAATATAAAATCTTTCAAATAGAAAGATCTCACCACTGAATTCTGGGATGGATATTGTTTAATCTGTGAGGCAAAAAGGATAGTGAGGTAATTAGTTGCACATACTTTTACTTATAAAGGCCGTGCATTTCTCAAAGCATATTGAAAAACACCTTAGCTATGCCTTTGGCAACATTACCAGTCAAGACTGAGATTCCTCTCTGATAATGAACTGCAATCTAAGGCAATTATGAAAAGAGTAATGAGATTTGACTAAGCAAAACAGCTCGTTTTCTAAAGAAAGTTGAGACGGGCAATGGCCTATGGCAGAAACAGGTGCTGCAAAATGCCAAATGTGATGTCAGACATCTGCTGTGAGCTGAGAGAGGAACCAGCAAAGATGAAGCAGCAGGTGAAATAGCAATGATGAACACTGGCCTGACAGTTTATTATCACTCCTGAGAGAGGAAGGAAGCATATTCATGACTTCATATAAAATAAGAAAATCTTATTCCCAGGAATGAGACAATTAGAATACCTTTAGGGCAAGTAAAAATAAATGTTAAAAATATGAACGTTTTCCTAGAGAGGGCATAATTCAGCCAAGAGCCGAGGTAGTTATTTGTGCTGGCTGAACCATTTGCTGTATGTAAGAAGTAAAATGCTGTGCACTGTGGTACCCAGGGTAATTTCCTTTATCTCTAGTGTTTGTTTTGTTTTCTATAAATTATCATTAAAGAGTTTTACTGGAAAAAAATGTAAAGTTGGATCTGGAGAAGTTTGATATTCCTGGTCCAAATAAAAGTACACAAAGTACGCTAAATGAAATTGGTTTTATAAATTCCATTTGTGAACGGTGTCCACTTTTAAACTCATGGAACACTTTATAAACTTGTGTGTCATCTTCTAGTCCTTGAAGCAGAATAGCTGCTGCTTGGCCAGGTCTCAGTCAACCCAGACTCAATGTCAAGAAGGGTAGGCTTCCTTGTAACTTCAGAGCAGGTGCACATAGCCAGCTTGAAGCTGGTCTGCCCAGGGGCTGTCTCCTGATGCCTTTCCTCTCTAATTCTACTGTGCTTTGTTCATGAGCTGCTCCCTACATGATCATGGCTCAGCCTCAGCCTCCTGGCTCCTGTCATACATGATGTCCTTTCTAAATCAGAAAAGTATCCATCAATGTAGTAAGATGAGAAAAACATGAGAGACAGCAGACTTGTTTAAAATCCTTCATATGTAAAAATGTAATATGATGACTTATATATCTTTTAAATAATGTTGTCAGATATAATTTCATAGTAAAAATATTTAAGAAAATACTCAACTTTTACCATAGCTTTACTTAGTAGGCTATTTAGGAATGAACAAGTTGAAAAACTCATGCTAAAACAAAGAGTTTAACAAAGAAGAACTGCCTCCTACAGAATGTGCCAAATCTGTTTGTTTATCAAGAAGAACTGTTGTCACAATTATTATCCTCTCATATGCTTTATCTTGTTTTGCAGTCCTACTAAGTCTAGAAAGGACCATTTAAATATTTCCCAAAATCAAAAATCAATAAATAATTTATCTCTCTCCAAATAAGATCCTTGTTTTCCAGGTTGAGATTAGTTTTCTAAAGCTTCCAATGTGAAATGAGCCAAGCCAGTTCGGGGGAGGGGGGCTTTTATATTAATCCTGAAAAGGGAGACTAGGTAGAGATGAAAAGAAAGCCAGATGATTCTCTGAAATAAACTGGAAAGTCAGATGGACACACATAACTGACCAGGACTACCTTCATATTATATTCAGTGCTCAGCTGTCAGCAAGATAAATATCCTTTCCTTTCTACTACTAAGAATAAGAAAAATAAGGCATGATGTATCAGAGTCCTTATTCACAATTTTGTGGGTGCAAAAGTGTGCATATATATGTGTATGCATGCATATGTGAATGAACATGGACATTCACACATATATAGTTCTTTTATATGGATTTACTATAATTGTGTTCTATATTTTTCTTCTTAGAACCCAGAAGGTGAGTATAAAAGAAGCTTCACTGAGGACATGGAGGCAGATGTTCACGTGTCTCCACCAGTCAAAGATAGTTGATATATCTAAGTTGGGTATTGGATTATACTTCTGATTGAGCATTACCAAACTTATAAAGCCTTTGATTAACATTTTTTAAAAAATGTTTTTAAAAAATTGTATAAAAACAAAAAGGAAAAGGGGGCATGGGATAGGGGTTTTCTAGGGAGGGAAATTGGGGAAAGGGGATGACATCTGAAATGTAAATAAAATATCCAATACATAAAAAAATAAAATAATAAAAAAAGAATATGTTAACATGTCTTCAAGTAGCAAGACATCACTAGGTTCTATACATGTTGGGTTGGGTTGAGGGTCCATATTCTCGCTGTAGACATTTAAGTATCAAACATGATAACAACATGATTATAGCTTTGGAAAATATTTTAAATTGGGTTGAAAGATTGATAGTTTTCTTTGTTATTAACCCAGAATATGCATGTTTCCTAACAGATTTAAAGCCAGATTTATTTATCTCTTCTAAGAGTTATGCTATTCTTAAAACAAATATAATAAACTTCCCTACTCTACATAGCCTTTGTACCTGGCAAAATAAAATAAAATAAAATAAAATAAAATAGAAGTCAACATCAGGACTAGAGAGATGGTTCAGCTATTAAGAGCTCTGGCTGCTCTTACAGAGGAACCAAGTTCAATTCTCAGCACCCATGTGGCAGCTTACAACCATCTGCAACACCAGTTCCATGAAATCTGATACCATCTTCTGGCCTTAGAGGGCAACAGACATACACTTATGCACAGATATATATGCAGTCCAAACACCCATGCATATAAAACAATAAAAAAGGAATCAAAGCACTTAACATATCCTGTGTATCTTTGGTCTTTACTTAGCCAAAGTGCTAACAATGTAAATTAAACTGATATCTATAAATGTTTATCATAGATGTGT